>NW_023637606.1:3446710-3773535 GCF_015220235.1 Choloepus didactylus
TCTCTGTAAACTGCAGCTCCTCTCTCAGCTCCTGTGCATTCTTCAAAGTGTCCCTCTTGGCTGTAGCAAGCTTGCTCCTTCTGTCTGAGCTTATATAGTGCCCTAGTAAACTAATCAAGGCCCACATTGAATAGGCAGGACCACACCTCCATGGAAACTATCCAATCAGAGTCATCACCCACAGTTGGGTGGGGCACATCTCCATGGAAACACTCAAAGAATTACAATCTAATCAACACTGATACATCTGCCCACAGAAGACTGCATCAAAGATAATGGCATTTTGGGGGACATAATACATTCAAACTGGCACAGCCACCAAGTGCCTGAACTTTGCAGTGACTTTGGGCCTCAGATTTATTTTAAAAATTTTAAATGGCAAGCAGGTGCTTTGCCCTTTCCAGCAAAAATATTCTGTGACCAAAATGAAACTTGAAGACCAGTAGATGTGGCACGGCCTTTGTTCGGCGTATTTGCTATTTTCTTAACGTGGGGCATCTACCCAGCCCCCTCGCTGCAGTAACCACGGGCAAGGCCCTGCCTCCCCTTCCAACAAGCCGCTGCTGCCAGCCCTGCAGTGTGGGACCCGGGGTGCCCTGAGTCCCCCAGAACGCCTTAAATCCTGCTCTGCAGGCTTTCCTCTGAAGAGTTTTGGATCAAAAGAGAACGTAATTTATTGACAATTGCATTTCCTTTCTGGAGGGCCCAGGGTCTCGGGACAACTGTAAAGAAATTGGTCTGTTCCTTCTGATGAACACCTTCCTGCTGGTGGTTTCTTTTATAGTATTAAAACTCACCCTCTGTGCCCCTGAACACTTTGGAGACACATTCAGATGTGCTCTCTTCCCCCTCGCAGTGAGCTCTCTGCATCCCTGTCACGGTGGGGGTCGCGGCAGTGCCCCCAGCCAGCCAGGAGGGTCTGTTCGCGTTTCCGCCTGTCCCCAAGCCCAGGGGCCGAGCTGATGAGGTGCAGATCAGGGTCTGCGTTCCCAAGCACCACGCCGGGAACGGGTCTCCCCTTCAGGCAGATTGAGATTTCTGTGGAAGAGGATTTCTGAAAGTTGTGAGAGCCTCTTGGTTGAAGCAGTTTTTCTCCCTCTGGGATGGTTTTCTCCCAAGGTTTACAGAGAGTGCCCTCCTGCTCTCTGTTCCATCTCCTTCTCTGGTAAAAGAAATGGAATCTTGTTGGGATTTCCCACCCTCTCCCCTGAGCTGCCCACACTTACCTGAATGGTGTTCTTGCCACCAGAAAACTGCTCAATGCCTGAATTAAATGAAAGAATTGTCAGCTGTCAGGGCAGAGGGAACTAAGCTGTTGGGAAGACGGGCAAAGAGTTCTCAGCCGTAGATTTTAAATAATCACTTCAGAGTGCTTTATCAATTTCTCTTTCAAACTAAACCAAAAACCAAGAATTCCCTAGTCACATGTTCTTTTTGTACTGGGGTCAGACGAGGGCAGCAATGTTCATTGTCGGGAAGGCCAGGGTTTTCCTACAGCTGTGGGTTATTGAACAAGCTTCTCAAAAGGGTGGAGAATGCCAAGCCTGTGGAGCTGTGTCTTAGGGGTTTAGTTGACCTGCAGGGTGGGTCCAAACCACGGGGGCTCCAAGATGCAGCCCGCCAACCATGCCCCATCCGGCGTTTCCGCACCACATTCCGCTGCCCACGGCCTGCATCCCTCTCTGTCCAGGTTGGAGCTGGGGACATGGACGGCTTCCAGGCGGACACGGAGGAGGAGGAGGAAGAGGAGGGTGACTGCGTGAGCATGGATGTCCTGGAGGCTGGGGGTGAGAAGGCCCAAACTGCTTGTTCTGACTGGTGGGAAAGGGAGGCGGGTGCTCTCCCTCAAATGTGAGTAACGGGCCTGGAGTACAGAGATGTGGGGGAAGTGGGGGGCTGGCCTAGCGATGTCTGGGTGGGTTCTGGTCCAGGCCCTGTGCAGTTACAGTTAGGAAACCAAGGAGGTGAATGTCGGGGGTCAGGCCACAGCGTCTGCACTGAGCCTCTGCCCAGGACAGCCAGGAGGACTGGGCTGGGCTCCCTGCCCCGCAGCATTGCCAGGCTCTGTGCTCTGCCATGGGGGTCCCTGCCCTCTGTGATGGGAACTTCTTCCTCACTGGACAGACCCCATGGAAAACTCACTGGAAAGGGCCTCCCCGAAGCCCCCAGGCGTGAGGCAGACACAGAACCAGGAGCTTGGTGCGAGAGGGGCTGGCGGCTGGAGGCTCTGGCCTGTGGAGCCCTTGGGTGCTGTTCAGATGCCTCCCTCACCCCAGTGCTGCAGGAGAGGGACTGTCACCCATGGGGGCGGTGCTGTAGGGAAAAGGGCCAGAGCAAAGGGACGGGGTCTCAGGCGGTCACAGTTTTAGAGGCGGCCAGTCAGGGAGGGTCTCAGTGAGGCGGTAAACTCGAGCAGAGACCAGGGCAGGGGGTGGGCTGCGGGGACGTCTGGGGGCCAGCTCTCCAGGCAGAGAGGCTTGCAGGTGGGCAGCTGCGTGGAGGGAGGAGGGAGGAGGGCTGGCACTGGGGAGGTGAGGGGTGGGAGCTGAGGGTGGGTTTGGAGCTGAGGAAGGGAGCCGGGTCCGAGGGCCTGGGCTCTGCCGCTGCCTCTTCCTGCTGGCTCAGGACACCCCCACTATCCCCCACCCCCCAAAGCTCACAACCAAGGGCAGCAGCAGCCCTTCTGGGGGTGCAGTAGGCATGGCCAGCTGAAGACCCCCTCTCTCTTGCTTTCCAGAGGTTGCAGCCCCCCGAGGAGCCCCTTCAGAAGCTGGGGGTTTGGTGGCCATGGACTCCGGCGAGGGCCCCCTACCTGCGAGCCCACTGGGCCCCTCCTGAGCCCGCGTGCATGGTGGCTGGGTGGGGGTCTCGCAGCGCATGCCAGATACTTGAAAACCTGTCCCTGTGTAAAGAGCACTTTGTCCTGCCTCGCAGACCTCCCTGGAGGTTTGGAAAGTTTTATATAGGATCCTTGATTAGTTCTTTCCAGTGTTTGTAAAAAAATTTTTAAAAGCTGCATATTAATCCACCCTTTAATAAAGCATTATGGGATGTGCTTGGATGGAACTCCCCCATCCTGCGACCCCGCGGGGGAGCGCGATCAGACGCTTGTAAATGAACCAAAGCCCAGGCAGGAGCCCAGCAGCCATGGGCGGGAATGTATAAACCTTGATTCTCTAGCCCTGCTCTGCTCTGTCTCTTCTTTTCAAAGGCAGTGTTTCCCCTGAGAGGGTGTGCAGGGAGCTGTGTCTACACCCCCTGTGCCTTCAGAGCCCTCCCTGCCCGGCCTCCACCAGCCTACCCAGACCCGGCCGTGTGCTGCAGCGTCAGGCCCAGACTGTGCAGAAGTGTTGTCCTGTTCACTCTCCTCCCCGTCTCGCCTGGTCCCAGAGGGGCTTCTCAGCACACAGGGCCTTTCACAGGCTCTGGCTTCGGGTCCGCAGGGCCTCCTGGGAACAGACTTCTGGGCTGGGCCCCATTTGGGGAGGAGCGTGGCGGCCGGCCATGGCGACTTCCTGCAGCCGTGGAGGCAGCCACCAGCCCTGCTCTCGGTGCTGCCCGGTCCCCGGCCTGGGCAATGGCAAGTCCAGCCAAGATGTGCAGACACGAATTGGAGGCAGGTGCTTAGGGTGTGGCTTCCTCCACAGGCAGTCTAGACCGGGGTCATGGTGCCCTCCCCAAGCCCTTGCTCCTGTCCTCCTGCCCGTGTCAAGTTGTTTGTCCCTTTCCCTCCTGCTTTATCAGTCCACAAAGAGGCCCCTTGCTCCCACAGCGCCTGGATGTTCACAGGGACACTGCCACAGCAGAGACAGGAAGACGCACTCCTTGCCCTCAGAGTGCCTGCTGTGTGCTGGAGACCCCCACACTTCACCCAGCATCCCCCCAATTTTCCTTTTGCTCTGGAAGGGGCCGGCAGTCACTCTGGTTGCAGGGCAACCTGGCCTAGGCTGCTGGCAGGCAGATTGCAGCCCCTCGGGCTTGGGTGAGCACGTGGGCCTCGGCCCTGGCCACAACTTCCTCTGGGGACACTGAGCTAGTGAGGAGCCCTGGAGCGGGGACCCTGGACCCAGTGGTGTCCGAGGGAGAGACTATACCTGGGGACACATTCCCTGAACCAGTCAAATCCCTGTGTTCACTTAGTTTGGTGTCAGACACTTGCAGCCAAGTCCTAGTCACAGTTGGGTTGGGTCCTGGGGCCAGGCAGACAGGCCCCCTTCAGCAGCCGCTGGGCACCCACAGCACATGCAAGACACGTTAGGGCCACCAAAAGTCTTTCACTGAATCCCACCCGCAGGATCCCTTTTGCCACGTCAGGCTCCATAGTCACAGGACCCGGGGATTAGTTCCAGTGTCTTTGGGGGCTGTTACCCTGCCGCCTGCAGTAAAGCACAACTCCTGAGCTGGTGGCAGGTGATGCTCACAGGATGTCCTAGCTAAGGGGTGGACCACCTGGAGGTGGTGAGGGCCAATGTCATGGTCCCCTCCCCAGAGAGGCATGTGAAATGGAAAGTTTGCCCAATACAGCCGGGGTCTCCAGATACCCTGACACCCACCCAAGGGCAGGAACCCACCCTGAGCCCCATCTCCCCAGGGCTAACTCCCAGGCCTCCAAGCACTGCCCTGCTCTGTAACTACCAGCCCCACAGGCCATGGCCTTTGCTACCCACTGCTCTGAATGAACTGCCAGGAAATATTCAAAGGTCCTATTCAGATTTGTGGTTTAATTATTACAGAGCTGGGCACTAACAGGCCAGCACCTCCCTCTTTTGCCGTGGCCCACAGCCACCGGCCACCCGCAGAACTGCCTCCGTCCACAGCAGGGGAACTGCTCCCCTACCCCCGTGCTGAGGCCTGCTGCCCCCTCCTGCCAGGGCAGTGCCCACGGCATTGGGTTCCCACCAAACATGTTCCCAGCGCCAAGAGGGCTCAGAGTGGATGCAACTGAGGCAGGTGGCACAGGCAGCCCCCAAAGGGCCCTCACCAGGCAGCCACAGGCCCCCTCTGGTCACTGAGATGGGGCTCGCTGCTCCCCTCCCCACACCTGCTGGGCGCTGGAACCCCTATTTCTGGAGGGGGCAGTGGGTGGGGAGGGGCCAGGAAGCAGGAGGCGCACAGAGACCCGCTGGGGCTGCAGCCAACCCTGCTTTTATTTCATGAGAGCCTCTCGATGGCCACCAGGAGCTCGGGCTTCAGGATGCTCACGTCCGGCTCAGCACCCGCGGCCTTGATGTCCTCGAGGACGGCCATGTCCCATGAGAAGGTCAGGAGGGCCGAGGGCACCTGCAGCAGAGCGGGGTCAGAACCTCGAGCCGTGCCTCTGCCTCGGTATGACCCTGTTCGAGCGGGAGCCACACTGACCCCGGGCTGCTCTCACCGTGGGGTGACAGCCAAGTCAGCCCATCCCGTCGTGCAGGAGGGGCCTCCGAAAGGCAACTCTGGCTTGGGCCTTTGCCTTGTGCAGCATCTGAGGCCCCAGGGCCACCCCTTCCCAGCGTCAGACCTGTACTGGGGAATGACCATCCCCATCTCCTGCTGCCTCCCCTTTACCCTGCGTAGGCATGGCTCCCCACAAGTCGCTGCATTTCCAACCCCGTCATGATCCTGTTTCAGTAACACCACTGTCCCCGTTTTACAGATGGGAAACTGAGGCAAAGAAGAGTTAGCAGCTTGCACAAAGTCACGGTGCAAGTAGATCGGGAGTTTAACTGCTGCGCGGGAGCGAGGGGCACCTTCCTCGGGGTAACTCAGCACTGGGGACCAAGGGGGCTGCCGGAGGGACCCTGTGACCCGGGGTCCCGCCCCAACCCCCACTCACCAGCCCGCACTCGTTGAAGGCCAAGTCCTCCTCCTCCGACAGCTTCTGCCCTCCGGAGGCCAGAAGCTCAAACGGCAGCCAGTCGCTCTGCAGGGCCTCCCGGACGAAGGCGTAGAGCGCCGACAGCCGCTCCCTGGCGTAGAAGGTCCCTGCGGAGTTCAGAAGACGGGCGTCGGAGCGGGCACCCCAGGGCCCACCGCGCCGCTCAGCCCAGCCGGGAAAGGAGGGCAGCAGAGCCTCAGCACCCCCGCCACGCCCGTCCCGCCGTGGCACAATCGACGCACACAGGCTCCACTCCCAGACCCTCCCGCCCAGCCCTCCACCGCCGACGGGCCCCCACGCCGCGGCCGCGGGGACGCACCCTGCAGGAGGCAGCCGTCGGGGAAGCGGACGCGCAGCAGCGTGTAGGTGTACTTGCGCAGCTCTCTCTGCTCCTCCTTCTCCCGCATGGCTTTGGTCCGCAGCATGCTCAGCCGCTCCACCGCGTCGGCCCTGGGCACCGGGAACCCGCTCGGCCCCGCCCACAACCCGCACTGCCACGCCCACGCCCCGCCCGCCACACAGGGCACGTACACAAACCCGCCACGCCACGCCCACAAGCCCGCTTTGCCACGCCCCAGACCCAGCCCCCCACGCCCCACCCAGTACACATGCCCCGCCCACAAACCCGCCTCGCCACGCCCACATGCCCGCCTTGCCCCGCCCCAGGCCCTCTCGCCCGCGCCGCTGAGCCCACCGCAGCTTCTGCTCCCGCCGGAGCTCCTCCGCAGTGAGGCTGAAGAAGTCCCCCGGCAGGTCGAACTGCGAGGCCAGGGCCGAGGGCCGGAAGACCCGGCGCTGCCGGTCCAGCTGCGCCCGCACGGGCTCGGCGCGCAGCAGCTGTTCCTTGTGCCTCTCCAGGCTCTGGGGCTGGCCCAGGGCGGCCGCGCTCAGCACGTAGAACTCCTCCGGGTCGTCTGCGGGCGCACCGACCGCGCTGGAGCTCGGGCCCCGCCGCCCCCCGAGGCCCCGGGCCCCCGCGCCCCGCCCGGCCAGGCCCTCCCGTGCCCGTCTTACCCTGATCGGGAACGGGGAGCATCGTCCTCTGGAACCCGATGGCCTCAAAAAATTCGTGGGTGCCCTCCAGGCAGTTGATGCGCTCCTGAGGAGGAGCCAGGGGCCATGAGGGACGGGCCCTGGAAACTGCCTGCATGGCTGGGTGCTAACACGATTTTCTAAGGGAAGGGGCAGGGCTGTGGGTGTGGAACCCCACAAGGTCCAGAAGCATCAGTCAAAAATGAGGCTGAAGATTCACAGGCCCGCCCGGAGCCAGGGGGTCTCAAAAAGGTGGGGAGCAGGCCAGGAGTACTGGGCCTGGCTGTCCCCGTGTCAGGCAGACCCTGTTCAGACAGAGCTGGGGGAATTCAGGCCAAGGGGGCCAGAATCTGATTTCTCACATGATACCCCAATTCTGTCTGTCCATCAAATCTCCCCAAAGTTGATGTGTTCCCAACTTACTCCAACTGAAGCAGAAACAAGCTTTGAAGCCAAAACAAAACCCACCCTGGGGGAGGCGTGGCCTGCGAGTCTGGCTGTGGGTCCCTAATGCCTTCCTGTCTCCTCCCAGATGCACTCACTCCTTAGGACGTGACCCCAACGCCGGCCCTGCCTGCAGCCCGCCCCGCTGGCCTGTGCCACCAGCGTCACCTGCAGGTCTGCCCTGCCCACGCCGGCCTCCCCGGGAGGCAGCCGCTCACCTGGAACACCTTGTTCTGCAGCTTGATCTTGCGGTACTTCTCCTCCTCGGGGTGCAAGTGGATGTTGTCCAGGTACCTGGGGTGCAAGAGGGGAGAATGGGGAGAGGGGGGCGTATCATGGGGATGGGAAGTTCCAGCAGCTGCGGCAGAAACCCCACCCAGGGGCACCAACAGCTGTGCCCACCTGCTCCTGAGTCCCACCTCCCAGCAAACAGACCTGACGCCTGAGTGCACCCATGAGGGGGGCAGAGAGGAAGGAGCCGGAGAGGGGGCCACAAGCCAGTGCCTCAGGGTGGGGGGGCTCCTTAGAAGCACACACTTCCGGACCCCGCCCTGGCCTGCACCCCCAGCCCACTCACACAGCCCTTGGATGGTCCCAGATTTCTGGAAGTCAGGGCTGGGCACCCCTGGCTTGGGGAACCCCTTCTCTTTCCAGATAAGGTTCTTCCCCGAGGACTGGCAGGGAATGAAGGACAGAGGTGGCTCCACAGGCTGGAGGCGGTCACACACACACACGTGAGGAAGGGGCACCGCTGGATGGCAGGGGTGCCCGCTCACTCACTTGGCGATGGTGTCCACGCCCAGCTTCACCCGCTCACGGTCCTTGTTGAACGTGTGGATCTTCATGATGGAAGCAGCTACCGGGTCTGTGGAAAAGTGCTGGGGAGGGAAGAGGGAGGCATGTTGGGGACCCCTCCCCGTGGCCCAAGCAGCCGGGCCATCCCCCTACTCAACAATAATAACGATGGCGGTGGTCATCTCGGGGCAGAGCCGCGGCACTTACCTGGAAGTGAAACCAGAGAGGGAGAAAAATCTCCCCGAGGGCTCCCAGCCTCAGCCTCATCCCCATCCCGGATCCCGGGGGGGCTCAAAACGCTCTAGCTTCAGAGCTTCGCCCCGCACGGCGTGTGGCTCCCCTGACCCCCTCCTCACAGCCCACTGGGACGGTCCCTAATGACAGCCAGTTTTTACAGGAAGAGACAGACTGAGATGTCAAGTCCATCACCCAGGCTTGCATGGATGGCACGTGACAGAGAGGCTGTTGACGAGACCTGTGAGCTCTTAAAGCCTGAGGTATGGGGACAGGGAGTGGGTGAACCAGCTGAAATGCCAACGTCCGCTCTGACAGACGTCCCCCCACTGACACAGACCCCTGCCCTCCCCTGCAGGCCACTAGCTTCCACGTGAGCGGGAGTGAGGCAGGGAAGAGACACAGCTGGAGCTCTGGGGAGGCTGCAGCCCTCGGTCCACTCTCCTGGCCGCAGCCCGGTGACCTCAGCCAGGACCAAGACGGGAACATATCTGTTCACGCTCAGGAGAGCCATGGTGCACAGCCACACACACTTGTTTCCCTGCAGCCCTGGAAAGTGGCACACGGGGTTGGCAGCTCTGTCAGCTGCGGGCCTCAAATTCATCTGCTCGGCCCAGAAAATAGCAGCTTTCTCATCTGGGGGGAACGACAGGGCCACATGGGTCAGAGAGTCAGATCCCAGATGACCTGACCCCAGAGTGTCTCTGCTGCCTGGCCTGGCCCATGGGAGAGCCCCAGGGGGGCAGGTTTGGGGCCCCGGCTCGCTCCCAGCCACCTGCCTCCAGTGCTAAGCTTTCGGCAGCCAAGTCTCCATCGAGTAGACTTCCGAGCCAATTCTCCTACAAACTTCAAAGTGAGGTGCAGCCCAGGCTGCCAATCTAGTGGGGGGAGTGAGGAGGGGGGTAAGGACATAGAGGGGCCGAGAGAGGAAAGAAAGGCGGAGAGGCAGTAACGAGGCAGGGAACGCATGCTCGGCTCCAGCCCACCTAGGCCTGGAGGCCCCGCAGTGGGGCGTCCCGCCAGCACACTCACCCCAGGGGAGGGCTGCTGCTGCTTCTGGGTGACCGCAGTCACGTTTAAATCGGGACCAGAGCACGTGAACAGACAAGGGACAGAGGGACAGGATGTCCAGGAAGGGACCCAGTCCGAAAAGGAATTTACTTTGCAATAAAGATAGAATTTCCCGTCAGTGGGGAAAAAACAGATATTTTCAATAAACGGGATCGGGAACAAACTGCACTGCTCTCTGGAAAAAAAAACATTGGCTCCACATCTCATACTTTACGCCGCGGCAAATTCTAAGGGGATCAAGGTGTTAAGTATTAAAACAAAGCAAACAAAACAGCTGCAAAAATCAAAACACAAAAGTCCTAGAAAAACCACAGAAGGAGTATTTTACTATGAAAGAGGGGAAAGGCCTCTCTAAGTATAACACAAAATCCAAAAGCCATAAAACAGGACTGACAAATTCAATTATACTGAGATCAAAATTTCTGCACGGCACAAGTGATCAAAAAATAAGTATTCTTGCAACTTATATTACAAAAAGTCTACTTTACCTAATATGTAAAGAGCATCTATAAATCAATAAGATAAAGACTAAACACCCAATAGAAAAATGGGCAAAGGATGCCTTCTCCTATGAAAACATGGCCAACCTTATCCAAAAGAACAGAAACACAAATTGAAATGTTTTTTCACCTATCAATTTGGGTAAAGATCAAAAAGCTTGGTGTAACCCAGAGTGAAGGTGAGGGGCCAGGAAAAAGAGCACTTTCTCACACTTTCCTTTCTCTGTGACCCCTATGGAGGATCATTTGGTCACAACTAGGACAATCACAAATGCACGTGTCCTTTGTCCCAGCAACTCCACTTCTGGAACTGGGCCTACAGCACAAAGTGAGGTGCACGGAGGCTTTTCGTTACATACCTGTTCTTATTAGCAAAAGACTGCAAACTGCCCACATGCTCATCAACAGGGGCAGGTTAAATAAGTTATGGAACAACTTACAGCAGAATGCTAAGCAGTTGCTAAAAAGAATGTGGAACTTTCTCTCAAATGGTTCAGGAAGGAAAATATGGTTTGGGAAAGAATAGAGTGCAATGACGATAAAGCAAATGGAACAAAACTTTTAAAACCTGGTGACTCTGGGGATAGTCAGCAAAATAGTAAGATGCCCACATCCTAGCCCTGGCACCGTCAAACATGGCAGGTTCCACGGCAAGTGAGGATCGAGGTTGCAAATCAGCCGAATTTAAAACAGGGAGAGTTTCCTGGCTTATCCAAGTTGCCCCAAAATAATCACAAGGTTCCTTAAAGGGGGAAAGGGAAGGCAGAAAAGAGCAGCTAAGAAAGAAACTGCTGGCTTTGAGGAATGCAGGCAGCCTCTAAAAGCTGGAAAAAGCCAGGAACAGATTCTGCCCGGGATTTTATCAGCCCTGTAAGACTCATTTCAGACTTCCAACCTCCAGAACCAAAAGGTAATAAGGGCACGTTGTTTTAAGCCACTCAAATGGGCATATTTGTTACTTCAGCCCCAGGAGACTCATGCTATGAGTCAAGGGCTTGTGGATGTTCTTTGTACTATTCTTACAACTTTCCTTGAAGTTTAAAATTATTCCCAAATAAAGAGCTACAAAGAAAAAAATAACACGGAAGTTCTTTCTGCACTGATAAAATACAAGTTTATCCTGTTAGGTGCCCATGGTTCACTGCCTTTTATGGAAAACAAAAATGGGGGAGATATAAAAACAGCCATGGTTTGTACATAGAGTCAATTCTTCATACTGTGCGGACGCTCGATTAGCAAATACGGATCTATTGCTCCTAGTGGGAAACCCGGGCTGGGTTCCCATGAGCCTCTGATCACATTTTTATCAACTGATCAATATGCTACCTTGTTTCTGGGTGTTTCTGTTCAAAGACACCTTATTTAACACGTGCTGTTGATTCATTAATGTGGAACTCACAGCCAACAGCTCTACAGTTCTCCTGAGCAAAATTCACCTAACACACGTATCTTCCCCGTGATGTCCACTGCAGCCTTCTTTCGCTTAAAAACACTAGACAGCGCCACACTCGGGGGCCTCACTTTACACCGCAAAATCACCCGCCAAAAGCGCAAAAATGCCAACAGTGTGGCACTCGATAGGCTGAAAAGGACACCTGTTTACGGGACGGGCTGGAACAAGAAGGCCGGGGGTGGCCCCATTTGACCTCAGCTGGGAACGTGGGTGTTGGGCAGCTCAAATTTTCTGCCACTCTGCCCGTGTCCATGGATGACCGTGAAAACACCACGAGTACTGATTTTGGGGTGACGAGTACATTTTAGTGAGGAGGCGACTGGTAAACACAGAATTGGCAAATAATGAGGATGAACTGTCCCTGGAAACTTTCCACCAAGGATCCTAAAGTACTTATAGCCACAGCCTCCGGGGAGGGGTGGCCGAGGCCCAGCGGGAGGTGGGCTTTCTTCCACGTACCCTTTTGTACCTTTGGAATTCCATACCACGTCTAAGTATCACCTCTATAAAGAGGTTGAAAGAGAAACCAGTGCAAACTGAAAAATAAGTAAATACAAACAAAGCGGCTGTAGGAGTTGACACAGGACTCAGGCCCCAGGCTTCCTGGAGGTGGCTCAGGCGCGGGGGCTTCTGGGATGGGAAGGGTGGGGGGCCCAGGGCGGCCACTCACCGAGAGAATGGCCTGCTTGATGCAGATGTCCCGCTGGTCTTTCCGCAGGGAGGCCCCTGTGAGCGGGCAGATGAAGTACACTCCGGGCACTGCCAGGCGAGTTGAGCCTTCCTTCTTGGGCTCAGGTACCTGGGGGGGGGGAGGGTGAAGGTGTGGCAGCCCCTTTCCACCTTGCTCTCCTTTGAGGCCCGCCTCCTACAGGAAGCCCTCCAGATTACAGTAATCTCCACTGAGCCCTCCAACCTCCAAGAAAGGCAGCAGAAGACAGTGCTAGGGGTATGGGCTTTGGAATCGGAGAAACCAGGGGTCCAGTCCTGGCTTCCTGGTTTCAGAGTCGTATGACTGAGAACACTGGGCGCTACTTTTCGGAACCTCGGTTTCTCTTCTGCAAAGTGGCGACCCTAAGAGTATCCCCCCCCACCCTGATGGTTACCGGGAGGAACCGATAAGCTAACGGGGGTTAAGTTCTGCCCTTGGCACCTGAGGAGCCTGGCGTCACTAGGTTCAAGGAGAGGTGTCCCCAACCTGCCTTCAAGCCCCAAGGAGAGGGGACCGTGGCCTCCCTTCTGTGTCGCCCACACACCCCCAGGGCTGGCAGACGGACGCAGGCATGAAATGGGCTGGCCCTTCCCAGGGGCCCAAGCTCCCCACACCCAGGCCTCCCCTTGAGGGGAAGAAGCTGCAGCCCCCGGCTGCTTTTACCATGTTGGTCCCTGGGGACTCCGGGTTCCCACTGACCATCGCTTCAGCTTGAAGTTCCTTTCTCACTGGAAGGACAAGACAAGCAGAGGGGGATGCAGAGGGGGGATGGTAGGGAGGGCCCGGGCCCGAGCTGGGCACACCCCTCCCAGCCCCTGCAGATCTTGCGGGTTGAGCACCCCCCGTCCAAGCCCAGATCTGGGAGGCCCCTCTGCCTGAACCACAGCCCCCCCTTACTGACCACCCCAATTCCTCCACCAAGCTGCAGCTTTCACCCCCTCCTCAAGGCAGCTCCCCTGGCATCCTGGCCTCAGATTTGATCAGCCCCCAGTGACACCCTTTCAGCCTGCGTCTCCCCCCTGCAGACACTCGCAGCTGTGATCTGGACACAAAAACATGCACACGCATGCATCCCAAAGCCGTCAGCCATGTAATTATCTCCAGCCAGGGCCAAACATGGGGTGTGCGACCTGCAAATGGCTGTGGCCACGCCGTGAGGAAAGTGGGGGCCGCAGTCCATTGCCCCCCTGTCCCGCACCGGGCCCCAGGTCGGTGACGCTGCTCACCCTGGTTCCGGATGGACTCCTGCGAGGTGGGGCCCCGGGCCCTGGGCTGCTTCTGCTCGAGCCGGGCCAGGGCGGCTGCAGCTGCCTTCTGGGCCTCGTCGGTGGGGCCCTGGCGGGGCTGCCTCAGGGCGGGCTGGCTGGGCTTTTCTTTAGGGGCCTTCTCCCTGCGGCCGGACAGACGGAAAGTGAGCGTCCTCCTGGGGACGTGTTGCTCCTCTGTCCATTCTGCCACCACCCTGTTGGGGCCGGACGTCTCCGGCTCTGCCACCCTGAGCCAGCTCTGCAGCCAGCCTGGGCCTCGGACTCCATATCTGCAAAATGGGCCACTAACACCGCCCAGGGTGACTGTCAGGGTGAGGTACGAGTGAAAGCGCCCCAAGGTCTTAAGGAATTAACAGGACTCCCTGTGCTGGTTTGGATGTATTATGGCCCCCAGAAAAAGCCATGTTCTTCAATGCAATCTTGTGGGGGCAGACATATTAGTGTTGATTAGGTTGGAACCTATTGATTGAGTGTTTCCATGGAGATGTGACTCAGTCAACTGTGGGCAAGACCTTGGATTGGATCATTTCCATGGAGGTGATACCCCACCCATTCAGGGTGGGTCTTCGTTGAATCACTGGAGTCCTATGAAAGAGTTCACAGACAGAAGGAGCTCAGAGCAGCTGAGAGACACATTTTGGGGAGCAGCTGAGAGAGACATTCTGGAGAAGGCCACTGAAAGCAGGCTTTTGCTGACACTTTGGGGATGTTAGCCCAGAGTTTGCTCCGGAGAAGCCAAGAGAGGACAAAAACACTGCAAGAACAACATTTCAGAGAATGCACAGGAGCTGAGAGAGGAGCCAGAATGCACCCCGGGATCAGCAGACGCCGGCCACGTGCCTTCCCAGCTGACAGGTGTTCCAGGCGTCATTGGCCATCCTTTGGTGAGGGAAACTGGTGTTGATGCCTTAATTAGGACATTTTCATGGCCTTCAGACTGTAAATTTGTAACCAAATAAACCCCCTTTATAAAAGCCAATCCATTTCTGGTGTTTTGCATAACGGCATCATGGGCAAGCCAGAACATCCCCTTTCCATGGGATGCCCAGCCCTGATGGTCTACAGCAGCACGGCAGCTTCATTTATTGAGCACCTACTGTATGGCAGGCACTCCCCTCTGCACAAAGCCCTCCTAATCACCTGCAGATTAGGACCCTAAAGCCACCTGAGGGCCCCCAAGGCTCTCAGCCACCTGGTCCCCTTCCCCTGCTCACTCCTCTCCATCCACGATGCTCTCCAAGCCATGCTTCCCACACACCCAGCTGCTTCTCGCCCACAACTTCTGGAAAGATCTGTCTGGGGGTGGGAAGAGGAAAAGGGGTCTGGGAGGGGCCGGGGGTGCTGCAGGGAGATACGGATGAGCTCAACGTCCACGTGTCCGAGTCTCTCCCCTCATCCAGGTCTCAGTGCAAATGTCACCTTGTCAGAGAGGGGCTCTGGAAGCACCTGATGTTCCCCTCTGCCATGCACCATCCCTGACCCTGCTTATTTTTTTCACAGCCCAGAGTACCACCTGACCTTTCCTTATATGTTTATCCGTTTTTCTGTCTGTTGCCCACCCCACCACTAGACGTCCCCCCAGTTTAGTCTTGGTCAGTGTGTGGCAAGTGAGAGCGCACCCCCGTCCTCCCCTGGGGTCCCCAGTCTTGCCCCAGACATGTCAGAGGCCTGGAATTGCACGCCACTTCCCCTCCCCTCTTTTCTCCTCCACCTCCCAACACACACAGTCCCGACTGCCACGGCACTCCCCGCGCCACCCACTATTTACTGAATAAATGAAAGGAGCCCCTTGTCTCACCCACCTCTCTCCCTCTCTCCCCCCAGACCCTCTTAAGCTGCCCTCCCCTTCCTCCTCAGGCACCTGATTCCAGACCAGACCAGGTTCATCCCTCACAGAACCCACTTTTGTCTGCACCGCTTCCCTCTCTCACTTATGAACCTGGCCCTCATGGGCCTCTGTCTCACTCAGTGCTCTTCCTAAAAACACCCCCTAATCCTCCTGGCGGGTGACTTGTTGTCTTACTGTGCCCCTGGCCGCCACTGCCCACCGCCACCACCACTTCCTGCCGCCTCTGCCCCCTGAAGGCCCCCCTCTTCACGATCGCCTCCATGATTCCCCACAGACCCCTACCCATGCTGACAACTCTCAGTCACCCCTCACCCCGGACCCACCCACTCAGCCCCCACAATCCCCTCCCCTCCATATCTCCCTGCAGCAGCCCCAGCTCTTCCCAAACCCCCTTTCCTCCCCCCACTACTCCTGTTGATTCTTCCTTTGCAGCCCCATCACCCCCCTCCACTTGTTAACAATCCCCTCCAGGACACTGCCCACACGCACACCCCCCTCACAGAGTCCCCAGTCTTGCCCCAGGCCTTTTTTCTCTTCCAGCCCTCTCCGGACAAGTCCCAGAAGTCTCCCCTCCAGTCTTCTCCGGTCTGACTCATCCATCACTCATAAGGCACGCGGCTCCTTCCCAGCACAGACACCCCCAGCTCCCCAGCTGCATGCACCAACCTCCATTCCCCTCCGGGACCGTTCTCAGCCTCGGCCAGCACCCCAATTCACCCAGACCTCCCGAGTCACTGCCAAGCCTTCCAACAACCGCCTCAGGCTCCCTGGGCTCCCAGACTCTTTCCTCCCTCACCCTGTGACCCCATGCACGCCAGAACCAAGGCCCCAAATCCCGATTCCCACGGTCCCTAAGCGTGACAACGACTCCTCGGGGACCCCAGCCGTAACTGCTTCTCCAGGATCGGCCCGATCTCTGGTCCACAGACTTCCCCAAGCCACTCCTGCCCCTTCGGGGCTCCCTCCCGGCCCGCCCCCCTTAGGACTCACCCCCACTGCACCCCCTGAAATCTCCCGACTGACCCTCATCCTTGCAGCCCCGCCCCCTCGGCCGCGCCCCTCCTGCCCCGCCCCCTAATGTTCGCCCCCCTCGACTGTTCCCCCCCCAGATCCTCTTGCCCCGCCCCCCAGGCCTCTCCCCTCCCCCGATTCCCCGCCGCCCAGCTCAGCCCCCCGAGATCGCAGACCCTCGCCCGCCCCTGCGTCGGTCACGCACCCCACCGCGTCGGTGAGCTTCTGACCGGGCCCCGCGCTCTTGAACTTGATGTCAGCCTTGAACTCCTTCAAGAATTTCTTCATGGCGGTGGCGGGCCCGGCGGCGGGGGGCCGCGGAGCGCGGGGTGGGGGGGCGCAGGGCCCAGTCCGGGAGGGGCAGGCGGCCGCTTACAACCGGAAAGAAAACACCACGCCGCCGGAAGTCCCGCCTCCGTGGGGCCGCCCACGTGACAATCGGCCCGGCGCGCCGCTCTAGCCTACTCCGCGCCTCGCCGTTCCGGAAGCGACCGCTCTGCCCTCCGGCACCGCGTCTCGGTGCTTCTTCCGCACTCCGTTGCCAGGGGCGACGAGCGCGCGTCTGCCCTGGAGGCTGGGTCTGGGCTCCTTCCGCTGCGTGCACAGAGGAGAGAGAGAGACACGAGTCAGCAGATCCCCCACGGGGAAAGGGCTGGCCCTGTCCTTCTCCCGCTCAAGAACCTTCCCTGGCTCCCCAGTGCTTACGTGATAAAGTCCCAATTCAGCCAGGCAGCCAGGGACCCTGCAACCCAACCCGTTTTCAACCCTGGCAGCCCCCCACGTCCACTGTATGAAAAACGAGGGAGAGTATACACCGATCCCGGGGCTGGGGGTCCACGATGGCGGGGAAGACAGAGGGAAGCAAATTATCGGGGGCTTCCGTGCTGGGCTGGGCTGTCACTACAAAGAAATAAACGGTCACAGCTGATGTAAACCTCGACATGCTAGTAGGAATGAAGTACAGAAGGAATCTGAGGGAGGGGAAGGCCTCCCGACAAGGAACAAGTCTGCGAGAGACTGGAAGTGAAGTATCGTGGACTTTCTCTAGGAAAAGAGTCCCAGCGTGGCTGGGGTAAGGGGTGCGGAGAGAGGATTCTGGATGACCCTGATCCCAAAGGGGCTTAAATTAAAGAGATCAGAATTTATCCTGAGGGCGTTGAAGGGCCTTGAAGGAGAGTATAGTGCAACCCAAACTTGAACCTTTTTGAGCTTCATTTGCATAACATCCACCTCATGCGATTAGAAAGTTGCCAATAAATGGCAGGTGTTATAATGATTTACTCCTTTAATATTTCTTCAGAACCTACTCTGGCTCAGCAGTGAAGAAAACAGACAAAATTCCCTGCCCTGGGGAGCTCACGGTTTATTTTTAGGGCCGTGGTTTTATTTTTAGGGCGGTGGGAAGGAAGACACAACACCATAAATAAAATCTAAGGTAGCTTAGATGGGATGTGGTGCTCTAGAGAAAAATAAAGCGGAAAACAGCAACAGGGGAGAGCAGGGTGGAACAGTTTGCAACATCAAATAGAGGAGTCACGAACAGTAAAAGGACATTTTTTACACCATCAGAGAAATTCAGATATGTCTTGGGTACTAGTTTTGTTAGGGATGCCATTGGAATGGTAGTTGTGTTAAAGAAAAAGTTTTTATCAGTTTGAGATGCATCCTGAGTTATTTATGGGTGAAATAATATGATAAATGAACTGTGCTATAAAATAGTTATGCAAAAGCAGAATACATATACATATATTGTATGCATGTGGGAGGGAAATAGGAAACAAGATTGGTAAAACTTTAGTGGTAAAATCCCTGAAGCTTGGTGACAGGTACGTGAGAGTTAACTATATTATTCCCACCCCATTTTTTTTTTTTACAAAAATGTTTTTAAATTAGATGTTTTTAATTTTGGCCACTTGTTTGCAGTGTTTCGGCTTGGGGTTTTTTTTATGATAGTGATGACAGTGTTAACTTTTTTATTTGGGTTGCAACTTATATATACTAAAGTGCACAAATTATAAGTGTACAGATTGATGCATTTTTTAACTTGTATGTGTTTATGTAAGTGTCAATCAGATCGAGGTATGGAACATTTCCAGGTCCCGAGCAGTGAGTCTTCCTAAGCCCATCTCTGGCAAAACCTCTCTCAAAAGTAACCTCCAATCTGACTTCCACCCCCCGTAGGAGAGTTTTGCTTGTTCTTGAAAGTCCTATGAATGGAATCGTACAGTATGTACTTTTTAGTGTCTGGCTTCTTTTGCACAACACTATGTCTCTGAGATTCATCCATGTTGCAGCCTGAGGCAGCGGGTCACCTTGTTCATGGCTGAGTAATATTCCGTTATAGAAAGACACCAAAATTTATTTACCTGATCATAGATGGACTGGACACAATGGCTAGTCTGGGGGCACTATTAAAAAAGCTGCAATGAACACATAATTTTCCTGTGACCATTGTAAACAATTAGCACAAACTTGGTGGCTTTAACACAACAGAAATTTATTATCTCAGGGTTCTGGGGGCCATTGTCTGAAATCAAGGTGTTGGCAGATCCACGCTCTCTCCAGGGGCTCTGGGCCTGGGGGGATCAATCTGTTCCTTGCCTCTCCCAGCTTCTGGTGGGTTCCAGCCATCCTTGGTGCTCCTTGGCTCGTATCTCTATCACTCCAGCCTCTGCCTCCATCTTCTCATCACTTTCTCCTCTGTGTGTCTGTCTGTCCCAGTTTGCTAAAGCTGCCAGGATGCAATATACCAGAAATGGATTGACTTTTTTCAATTGGGTTCTATTAGGTTACAAATTCACAATTCTAAGGTCATGAAAATGTCCAAATTAGGGCATCGAGAGAAAGAAAGCCTTCTCAGAGGAAAGGCCGATGGCATCTGGGGTTCCTCTGTCACATGGAAAGGCACATGGTGATGTCTGCTGGTCCTTCTCTCCTGGTTCTGATTTCAATGGCTGTCTCCAAATATCTCCGGGCGTTTCTCTCTCTCCAAATGTCTCTGCCTTTTATCCTCTCATAAAGGACTCCAGTAAAGGATTAAGACCCATCTTGAATGGGGTGAGTCACATCCCAATTGAAACAACCTAACCCAAAGGTCCCACCCTCAATAAGTCTGTTCCCACAAGAGTGGATTAAAAGCACATGGCCTTTTGTGGGGTACATAATAGCTCCAAACCAGCACAGTCTCAAAACTCCCTCTGTGTCTCTTATCAGGACACTCGTGATTGTGTTTAGGGTGCACTCGGACAATCCAGGATGAGCTTGCTTTTGTTTGCTAAAGCTTCCGGAATGCAATATACCAGAAATGGGTTGACTTTTAACAATGGGGACTGAGTTACAAGTCACAATTCAAAAGCCATGAAAAATGTCCAGATTAAGGCATCAGCAAGAGGATACCTTCTCCGAAGAAAGGCTGCTAGCATCCGGAGTTGTCTGGCACAAAAGAAGGCACATGGCTGGAGTCTGCTGGTCATTCTTTCCCGGGTTTAGCTTCTGTTTTCAGTGGCTTTCTCACTGAGCATCTGTGAGTCCTTTCTTAGCATCCCCTGGTGCAAACTCTGGATTTCATCTCTTAGCTTCTCTCCTGGACCCTGGTTTCAAAATGACTCTCTCAGTTTCTGTGGGTCTTTCTTGCTTCTCCAGGGGCATTTTTTTCCTAAGATCTCTCTCTCTCCCTGTGAATTCTCTTAAAGGACTCCAGGAAAGGATTAAGACCCACCTTGAATGGGCTGGGTCACATCTCCATGGAAAAAACCTAATGAAAAGTTCCCACCCACAACAGGTCTGCACCCACAGGGAGGGATTAAAAGAACACAGCCTTTTCTGGGGGTACAAAAACAGCTACAAACCACCACAGAGCTCCTCCTCTAGAGAGCTTGGGAAAAAAGAACTTTCTTTTTCCTATATAAGGTGACATCCACAGGTTCCAAGAATTAGGGAGCACCTGTATTTTGGGGAGTCATTTTCAACCTACCATAACCCTCTCGAATGTTTCATCCAAGGTGCATTTGATCGCATTTCTGTAGCATGCAGCCAGAAGTGGAGCGGCTGGGTCACATAGTGAGACGCACATATGACTTTTCTCAGAAACCGTCAAATGTTTTTCTCCAGGGGTTTTATGATTACAATCCCCCAGCTGTGGATGTGAGTTCCAGATGCTCCCCAGCCTCATCAACACTTGATATCTGTCAGTCCCTTTCATTTTAGCCCTTCTGATGTGTATTGAGTGCTGTCTTGCGTGGTTTTGATTTTCATTACCCTGATGAGTAATAATGCAGATATTAATCTATATGCCTGTTGTTTACATGGCTAGCTGCTTGGGTAATGTGCCAGTTCCAGTATTTTGCTCATTTATTTAAAGTCACGTTCTCTCTCTTTCTCTAATTGACTTGTCTGAGTTCTGGAGGGTCCTTTGTCCAATGTGTGTACTGTAAATATCTCCTCTCGGTCTTCTGCTTGTCTTTTGTAAAAAAATTATTTTATTAGAGAGGTATAGGTTTACAGTAAAATCTTGCAGAGAACAGAGTTCCCATATACCCCCATCCATCCCCCATACATGTAAAGGTTTCCTTAAAATGGGTATTTTGCATTAATGTGGTACCTTGGTTACAATGGATAAACCAATATCATTATCATTATAATTATATTTTTCATTCTGTTGCTTGTCTTTTCATGCCCACTGTTGATTTGGTTAGGGTGGTAAAATATACCAAATAAGAAATCATTTTAACCATTTTCAGTGGACAATTCAGTGACATTCAGGACATTGACAAAACTGTGGAACTTCCACCATGATTTTTCTGGTTTGCTAATGCTGCAGTTATGCAAAATAGCAGTAATGGATCGACTTTTATAAAGGGGGTTGTGCCGGTTTGAATGTATTGTGTCCCCCAGAAAAAGCCATATTCTTTGATGCAATCTTGTGGGGCAGACATAATAGTGGGGATTAACTTGGAACATTTGGATTAGGTTGTTATGGAAATACGCCCCACCCAACTGTAGATGATAACTGATGGGATATTTCCATGGAGGCGTGGCCCCACCCATTCAGGGTGGGCCTTGATCAGTGGAGCCATATAAACGTGCTGACTCAGGGAGATGGAACTCAGTGCAGCTGTGAGTGACGTTTTGAAGAGGAGCAAGCTTGTTAGAGAGGAACGTCCTGGGAGAAAGCCATTTTCAAACCAGAACTTTGGAGCAGACGCCAGCCACGTGCCTTCCCAGCTAACAGAGGTTTTCCGGACACCACTGGCCATCCTCCAGTGAAGGTACCCAATTACTGATGTGTTACCTTGGACACTTTATGACCTAAGACTGTAACTGTGTAGCCAAATAAACCCCCTTTTTATAAAGGCCAATCCATCTCTAGTGTTTTGCATTCTGCAGCATTAGCAAACTAGAACAGGGGTTTATTTGGCTACACAGTTACAGGCTTAAGGCCATAAAGTGTCCAAGGTAAGACATCAGCAATCGGGTACCTTCACTGGAGGATGGCCAATGGCGTCCAGAAAACCTCTGTTAGCTCGGAAGGCACATGGCTGGCATCTGTTTTGAAGTTCTGGTTTCAAAATGGCTTTCTCCAAAATGTCAGTGTCAGCTTCCAATGGCCGTCTTCAAAACATGTCTATCAGTTGCAGCTTCTCTCCAAAATGTCACTCTCGGTTGCTCTGAGCATCTTCTGTCTGTGAACTCTTTTTATAGGACTCCAGTGATTTAACAAAGACCCACCCTGAATGGGTGGGGTAACACCTCCATGGAAATTATCCAATCAGAGATCTCGCCCAGTTGATTGAGTCACATTTCCTTGGAAACAAAGATCGAACCTAATCAACATTAATATGTCTGTCCCCACAAAATTGCATCAAAGATAATGGCGTTTTGGGGGACATAAAACATCCAAACTGGCACAGTGATCTATTCCTGAAACATTTTCATCACTGCCTGCTATCTTTTGAGGACCAGAAGGTCCTGTGTTGCCAGGCAAGTAGAGCCCCTGGACTTCTCGTGTGCTATGACCACTTTGGAAGACTGTTTGACAGTGTCCACTCTCTGTACTCCACAGCCCACCAGTTAATGCCTGAATCCATAGCCAACAAATATGCGTACACCTGTGCACCCAAAGATTTGTAAACAGTGTTCATAGCATTGTTACCATTCATCGTAGCCCTAACTGGAAGCAGCCCAAATGTCCACCAACCATAGAATGAATAGATAACTAGTCAAGGGAATACTACACTGCAATTAAAAGAAAAAAAATGAACTACTGCTACGTAGCCATTATGGGTGGCTCACAAACAAGTTGAAGTTAAACCACATTTGAAAGTATGCGGGTGATGATTCCACTATCTAAAAATAAAAAATAGTCCATCTACTCTGTCTTAGAAGGCAGGATAGGGGTTATTTGGATGGGGGCAGGGGTTGGGGAGTAATTGGGAGGGGGCATCTGGAACGTTCCATTTGTTGACCTGGGTGGTGATTGCCTGGATGGATTCACTTTCTGCTAATTCTTTGTGTTGTACCCGTTATGATTTTCAGACTTTCTCATGTCTTTGTTACACTTTGAAAATTTTGTTTATTTAAGATTTACATACACATCCTTACTGTGACATTTTTTATTTATATTATGTCCCCCAGAAAAAGCCATATTCTTTGATGCAATCTTGTGGGGGTAGATTGATTAATCTTTCTGATTAGGGTGTGGCCTCTTGATTAGATGTTTCCATGGAGATGCAACCCCTCAACTGTAGGTAGTACCTTTGATTAGATTATTTCCATGGAGATATGGACCCCACCCATTCAGAGTGGGTCTTGATTTAATCACTGGTGTCCTATAAAGAGCTTGCAAACGAAAGGAGCTCAGAGCCACTGAGAGTGACATTTTGGAGGGCAGCCAAGAGAGACATTTTGGGGGCGGCCATTGCAAGCAGATTTTTGTTCACACTTTGCTCCAGAGAAGCTAAGACAGGACAACATACCCCAAGAGCAACATTTTGAAGAATGCCCAGGAGCTGGGAAAGAAGCTGGTACACAACCTGGGATCAGCAGATGCCAGCCACGTGCCTTCCCAGCTAACACAGCTTTTCCGGATGCCATTGGCCTTCCTTTGGTGAAGGTGTACTCATCTTGATGTCTTAACTTCAGGCTGTAAATGTGTGACCAAATAAACCTCCTTTATAAAAGCCAATCCATTTTTTTTAAATTCAGTTTTATTGAGAAATATTCACGTACCATATAATCATCCATGATGTACAATCAGCTGTTCACAGTACCATCAAATAGTTGTGCATTCATCACCCCAATCTATTTTTGAGCATTTTCCTTATACCAGAAAGAATCAGAATAAGAACAAAAATAAAAAAAAGAAAAAGAAAAAAGAACACCTAAATCATCCCCCCCAGCCAACCCTATTTTTTGTTTAGGTTTTGTCCCCATTTTTCTGCTCATTCATCCATACACTAGATTAAGGAAGTGTGATCCACAAGGTTTTCACAATCACACTGTCACCCCTTGTAAGCGACATTGTTATACAATCATCTTCAAGAGTCTAGGCTACTGGGTTGGAATTTGGTAGTTTCAGGTATTTACTTCTAGCTATTCCAATGTGTTAAAACCTAAAATGGGTTATCTATATAGTGCATAAGAATGTCCACCAGAGTGACCTCTCAACTCCATTTGAAATCTCTCAGCCACTGGATCTTTATTTTGTTCATTTTACATCCCTCTTTTGGGCAAGAAGATGTTCTGAATCTCACTATGCCGGGTCCACATTCATCCCTGGGAGTCATATCCTGCATTGCCAGGGAGATTTACACCCCTGGGAGTCAGGTCCCACGTAGAGGGGCGGGCAGTGAGTTCACCTGCCGAGGTGACTTAGCTAGAGAGAGAGGCCGCATCTGAGCAACAAAGAGGCACTCAGGGGAGACTCTTAGGCCCAATTATATGTGAATTTAGCCTCTCCCTTGCAGTAACGAGCTTCATAAGGGCAAGTCCCATGCTCGAGGGCTCAGCACATCAAACCACCAGTCCTAATGTTTGTGACAACATCAACACCAGTCCAGATGAGGAAGTCCAACACTTCTGCACTTTCTCCCAGCTCCTCAGGGGGGGCCCTGCAAATATATTTTTATTCTCTGCCCAAATTACTTTGGGATGTGTCACTGTTTCACTCTAACCCATACAAACCTACCATATCTCACTTCCTATTCAAAGTTCCATGTAATTGTGGTGCTTGAACAAACTGACTGTAGAGTTATACTGTTTAGAAAATATAGATCCTGCACCAAATAGACATCTCTTCCCTTGGTCTCACGTGGAAGTCGAAGTTTTAAAACACAGTCAGTTTCAACCTTTACCCTTTGGCCTGATTTGCCCTAGTCTTAACCAGATCCACTTCATTCTTATCTCTAATTGAAGTCTGGGCTCTTTTTCAGCTTTTTTTTTTTTTTTTTTTAACAGTTGCTGTATGCGCTAATACTGACATTCATATCTGCCAAGCTCTAGCTCTGAGTTTCAGGTAAAACAAGTCCTTTTATGACGTCCATTTTGCAAGTGGAGATGCAGATGCTCAGAGAGGTTAAGGAACCTGCCTCAGGTCACACAGCTTGGAAGCTGTATCGGTGGGATCTGAACCCAGCAACTCCTGGGAGGAAGGGGGAGAGGTCCAAGAGTCAGGAGACACCTTCCAGTCCCTGAGGTGGTGGGAGGAGCTGGGAGTCAGAGCTCACCGGGAGAGCCCCCCTCTTCGGTCACAATAGGGTGGATGGGGCAGACGGTGGGTGCGACGCAGGTACATTTGTACATTTAGATAACAATTTACATGCTGCATTTTCTCCATGGAATAGAGCGCGTGAGCAATCATGCCCCCCAAACAATCACAGAACATTTATTATGCACCAGGTGAACCGAATCACAGTGGGGAACAAGACAAACATCATCCTGCCTTCGTGGGGTTCACAGTGAAGCTGGGATGCAGCTGTTGCCAGGGAGTGATAACTGCTACAAGAAAAATAAGGAAAGGAGAAAGGAGGAAAGGGTGGTGGGCATTTGGACAAGGTCGGACACTTGAGTAGCAACCTCTGAAGGGGCCACGCTGTAAGGATATCTGGGAGAGGGGCCTTTCAGGAAGAGAGAGCAGCAGGTGCAAAGGCCCGGGGGTGGAGCAAATTCTTGGAACAGTGTGCTGGATAGAGAGAGTGAAGGAGAGAGTACAGGAAAGAAGCGTCTCTGCTAAGAGCAAGCAATGTGTTGTCTAATCATCCCCTCATTGGAATATTCTATAGCAACAAGGCAAAGTGGTTGTGGGAACTAGGAAGCAACAAGAGGAAAATCCTGGAGGAGATGTATTAGTTAGCTACTGCTGCATAACAAATCGTCCCCAAATGTAGCAGCTTGAAATAAAATCATCATGATGATCATTATCATTTGTTATGTATTATTTATTATTTCACTGTCTCTGGACATGAGGAATCTGGGGTTGGCATCACCGGATGGTTCTGGCTTAAGGTCTCCCTCTTAAATGTTACAGCAAAGCTGTCGGCTGGGGCTACAGTCTCATCTGAAGGCTCGATTGAGTGAGGAGAGTTGCTTCTGGGTTCACTCAAATGGTTGTCTCCTTACACAGAAATTTCCACATGGCTGCTTGAGTGTCATCATGACGTGGCAGCTGGTGTCCTCCAGAAGAGTGATCCAAGGGATGGAGATGCAGATGGAAAGAGGGAGAAAGGGAGAGAGAGGGGGGGGGGGGGAAGGAGAGAGACACACACACAGAGACAGCCCAAGAAGGAATTCACAGCCTTTTTATAAACTACTATTGGAAGTGACATCTTATCACTCCCACCTTTTCATAGGAGGGGCTACACCATGACAAGATCCCTGGGAGGTGGGCATAACCGGGGGTCCTCTTGGAGGCTGGCTACCACAGTGAAACTTTCCGTAAGCATGCAAGATGTGATGCTGTCTGCCCAGTGGCTTACACTACGTAGAAAGCGTGTGAACAAATAATAGGCTGGGAGGAAGGACAAAATCCTGACAGTGTTTGTTTAAATGTACTGGTTTGGATACATTATGTCCTCCCAAAAGCCATGTTCTTTAATACAATCTTGTGGGGGCAGATTTATTAGTCTTTTGATTAGGGTGGAAACTTTTGATTGGGTGTTTCCATGGAGATGTGACTCACCCAACTGTGGGTGATTAGATTAGATTATTGGATTAGATTATTTCCATGGAGGTGTGGTCCCACCCATTCAGGGTGGGTATTGATTTGTTCACTGGAGTATCTAAGAGAGACGTTAAGAGCTGACACAAACCCAGATGCTGGCTGATGCTTGGAGATGCTTGGAGATGCAGAAAGAAGGACATTTGGAAATGCTAAGTGAAGACAGAACCCCAGAGGCATTTTGGAGAAAGCTATTTTGAAATGTAACCCAGGAGCAAAGGACCAGCAGACGCCAGCCACGTGCCTTCCCAGCTGACAGAGGTGTTCCGGACGCCATCAGCCTTTCTTCAGTGAAGGTATCCTCTTGTTGATGCCTTAGTTTGGACACTGTTATGGCCTCAGAACTGTAAATTTGTAACGTAATATATCCCCTTTATAGAAGCCAAGCCATATCTGGTATTTTGCATAACAGCAGCATTAGCAAACCAGATTGGGGGTGGTGGAGATTTTTCTCCCTTTTTTTCCAGTTTCCAAATTTTCTGTTATGGGGCTAGCTGACTTTTACAATAGATGAAACGTTAAAAGTAAAAGATCATTTAATTAAGCCTCCGGACGTAACTTACAGGAAATACAAAAGAGAGAGAGACAAGTTAAATCCCATCATGAGAAAACAGATAATAAATCCAGAATGCAAGACATTCTCCTGCCCACTGGGCTGGTGGCTCCAAGAAGTCAACATTGTGTAAAATAAACAAGAGGCTAATTAAAAGGGATTAAGGGAACATAATTATATGCGATGGATGGACATTGATTTGATCTTGGTTCAAAAAAAGAAAAAAGAAAAAAGAAAAAATCTACAAAAAATTTTACAGGACAATGAATAAGTAAAATTGAAATGGACTGGGTTTTAAATGTTATGATGGAATAAATAAGAATTTTCTTTTGCAGTGATAAAAGTATTGTTTTATGTAAGAATATGTCCTTATTTTTAGGAAATGCTGAAGTATTTACCAGGGTGTTATGATGTAAGAAACTTAGTTTCAAATATTTGAAGACAAATACATTGATATGTAGACAGACTTGCAAGCATATGTTTAGATAAATCATGTTCTCACTGAATGTCAGACTCTATGCTGAGGGCTTGATTTGTATTTGATTTGGGGTACCCCAAAGATGTCCACATCCTGAACCCAGAATCTGTGAATATGGCACCTGACATGGTGAAAGGGACCTTGCAGATGTGATTAAATTAAGGATCTGGAAATGGGAGGTGAGGCTGCGTTATCCAGATAGAGTCAATGTGATTATCCAGGTCCTTATAAGGGAAAGAGAGAGGAGATATAAGCGTGAAAGAAAAGACAAGAGTGATCGATGTGAGACAGACGCAAGTCACTGTTGCTGGCTTTGAAGACTGAGGAGGGGGCCACAAGCGAAGGAATGCAGGCAGCTTCTAGAAGCTGGAGAAAGGCAGGAAATAGACTCTCCCCTAGAGCCCACAGAAGGAATGCAATCTTGTCAACATCTTGATTTTTTTTAATTAAATTCAGTTTTATTGAGATATATTCACATACCATACAATCATCCATGGTGTACAATCAACTGTTCACAGCACCATCATATAGTTACACATTCACCACCCCAATCTATTTTTGAACATTTTCCTTACACCAGAAAGAATAAAAATAAGAATAAAAAATAAAAGTAAAAAAGAACACCCAAATCATCCCCCTCACCCCACCCTATTTTTCATTTAGTTTTTGTCCCCATTTTTCTACTCATACACTGGATAAAGGGAGTGTGATCCGCAGGGTTTTCACAATCACACTGTCACCCCTTGTAAGCTACCTTGTTATACAATCATCTTCAAGAGTCAAGGCTACTGGGTTGGAGTTTGGTAGTTACAGGTATTTACTTCTAGCTATTCCAATACATTAAAACCTAAAATGGGTTATCTATATAGTGCATAAGAACGTCTATCAGAGTGACCTCTCGACTCCATTTGAAATCTTTCAGCAACTGAAGCTTTATTTCATTTCATTTCACATCCCCTTTTGGTCAAGAAGATGTTCTCAATCCCACGATGCCAGGTCCAGAGTCATCCCTGGGAGTCATATCCTGTGTTGCCAGGGAGATTTACACCCCTGGGAGTCAGGTCCCACACAGGGGGAGGGCAGTGAGTTCACCTGCCGAATTGGGTTAGCTAGAGAGAGAGAGAGGGCCACATCTGAGCAACAAAGAGGTACCAGGGGGAGACTCTTAGGCACAATTATAAGCAGGTTTAACCTCTGCTTTGCGGTAACAATCTTCATAAGGGCAAGTCCCAAATAGAGGGCTGGCATACCAAACCGCCAGTCTTTAATGTTTGTGAGAACTCGTTGTAAGCATAATGTTTTTTGAGGTTCATCCACATTGCAGCATGTATCAGTATTTCATTCCTTTTCATTACTGAAGTGTATTTTGCTAGATTGATGGACCACATTTTTTTTTGATCTGTTCACCAGCTGATGAATATTAGGATTGTTTCCACTTTGGGGCTATCAAAAATTATGCTTCTCCAACCATTGGCGTAAACATTTCTTGGGATGTTTGTTTTCATTTCTCTTAAGTAGGTGCCCAGGAAAGGACCGGCTTCTTGATAAGTCTATGCTTAGCTTTGTTTTTTCTTAAACATCTTTATTAATAGAGATATATTTCACATGCATCAGGGTTCTTTTTTGAGACTAAACTACTATTTTGTTCCCTCTGATCCAAACTTTCCAATGGCTTCTCACGAAGCTAAAGTTCAAACTTCTCACCAAAGTTCTCAAGACATACGATAGTTGCTTTATGAACCCCTCAAGCCTTACTTCCTGGGACTGACTCACTCACTCTGTCATCAGACATTTGCACTTGTTCTCCCCCCTGCCCCAAATGCCCTCCCACCGCCCCACCTCACTGCATTGGCCAACTCCTACCCATCCTCCAGGCCCCTGGTTAAACGCACCTCCTCCAGAAAGTCCTCCCTGATCCCCCGGGCTAGATGAAGTATACTCCCATTATTTAGTTTTCCATTAAGCACTGTGGTTCATTTACTTTTCAGTTCTTACCAAAGATCCTAATTACATAGTTTATCTGTGTGCGTGTTCATTTTAAAAACCATTTCTTTGCTCCCCCGGTTTGAGTTCCTTGAAGGCAGGATTACAACATTTAATGCTCCCAGTATTTCTTATTATCAGATGCAGTTTCACGTGCCCTGTGAGTCATTTAATCCTCACAACCCTATAGTATCAGTACTACTGTGAGCCCCATTTTTACAGGTGGAGAAACTGAGGCACCAAGAGATATGTATCTTGGCCACACAATGCTCAGTACATTTTTCTTGAGTGAATTAATACGTATAGTGGGTATTTTGTGGCTCTGGCATATAGTACGTGCTCCATAAACTCTTGGCGATCGAAGAAATGAGCGTTCTGCTTCTCGTGGTTCTTTATCCTAAGGCCCTAAGCCCCGCCCCGCCCCTAAGCCCCGCCCTTCTCCTTAGCTCCGCCCCTTCACTTGCCGTGGGGGGGGCCCCCTACTTTGAGTCAAACCTCTCCTCTTACGCTAGCCAACGGCCGCCACCGGCTTAAGCTCCGCCTCCTCCCGAGGTAGCCAATGGCTGCTCCCTACCTCGAGGCACTTGCCTTATGGTATCCAATGGCCTGCACTTCTACATCAAGTCCCACCTCCTTTGGCGTAGGCCACGCCCCGCGAAAGCCTGCCTGCCCTCTCCTTCACTCTACGTTCCTCAGTGTCCCTCCTCCCACTTTTCCTCTTTCACCTCCCATAACCCCCGCCCCCTCCTATTAGACTCCCTGGGGTCACGCCCCTTGGCCCTGCCCGCTATCCAATCCCGTTAACTAGCTCTGCTCCAACCCCTCTTCTCATTGGTCCGCGCTCTCCTCTATCCCCGCACGTGTCCTGAGCGACGGCGCCGTCGGCCCCTGACGGCCAGGGGGCGGGACTTCCGGCGCCGCCGAGCCCAATAAGCACCCGCCGGCCCGCTGCCCGGGCGGCCGCCTCCGCCTCCTCGGCGTCCTGCTCCCGCCCACGGCTTCGCCGCCCGCTGCCGCCGCCGCAGCCACAGCCGCCGCCGCCGCCTCCCGCGGCCTGGGCCTCCCGCCGCCAGCATGCCGCACGCCTTCAAGCCCGGGGACTTGGTGTTCGCCAAGATGAAGGGCTACCCGCACTGGCCGGCCCGGGTGAGGCCGCGCGGGAGCTGGGCCCGGCGGGGGGTGGGGCAGGAGGGGCCGCGGCGCCAGGGACCCGCGCGCTGCGGGTTTGGGGGGCCTCAGGTCCGAGGGGCCCGCGCGCCGGGTCTGGGTGGGGCTTGGGCCCGAGGAACCCGCGCACCGGGGGTCTGGGGCGTCCCGGGTCCGAAGAACCTGCACACCAGCGTTCTGGGGGGCCCCTGGGTCCGAGGGACCCGCACAATGGGGGTCTGGGAACCCTGGGTCTGAGGCACCCACACAATGGGGTTCTGGGAATCCTGGGTCTGAGGTACCCACAGAATGAGGTTCTGGGGCCCCTAGGTTCAAGGCACCCACACAGTGGGGTCCTGGGGGTTCTGGGGCCCCTGGGTCGGAGGGACCTGCACAGTGGGGATCTGGGGCCTCTGGGTCCGAGTCACCCACACAGTGGGGTCCTGGGGGGCCTCTGGGTCTGAGGCACCAACACAATGGGGTTCTGGGGTTCCTGGACCCCAGGGACCCTTGTGCAGGGGTTGGGGGGTGTTCCCTGTGTCCAAGGGACCTGCACGTTGGGGGGTCAGGGCTCCTGCATGTTGGAGCTGGGGCCCCCACACATTAGGGGATCTGGGCATGGGGTTTGAGGGACCTGGGGCCTGAGGGGCACTGGGTTTGAGGACCCCTGGATTTTGGGGGGGGGGGTAGCCCAAGCTGAGGGCTTCGGGGGTCAGAAGCCAAGTTCTGAGGGGCTGGGGGTGAGGACCATGTCTGAGGTGGGCTAAAGATGAGGGATGTGGGGATGGAGAAGAGTTGGGGGTCCAAGGCTAGGGGAGCTGGGGCTTGTGTCTGAGGGGTTGAGGGGCTGTGCCTGGGGGCGGTGGGGGGCAGGTAATGGAAAATCCTCAGGGTCTTGGGCCGAGGGGACTGGACCCGAGAAGGGGCCCAGAGGACTGATTGAAAGTTATGGGGGGACCCTGGGGCCTGACACCCTGAGGAGATCCCATGCACCCCAGTGGAGGAGGCTTAATACACTTCAGATCAGGGCTCCTGGCCCGATGCTTAGAGACCAGCCCTAAGCTAAGGGAGTTCAAGCCTGAAAGCGAGGACGTCTGAGGGAAGAGGTGGCCCATGGGGATTTTGGGGTCCCCCTTTTGAGGAAACTGGGGTCTGGAGGAGCCAGATGGCCCGTGGGGTCCTGGTGCAAAGGGGGCCCTGAGTCTGGACGTCCATGGCCGGCAGGTAGAGAAGGGACCTGGAAGTTTCTGTCATCACCAGGTCTCAGGGCTGAGATTGGGGGCTCCCCATGGTAATGTTGAGGGAATTTGGGGGGTGGAGGGTCGGGTGTGGGGAGGCCCCAATAGCAGAGGGAGGGGCGGGGGAAGATGAGACTGAGGGTCCAGCAGGAACAAAACAAGAAGGAGAGTCAGCGTGTGGGGTGGCTGGAGGCGTCACCGTGCCCCCTGCCTCCAGGTAGAAGGAAGCAGCAGGGCAGCACCCAGAATTCGGGGTGCAGGTGGGGCCAAAAGTCTGCCACAGGGGGCCAGGAGGTGGTACAGGGTGACCGCCAACCCAGCGGGTGGCCCTAAGAGCACACGGCTTTGAGTCCAGAGCTAGTGCCACCTCTAGGACGTCAGGGCGTGTCCTGGGTGGAGCCACAGCAGAAGCCAGGCCCAGAGGGCATGCTAGGGTGGCACCCAGCTAGACTGAATCTGGGGGTGCTGCCGTGGGATGTTGGGATGACTGTGTGAGGTCCAGAGCCCAGGGGCAAGGACTTTGAGAAAAGAGTCCGGAGAAGTAGGAGAGAAAGGAGCTGGGCAAGTGGGATAGGGAAGATTCTAGCAGCTCCCCAGGAGTTGGAGAGGCAGATGGCAAGGAATTAACTGGGATGAGAGAATCCCACTGTTAACCTAATGTGCTTGGGTTTATTTTTCTTGAGGGAGACCAGAGTGATGAAACTTTATGGACATTTCCATCCTCTTCCCAGATCCTGTCTTTCCAGAGCGTTCAGCCTCTCCCGCTCCCCCTTCTCCAGCCGGCTCTCGAAGCCGGAACATTTCCAAGCGCCTGATTGGAAGCAGAGGGGCTGCTTGCCTCCTGTGGGGAGGTGACTGACAGCTGCCGCAGCCCATGAGCCTGTAGGGAGAGGGTGGGACTTCCTGGATGCTCAGGGCCTATCTCCTGCAGCCCACCCCCCACCCTCTGCATCCTGGGAGCCGCCAGCTGCAGCCCCTGCAGCCTGAGCCAGTGCACCCTCAGGGAGACCCCCCGTGGAGCGCCTCTTGGCAGGAGGGGGTCTGCAGAGAGGATTCTGGGAGTTCATAGATGCTGAGCTTGGCCCCACCCCCCTGGTTGCTTTCAAGGGGCCATATTTGGCTTTATTCAGGTGAAACACCTGCCGTGGAGGGCAGCTCTTCCTGGGGGAGAGAAACGAACCTGGGTGTGTGTGGAGGGCGTACGATGGGGGGCTCCCAGGAGAATTCTGTTTGGAAGGTGCTGCATCTTCCTGGGTTGAAATCTTCCCCCTTCCCTGCATTCTTTTCCCCAAGTAACTCGGTTGTTTTCAGGGTGATTTCCTGGGTCAGTGTGTGGACCCTCTTCCCCCCAAGTCGCCCCCTGACTGTCCTCGTTGGCTTCTCTCTGCAGATCGACGACATCGCGGATGGGGCCGTGAAGCCCCCACCCAACAAATACCCCATCTTCTTCTTTGGTACACATGAAACGTAAGTGCCCCCCTCTTGAGTGTGCTGTGCTCCTCGTCCCCTCTGGGTGCCTCCCGGGCCGGCCCGGCTCACCTGCGCCCCGTGGTTCCTCTCTCCAGAGCCTTCCTGGGACCCAAGGACCTGTTTCCTTACGACAAGTGTAAAGACAAGTACGGGAAGCCCAACAAGAGGAAAGGCTTCAATGAGGGACTCTGGGAAATCCAGAACAACCCGCACGCCAGCTACACCGCGCCTCCGGTGAGTTGCCCTGCCCGGCCTCGCCGCGGGGGCCAGGGGTGTCTCGGTGGGAGGGCAGGGGCCCCCAGACACGGGCTGGTGCTGAGCAGCCTCCCTGGGCTCCCCCCACTCGACGCCAGTAGCACCCCTCACCCAGTCATGACAACCACCGACGTCCCCACACACTGCCAGATGTCACCTGTGGACAGATTTGCCCCTGGCAGAGTAGAGCTGCTCTAGGATTAGTCGGAATTTATAAGAGAGTATCATTGCAGCTTTTATAAAACCTTCCGTTTTCTAACTTAAAAAAAAATACAGTTTTGTTTTATTTTCTTCCAGTCATTTCATTCCCTCATTACTGCCAGAGTTTGGCCTCGACAAATGCTGTAGTTTTTAGACGTGAGCGTTTCATTCTGATCGGGCAGAAAAAAAAGTGCCAGGATTCAGAGTGATGGCTGCTGGGTGGCCGTCGGGGTTTGGAAGTATTCAGGGAAAGGAGTGCTGGGAAGTAGGGAAACTGATAGAAAGCTGTAGATGGGCAGGAGAGGGATGGCTCACTGGGGGCATTTTGGGGTGAGATGCGGATGGGGCAAAGCTGGGCTTGGAGGGTCTTAACTTGGCTTTAACCACCGCTTTTGCGGTTTCCCAGGGAGGCTCTAGAAGCCGAGGGGTAGCCTGGGCCAAGGAGCAAAGGAGCTGACTGCAGGGGGCAAAGCTTGGCCGTTGGCGGGGAGAAAAAGGCATCGGAGTCGGCAGGCAGGAAGGAAGGCAGGAGTCAGAAAGGGTCCCATCCAGCCTTTGGTTTTTGTGAATGGAGGATGGACTGGTTTTGTAGTCCCCATCCTGCTTGAGGCCTTGGGGTTTCAAGATGGCCAGCATGCACCTGGCTGGTCGGCTGCCACTCGTGTTGACACCCACCCCTGGCCAAGAAGCAGAATCCTAGAAGAATCAGACACAATCCTTGCCTTTCGGAGTCTTCCAGGGGCTCACCACCCGGAATTCAGGATTCAGTCGACAGGGGTCTCGTGGGCACCCCTTCTCAAGGGATCAGGGAGCCCATCTGTCGCACGTCCCGGCAGCTTTTAACCTTTATTTTTCTGGGACATCAAGGTTCTCCCCAGTCTAATGCCCACCATCTTCTCCCAGGCTCTGCTTGTCCACTACTCAGAGAGACGGAGCAGGAGGTCTCGAGGTAGTCAAGTTTCCGAGACCCTTCTCTGGCCCCAGCTCCAGTTCTCTCCTCCGTGGCGTCCTAAGCCGATTACCTCTTGGTGAATCATCGCCCTATGTAATATTTATTGGACACCCACAGTTGCCAAGTACACGCGTAGATACCTGCCCTCAAGGAAATGAAACTCCGAATGGTGCAGGCTGGAAATTAAATGCCCCAAGTGGAGAGGTAGTTATGAAGATGGAGCTGATTGCTGCCGTCTGGCTCCGTCACCTGCCTGTGCTTCCTAACGGAGCATTTGTTTAAAATCTGGATCCCCGGGCCTCACCCTTCAAGACTGTTGACGTTGGGCGGAGGCCTGGGGACCTTCATTCCATCCCCATCCCCACCCCCCACCCCACCCCACCATCCCTGTCAGGCGTTGTTCTAGATGCTTCTGATGCGGCCATAGGCAGGCGTTGAAGAAACATTGTTTGACGGGTAGCCGAGCGGCCTCTCTCTGTGTCTCCTCATCCTTAGCGTTTTTAATCTTGTTTTTACATCTTGAATAGGGATGCAGGCTCAGGATACAAAATTTAAAAAGTTCCAGAAGGCTGGATTCCCTTGCACTCCTGCCTCTGTCCTCTGCTTCGTGCTCCTCGCACGAGAGCCATGGCAATCCGTTTCCCACAGAACCTTCCAAGAGATTTTACTCATAGAAAAGCGTGTATCCCTTTCTTTCTCGAAGCATATAATTGCGTACTCTGCTTGGCAGTTGGTCCATCGATGCCCAGGGAGCTGCTTCCTTCTTCCCGTCTACCTTTGCTCGGTGACGCTCCCCAGAGGAGGTACCGGTTCACGCTCCTGGCGGCTGTTGATGGGAAAGCCTGTTTCCCCGTTCCCCTGCCACCCCACTAGGTGGACCAGATATCTCGGTGTGGTTTTAATGACATTGTCTTTTGGTCCTCACCATTGTCTCTGGCCTCTTCTGGACAGGTGGCATTTTTCCCCCTCATTTTACAGGTGAGCAGACCGAGGCCTGGAGGGTTCGCGCGGCTGCCTCGGGGCACCCAGGGGGGCTCTCAGAGCTCCCGGGCCAGGACTGTTGGCATTCGGGGCCGGGTAGCTCTCTGGGGTGGGGGCCGGCCTGTGCGCAGGCAGTGTCCCCGACTTCCACACCCCAGCCTCCAGCTGCACCCCCCCAGTCCTGACCCCCATAGTGTCTCCTGACATTGTCATGTACCCCTGCAGGACAGAATCGCCCCTGGTTGGGAGCCGCCAACCTAGAAGGTGCCTATTTGATGCAGCCTCGTCACTTGGTGGATGGAGAGATTAAAGGATCCCCCCAGGGTCCCCAGGCTGGTTGGTGCCAGCAGCCCAGGCCCCCCGGCTCCCAGGCCAGCGTCCTTTCCAGGCACCACTTGCTGTGGCCTCAGAGTGCTGGGTGGTGGGCACACTCGTGCTTCATTCCCTTTCCCATCTGGCTGAGGGGAGCTGGAGAGGATGGGGGCCTGGAGAGGAACCTCTGCACTGGGGGCCCTGCTTCATGGGCCAGTGGTTCTGGGCTCACGTCCTGCCCCTGCCACGTGCTAGCCGTGTACCTCGGGAAGTGATAGCCCCTCTCTGTGCCTTGGTTTCCTCTCACAGCCTCCCTGGGAGACCCTGTGAGAAGATGCAGCTCAAGCTCCCGGCACCGGGATGCCTAGTTAGTGCTCGCGGGAGGTGGTGGTGGTATTTGGGATGAGGAGGCAAGACTGGGTTTCGTCTCCCTTTTTTCCGCTGGATTCACCTTCCAGATCGGTTAAGGCAGTGAGAGAAGCACCGTTCGTCTCGCGTGTTAAACCCTTGATCAGGTCTTGCAGTGGTTCACCCTTGGCTGCCTTGTGGCCCTCTCTTTTCGGCTTCTTCGTCCTGTCTGCGATTATGTCACCCACACCTCTTGGTATGGGCTCGGTTTCCCTAAAACCCTTGTCAGAGGACCATCAGGTCCCAGTGGGCTGGCCCCAGGCGGTCCAGAGTTCTGGTCCTGGCTCGGTCCCTCATTACAGTGGAGACTCAGTTTCCCCAGTTGAGGAACAGGAATTCTCTCCCACGTGGCCTCCCCAGGCCACTGAGGGACCCGTCCGTTCTGTCGGGCGGGTGTTGGCAGGAGCCAGGAGGGATTTTAAGGGCTGGCTGTGTCCCCAGGCCCAGCTTTCAGGCTGAGGCGACCCTGGGTTTGCCTCCCAGTCCCATCATCTATCAACCACGTCAGCTCAAGCTGCTCCGTGACCACTCCAAAAAACGAGGATGAGAATCCCCACCCGATGAACGTGGAGGGAAACGATAGCTCACTTAGCCGACAGTGGCCCTCATTGTTATTTTGTGGACCCTGTTCCTTGGGCCGGCACTTGGTCACTTCCTCTCTGAGCTGACGTCACCCCTGGGGAAACCGGAGGGTAATACTGCCCTTCTCTGTTTACCAGGGGTACTCCAAAGAGAAATAATAGCTGCTCTCCAAACTCGCTGGAAGAGAGGTGTGATCGGAATCTCCTTGGAAAGTGTGGTTATTCTCTCCTGGCATTTTAGGTTTGGGGCTCGACCTACTTAAGATGCCCCTTTTGAATCTTGTCAGGAGTTTTCCAGGCGGGACCCTTGGTCACAGCGACACAAGGGAGATGCCACACGTTCAGGGCTGAGCCTGGTCTCATTTTTCTTGTCTGCTCAGTTGGGACCAGTAGCCGGGGCACGTGCGGGCTCAGTCTCATGATGGGGAAAGAGTCCAGGGCTTCAGAAAGGAGAGGCGAGAGAGGGGAGGTGAGGAGGGGCCGGGGTCCCCTTCCCTCTGTCCCCCAGCCCAGGTTGACACCCAGAGTTCTCCCCCCGCACTTACTGTGCGCTCTCTCTCTGTTTCCACCTGGCCGTCCTGCCACATCCTCGTCCCCCAGTCTCTGTCCACCCTGAGACAGGGTCCCCTCCCTCCATGGCTTCCGGCCATCCTTGGGGCCCCTGGGCTGGCGGCCGCACCCTCTGGCACCGCGTGGCCTTCTCTCCCGGCTCCTGTGCCTCTTACGGGGACCCCCCAGCTACAGCCTGGCCCGAAGGTGACATTTACAGGCACCAGGGCTTTAAGACTTCAACCTGTCATTTTGGGGGACACGGTTCAACCCCCACACATACATTCAAATCCTTTCCATCCTCCTTGCTTTCTTCTTGGCCCACTGCAGTCCATTCTGCCCCTACCATTGTCACACCAAGAGAAGGTGGCTTCAAAATCCATCTCTCACTCTTTCTTAAAAAAAGAGCGGTAACAGGAAACTGCCTGGTGAGATTTTACACGCGGGCTGGGGGTGGCAGCACGTCTGTGTTCTGGGAGTGAGTGGCAGTCCCTGCACATGCTCTGCTGTGTTTACTTGTCTGCCCCCCGGTATGCTGTGCTCCCCGGGGGCAGGGACCGGGTCTCCCCGTCTTTGTAGGCCCAGCTCCCAGCAAGGGCTGGACACACTGTCAGTGTCCCTGATGCTCAGTGGACGAGCGAGTGGGGGCTGGATACGGCTGGGGCGCACAACACTCTTCTCCCCACAACACGAGGCATCTAGAACAAGTTCAAAAAAGGGACCTGAGGAAGCCCTGTTGCCTGCCTTCCATTGCACCGTCTGTGGCTCTTGTTTAATCCTCAATAAACCCCTGTGTGATTGGGGTCCCCGCAGCATGCCAGTGTCTCACGTGCACTGCACTGGCCTCCTCCGGTTCCCAAGGGGCCTTTTCTTCGTGCCGTTCTGTTCTCTGGGATGTGTTGCACCTCGGCTGTTGGCGTGCCTGGGAATGGACAACTCTCCCCCAACTGAAAAACGTCACACCACCATCCGAGGAGCCCCTCCCCATCTCCTGCTGCGAGAAACTCCCTCCATTCTGTGTCTTGTGTGTTCCCTCACGCACCCATCCCATCATTCCCTTCCTGTCTAGCACCACGACTTGTAATTATGTTCTGTTGAACCTGGCTGTACTGTCTTTCCCGCTAGACCGTAAGCTCCCCAAGGGCAGGGGCTGGGCCTCCTTCATTTCCGTACATACATTGCCCGCCTGGCACAGGCCGTGGACCCTGCAGCTGCCCAGGAAATGCTGGCGAGAGTATAAATGAGTCCAGTCACGTGCCTGGCGCGCAAGGAGCGCTATTCAAGTGTTTGCTGGGTTTCTGGCTGACTGCCTCAGAGGGGCATTGTGGGTATAGCAGAGAACTCACGGATCCTGCAGGTTAGAAGCCTGGGGGTCTCGGCCCGGGTCTGTCTCCTCGTCATGACCTCTTGCCACGGTGTGGACAGGGTCCTAATTACTTCGCAACCTCTCTCTGTTGCATCCTCACCCCAGCCCTCTGAGATCAAAACTGGGCCACACCCTTTGCTCACTTGGGGAAACTGAGGCAGAGGGAGGTTGAAGTCGCTTGTCCTGGGTCCAGGCCCACTGGTGGCCTGCAACCTGATCCTGGCGCCCAGCGCACTTGTCTCAGTTCCCCCACCCCCCGCCTCGTTCACGGGGCCCTCTGGGACTCGGTTTCCCTGTCGGGAGGCCAGACCCCAGCACAGGGGGTCCTGGCAGGTGCTGGGCTTTGGTCACCACCCAGGCTCGTGGTGACACGTGGTCTCTGCCCCTCAGCCGGTGAGCTCCTCGGACAGTGAGGCCCCCGAAGCCGACCCAGCAGGCGGCAGTGATGCCGACGACGAGGACAGGGGAGTCTTGGCCGTGACAGCCGTGACCACCGCAGCCGCCAGTGACAGGATGGAGAGTGACTCGGACTCGGACAAGAGCAGTGACAACAGCAGCCTGAAGCGGAAGGCCTCGGCGCTGAAGGTGGGGCTCGGCGCGGGCCGGGGCTGGGAGCTGGGCCCTTTCTCCTCTCACCCCCACGTCTTGTCCTGCAGCTCACCCCACCCTCACCTTTTTTTTTAACAAACATTTTTAAAATTGAGATTTAATTCACATACCATACAGTTCATTTCAGAGTAGATGGTTGAGTGGTTTTTAGTGTATTCAGAGTTGTGCAATGATTATTACTTACCTAATTCCAGAACATGTTCCTCGCCCCAAAAAGAGGCCCTCGTACCCATCAGCAGTCACTCCCCACTGTCCCCAAGCCTCTGGCAAACTCTAATCTTCTTTCTCTTTCTATGGATTTGCCTGTTCTGGGCATTTCATATACAATGTACAGTATTTGTCCTTTTGCGCGTGGTATATTTCACTTGGCACGGTGTTTTCCAGTTCATCCATGTTGAAGCATGTATCAGGATTTCATTCTTTTTTTTTCAATTGTGGTAACATACATACAACATAGCATTTTTCTTTTTAACCCCTTTCAGATACACGATTCAGTGGCTGTGAATCACATTCACGGCATTGTGCTGCCATTGCCATCATCCATTACCAAAACTTTTCCATCAGTCCACACAGGAGCTCCGTACCCGTGAAGCAATAACCACCCATTCCCCCTGTTCTGGTTTGCTAAAGTTGCCATTATGCAAAACACCAGAAATGGATTGGCTTTTATAAAGGGGGTTTATTAAGTTACAGTCTCACAGTTTTAAGACCATAAAAGCGTCCAGACTAAGGCATCACTGAAAAATGGCCGATCGTGGCCAGAACACCTCTGTCAGCTTGGAAGGCACTTGGCTGGCGTCTGCTGGTCCTTTGCTCCCAGGTTGTGTTTCAAAATGGCTTTCTCCAAATGTCTCTGGGCTTCTGTCTCTCTTAGCTTTTCTCTTCCAGCCTCTGTGCGTCCTTGCTTCTTTCTTCCAGGGCATTTCTCTCTGAGCGTCTGGGGGTCCTCTGTTAGCTTCTCCAAGGCAAACTCTGGGCTTCATCTCTTAGCTTAGCCTCTCCAAACGTCCTTCTGTCCTCATTGGCAAGCATCTCTAAGCATCTGTTGGCTCCAGCTCCTGTCTGTCTTCTTCAGCTCTCTTAAGGACTCCAGTGAGCTAATTAAGACCACCTGGAATGGCGGGGCCACCCGGCCATGGAAATGATCTAATCAAAGGTCTCACCCACAGTTGGGTGAGTCATATCTCCATGGAAACAATCAAAAGTTTCCACTGAACAAGACTGGATTAAAAGATCATGGCTCTTCTGGGGTCCATAACAGTTTCAAACCGGCACAACCTCTCCCACCATCCCGTGCATGGTAGGCTGTAATCTGCTTTCTGTCTCTGAATTTTCTTTTTCTAGGTAGTTCATATAAGTAGGATCATGTAATATTTGTCCTTTTGTGTCTGGCTTCTGTCACACAGCACAGTGTTTTCAAGATCCATCCATGTTGCGTCATGTGTCAGAACTTCATTCCTTTTTACGGCTGAGTAATAGTCCATTGTCTGTAGGGCCCCACGTTTGTTTATGTGTTCACTTATCGATAGACGCTTGGGTTGTTTCCACCTTTTGGCTGTTATGTAGCATGCTGTTGTGAACATTCATGAGCAAGTTTTTATGTGGGCGTGTTTTCAGTTTTCTAGGGGATATTTGCTCCTGTGCATCAGTTTTTAACTTTTTTATTTTGCTGTACTTTCAAACTTACTGGATAGTTTCAAAATAAAAACCCAAAAATGCAAACCTCGTACAGAGAACTCCACCATTCCCTCCTCTTCCCTGAGATAGCCAGATCTGCCAATTTTACCATTTTACCACATTTGCCATATTATCCATTTATCCATCTACCCATCTGTCCATCTCTCAATCCCTTTTCTGAGCACTTGAGTGTAGGTTGTTTGCATTGTATTTCTTGAACACTGAACACTGCCTTGTACGTTTCCTAAAAATGAGGATATTTATTTATGTAACTTCCTCAAACGCAGTTACTAAGTTCAAGAAATTTAATGCTGATACAAAGCTTATCGTCCCTATTCTAATTTTTTTCATGTGTCCCAATGATGTCCCTTTAAGCCTTTTTCTAGTTTGCTAATGCTGCCAGAATGCAAAATATCAGAAATGGATTGGCTTTTTTATAAAGGGGGTTTATTTGGTCACACAGTTACAGTCTTAAGGCCTTGAAGTGTTCAAGTTAAGGCGTCAGCGATCAGATACCTTCACTGGAAAATGGCCATTGGTGTCCGGAAAACCTCTGTTAGCTTGGAAGGCATGTGGCTGGCGTCTGCTTGCTCCCAGGTTGCGTTTCAAAATGTTGTGCTCCAGAGTTGCTCTTGGGGCGTTTTGTCCTCTCTTAGCTGCAGCTCCTCTTCAAAATGTTACTCTCAGTTGCTCTCTGGTCTTTCTGTCTGTGAACTCCTGTATAGGACTCCAGTGATCCAATTAACACCCACCCTGAATGGAAATTATCCAAACGTTTCACTCACAGTTGATTGAGTCACATCTCCATGGAAACACTGAATCAAAGGATTCCAATCTAATCAACACTAATATATCTGCCCCCACAAGATTGCATCAAAGAACATGGCGTTTGGGGGAACATAATACATCCAAACCAGCACAAGCCTCTTCTCCCTTGCTAGATCCCATCCAGGATCACGTATTGCATTTAACTGTCATTGTCTCTTCAGTTGGTCTTTCTTAGTCTTTTTTTTTTTAATTGTGGGAACATACATGCAATGTAAACTTTCCCATCCCACCCCTTCCCAAGCACACCATTTAGTGGGGTCAGTCACGTTCACCATGTTGTACTAGCCCTACCACCATCCATTACCGGAACTTTCCCATCACCCCAAAGAGACACCCCACATGCACTATACATGAACTGCCCCCCACCTCTGGCAGCCTGGATTGCATTTAAATTCCTAAATCTTTAACAGTCGTGTTTGCCCGGATACCAACTTAACTCCACTAGTCTACACAAACCATGATCCTTCACCCTTCATCCCCCCACCTTTATGCAGTTCTTGTCACCCAGTACATGTTTAGATATGTTGAGTTCCAAATGGGGAATTATAAATTTCTCTTACTGTGGTCTAGCTCTGTTTTGTTCCTTTTCATAATTTCCATCTCTCTGGTGATAGTCTCTTTGTGTTCATCTGTCAGTTTCCTGATTTCCTTTAGTTCTTTGTCCATGTTTTCCTTTAGCTCTTTGAGCATTTTTAGGACCATTTTTTAAAAGTCTTTGTCTGGAATGTCCCAGGTCCGGTCCTCGTTGATGGCTTCTGATGCTTTAATCTTCTCCAGTCCCTGGGCCATCACTTCCTGTTTCTTTGTATGTTTTGTAACCTTTTGTGGAAACCTGGACATTTTGATATTTTAATGTGTTATTGCTGGAATTTGCCTCTGAGGTGTCTGTTCCTTAAGCTTGTGTCCAGCCAGTGTTATCACAGAGCTTTCCTGAAATGCCAGGAGCTAACAAAAATAAAAAAATAAAAAAAGAAAGGAAGCAAGAAGACACTTTTCCCAGTCCTTGCAGACTGACCTGTGAGTGTGCTCTCCTTCAGGGCTTTATCCATACTATGAGTTTAGAGGACAGCTAGAGGCCAAAGCGTAGGGGCTTCGCTGAGCTTTTCTGTACCATGTGCGTCTTGCTTCGGCTTGTGCATGTGGCCTTGGAAATTCCCCATTCACATGGATAGGAATGTCCCCTCTCCCCTAGAAAGGTTTCATCACTGGCACTGCACTGTGTGTCCTACAGCCAGCAATCCCTCATCCCAGGCAGCCACTTGACTGCTTGCCCACAGCATTCTGTAGGAGGCTCGGTGAGCCGCCTTCTGCACGTAGAGAACGTTCAGGGACAGCAAGTTCCTCAGGCCACCACCAGACAGATGGGGCCAGATGTCTGTGCCCCCCAGCACGTGCACGAGGGTAATTCTGCTCCCTCCAGAGCTGGGACGTGCCAGGCCGGTGGGGTGGGGGTGGGGGCGGGGCCCAGCCAGGGCCCCGTGAGATCCTACCACTTGTAAGTAGCCTTTGTGTTGATTTGGCACGCTCCCTGTTTCTACAAGCCCCTTAATTCTTTTCTGGAGTCGAGTGAGATGTCTAGAAGCCTCTCACACCACCATGTTGATCAGGACAAGGCCTCTCTCATGTCTTTTGACTGCTTCTGAGTATATGGGCACAGAATGAAAGAGCCAGGTCACACCAGCAAATTCTTTTGGGTAGACTAAGGCATTCATTTTATAATTTTTTTGAAATGACATTTGCAGTTTTTTTTTTTTTTTAACTTTTTATTTTGAACTACTTTGAAATCACAGGACAGTTGCAAAAAATAATATAAACCCCATACAGAGAACTCCAACATATCCAACCCCTAGATGCCCAGATCAATGGATTTTAACGTTTTGCGACATTTGTGGTACTATTCTATCACTGATGTGTCCATGTATCGATCTGTTTTTTATCTATCATCTATCTATCATCTATTTTCTGAACATTTAAGTATAGGTTGTATACATCATGCTCCTTGAACACTTAATACTTCCGTATACCTTTCCTAAGAAAGACTCATTTATGTAATCACCTGAAGTGCAGTTATCAGGTTCCAGAAATGTAACATTGATATAAAGCTTGCTGTATATTCCAGTTTTTTTCATATGTCCCAATAATGTCCCTTTGAGCCTTTCTTCCTCCCTTGCTAGATCCCATACAGGGTTATATATTGCATTTAATTGTCATTGTCTCTTTAGTTGCTCTTTTATTTTTTAAAGTATGAGAACGTGTACAACATAATGGTTTCCCATCTCAGCCACTCCCGAGCACACCATTCAGTGGGATTAATCACATTCACGATATGGGGGTGCCCTCATCACCTTCCGTTACTGAAACCTTCCCATCTCCCCAAACAGAAACCCTACTCCCATTGTGCCTTAACTCCCCATTCCTCCGGTACCCAGCCCCTGGCAGCTTGTACTTAATTCCCATCTATGAGCTTGCATGTTCACCAGTATATTCTTTGCAGTTACCCTAAGTTTGTAACCATCTGCTTTGTTTTGCTACCAGCATAACTTCACTAGCACACGTAAATTGTTTCTGTACCTGTCCCCCCACCTTTATGTAGTTCTTATCACAAATTACATGTTTATATGAGTCCAAAACCACTGATTTATCATTACATTTTATGCAGTGAAATACAGGAAGTAAAAAGTGGATTACAAAGCAGAAATACCATAGTACTGGCTTTATATTTACCCCTGTCATTACCCGTAGCACAGATCTTTATTTCTTCATGTGGCTTCCATCTATTTTCTACTGTCCTTTCTTTCAACCTGCAGAATTCTCTAGCATCTCTTCTAGGCTGGTCTAATGATGACAAACTCCCTCAGCTTTTGTTTATCTGGAATGTCTTAAATCTCTCCATCATTTCTGAGAGACAGTTTTGCTGGGTATAGAATTCTTGGTTGGCAGTTTTTTGTTTTCAGCACTTTAAATATGGCATCCCACTGCCTTCTTGCCTCCCTGGTTTCCTATAAGAAATTGACATGTAATGTTACCGAGGCTCCCTTGGATATGACGTGTTATCTCTCTTGCAGCTTTCAGTGTTCTCTCTTTGTCTTTGGCATTTGACGGTTTCATTATAATATGCCTCAGTACAGGTCTACGTGGGTTTATCCCGTTTGGAGTTTGTTGAGCATCTTGGATGTGTATTTTCATGTCTTGTGCTAAATTTGGGAAGTTTTCTGCCATTTAAAAAAAAAAAATTCTCTCTACCCCTTCCTTTCCTTCTCCTTCTGGGGTTTTCACAATGTCTATATTGGTATAGTTGATGATGTCCCACGGGTTCCTCAGGTTCTGCTCACTTGTCTTCGTTCGTTCTTCTTTCTGCTTCTCGGACTGGGTGATTTCAATTGTCTTATGTTCAAGTTCTCTGCTATTGAGCCCGTTGAGGAAATCTTAAATTTCTGTTACTGTGGCCTTCAGCTCTGTTTGGTTCCGTTTCATAATTTTTATCTCTCTTTCATGTTCTCTTTGTGTTCATCTATCTTTTTCCTAATTTCATTTAGTTCTTTATCCATGTTTTCCTTTAGCTCTTTGGGCATAGTTAAGCACCATTTTTAAAAAAGTTTTTTCTAGTCTGACCCAGGTCTGGTCCTTCCCATTGATGGTTTCTAATGCTTTAGTCTTCTCCTTTGCCAGAGCCATCATTTCCCGTTTCTTTGTATGTATGTAATCTTTTCTGAAACGTGGACATTCTGATATTTAAAGTATTAATATTGGAATTTAGGCTCTGAGGCATCTGTTCCATAAACTGCCACCCAGCTAGTGTGACAGGGCTTTCCTTGAATCTCATGAGCTAACAATTAATAACAACAAAAAAGCAAGGGGAAAAAAGGAAAACACCTCTCCCAGTCTTTGCAGTTTGACCAGTCAGAGTGTATCCATACAATGAGTATGAAGAATAGCCCTGGGCCAAAGCATAGGGGCCTCCTGCTCCTTTCTGGGCATGCACCTGTTCTGGGCATGCACATGGGGTCCTGGGAATTCCCCTGCTTATGTGGCTATGTGTGTCCCCGCTTCCCTAGGGTTCCGGGCACCGCCCTGTATGTCTTACAGCCCGCATGCCCCTGCCCCAGGCAGCCATGTCTTAACTGCCCTCCCACAGAGGAGAGCTGGGTGAGCCGCCTTCCGCATGCAGGGCAAGTTCCAGGATGGAGTCCTTCAGGCCACTGCCTGACACCCGTGCTCCCGGGATGTGTGGAAGGTTTGCTCTGTTCCCTCCAGGACCAGGACCAGGGATCTACCCCCGGAGCACAGGCCAGCTCCGCTCGGAGTGGTGACGAGTGGGAAGGGCGCTAGCCCAGGCACCGCCACGTCCCACCCCTTCCAAGTAGCCTTTTTATTGATGTGGTGCCCGGTTATTGCAGTCCATTAACTGTTTCCGGAGCTTGGAGAAGGATGTTTTTGCCCGTTCTTCCTGGGTGTTCAAAGCTTCCGCGGCAGGCAGGAGTCCTGAATCATCACACCCCACCGTCTCGATCGGTGCAGGCTGGAGCCTGGAAATATCGGTTCCGCAGGAGTTTTGGTCACTGCTCCACTTCTCCATGCCCGTGTTTTCCTTTGTGTTTTCTCTGCTGAGTCCTGTACTGCGCAAACTTCTTCTGGGCTCTTAGTACAGTTTTATTTTGGTGTAAGTTTTTGTGGTGGTTTCTGTCTGCCCCTCTTGCTAGAGGCTTTCTCAAATACCTGGTGGCCTTTTTGTGCCCATTCGTGTTTCAAAATAAGGCGCCGAAACATTTCCTGGAAGATGTGGAGCTGCGTGCTGGACTTCCAACTGGCGAGCTTTGTTACCGAGTGGCTGAGCTGAGAGCTGACAGCAGTAGGAGGGGTGCCTCTGATTGTTACTGTCTGTAGATGGTTTCTCTTGGGTGGTTTGCTTTCTTCAGAGAAGAAACCTTCAGTCTTCTGATGGGTGGAAAGACGGGGGGTGATGGCGCTCGCAGCATCCTGGTTTATAGTTTTCTTAATGCTAAGAAACCCAAGAGAGTGGATGGCAAGTCACCATAGGCATCTGCATTTATAACAGTTTACCATCTTCATTATAGAGAAGTTGGAAGATGGAAAAAATATTTACTAGTAAAAAAAAAAATTCCTAGACTGAGTGGGGATTCCAAGCCAAGGGCTGTTAACATCCTGATGTGTTTCTTTATGGTCTTAAGTGTGCTCTGCTCCGAGAGTGTGTATGTGTAAACCTGAGAATCGGCAAGCTGCACATGCGGTTCATGCCTGGATTTTTTCACTTAACATCATATGATGAGCATGTCCTTATGATTAAATATTGTTTTTAAGTGCCGTTTTCCATGGTTGAGAAGTATTCTGTTAAATGCATAATGCTTGAGCATTTGGGTTTTGTCTCCAAAGGTTTTCCCATCTATTTGGCATGGTTTTAAAAAGTCCCTGTTGTTTCTGTTTACCCCCCTTGGAAAAAAATCAAACGAAAGTAGGTAGAAAACGAACGTCTCCCAACTGCCCCACCCCCCAGAGAGAACCCCCATTAGCTTGCTCTGTACTCCTCCGGATGTTTCTACCGACTGTGCCTGGAACAAATACAAGTAATTACTACCACACCTTTTTAGAAAATTTTTATCCTGGTAGCTTCTGTGCTTCATAGCATTTCCCATTTTAACCACCTTCGCGTCCAGACTTCAGTGGCGTTCATGACATTCACAGCGTTGGCTCCCCTGTCGTCAATATAGCACCTTCCGGCAACAGTAGGGAGCGATTGAAGAGACCTTTTGTTCATAATCCCACTGCAGTGACACATCTGGGTGTTCTTTTCCCCGATCCACGGGGGTCCTTGCTGTTACTGAGGGTCAGCTTGACGTTCTCCCGAGTCACTGTTGTTTGTGTCTGTGCTCTCCAGGTGTCCGCAGGTCCGGTGTGCACATTTATCTTTCCTAATGGCCCCATCCTGTGGGCCTCCTTCTGTGCAGGTCTCATTGGTTAGATTTAGCCATGGCAGCCTCTGCCCCCAGCCCCCACCTCCCCTCCAAGCCTGGCGCCCCTGCATCTACCCTGCCAACATCCAGGCCGTCTCGGACCAGGCCACATCCCAGCTTGAGATCCTTAGTCATTTTCAGAGCCTGGAACTGCTTTGAGAATCTGCTGGAATGAGATGTCAGCCTGCAAGGGAGACGAAAATGTCTTCTCATTCCATTAGGTTCCAAGTGCCCCAAGTCCTTATCCTCACGGGGTTGAAAAGGGAAAACAGAACGGGCCACTAACTCCTTACTGCCTCAGTAGGCTTTTGACCTGGTTAGCCTGGGAGTGCCCCGTCTCCACCCTGTGTCCAGTCTCCCTTCCCGAGAGACTGTGTGGTCAGGAACGGAGCGTGCCGGGCCTTGGGCAGTCCTCCGTGAGGCGGGGGCTCTGACCATGGCCTCCTGTCACAACCCGCCAACCGTCAGAGGGGGCCGGGCCGGCCTCTCCAGTCCCCCTCCCTGACCCCCACCCCGGCCTTCTATTGAGTTTGGAAAATGCCAAGCTCCTTTCTACTTCTGGGGCTTTCTCCTTACTGTCCCTGTGCCTGGGAAGCCCTTCCCTCACTTGTCACATTCTCGTCCTGGGGCCTTGGCCCAAACAGGACGCCCTCACGGTGGCCTCTCGCCGAGCCCTGGCAGCCCGGCCATCACTTCCCACCACGGCCTCCTCTTTCATCTTCCCGGGCATTCCGAGTTTCGCAGATCGTTAAACACTTGCGCCCCTCTCTCCTGGAGGGACATAGGCTGCAGGGGAGCAGGTGCCTCATCTGTCTCATGTCACCAGGCCTCGGACAGGGCACGGACCGGGAGAGCTGCTCGGTTAGCAGAGGCTAAAGGAAGCTTCTCTCCGCTGGGATGTAACAGAGGCAGGTGCGCTTTGTCCCAGACAGATGCCCAAAGACAAGGATCTTTTGCCATCACTGGGCTAGGAGCTGTCTCTAAAGTTCAGGTCTCTTTATTGTCCCGCTGCTTCCTTTTATGAGAATTCTATTGGCTTCTCTTTTTGGGAGCCTGTGAACCCCTGAAGCTGAATTCAGAATCGTGTGCATGTGTGTTCCTCTGGGGAGAGGACCCCTGGTTTTTGTCAGATTCTCCAAGGGATCCCCCCCCCCCTTAAAAAGAAGGCTGAAGAACCTCAGCTCCAACCCCGGCCGCGAGGGGCCAGGTCAGGGGGTGTCCTGCTGTGGCACCGGGGAGCACTGCGAGGATTTGTGTGTGTGTGTGTGTGGAATATAACACATTTACATAGAAGTGATAACTTCCCAAGTGCAATTTAGCAAGTAGTTAGAGAGCAGATTTCAAAGAATATTATGAATTACAATTCCACAGTTTTAGTTATCTCCTTACTGTGAAATATATATGCAAAGAGGTGATAACTTTGAAATTATAATTTAACAAGTAGCTATAGAGCAAATCTCAAAGGGTGCTGTGGGTTACAGGTCCACCATTTCAGTTCTTTCCTTCTAGCTATTCTAATACCCTAGCAACTAAGGAAGAGAAAATTATATAGAGATTCACTATTCATCATCCTTTGTTAAATTCCATCTTGTCTGTTGCTGCCCCTTCCCCTAGTTTAATCACTTTCCCAGTCTTCAGGGATGTCTAGGCAGTGACCACACTAACCTGTTCACGTTGAAAAGGGGTGTCGACTTTATGGGAAAAGGGGACACATCTGGTTGATGTTCTTGAAGAGGCTGTGGCCTCTGGGTTTTGGGACTTAGCTGGCACAGGAGTTCTCTGGAAGATTTAAGTTTCTGAAGAATAAACTTAGTGAGTGAAACCTTTATAGAGTCTCAGATAGGGATCCGTGAGTATTCTTTAGGGTTTTTGGGACTTCTGTTGACTTGGGCCTATCATATTGTGGTCACTTGGCAGATCTAGGTGAGGCTTGCATAGGAGGAACCTCCAGGACAACCTTCTGACTCTATTTGAAATCTCTTAGCCACTAAAATCTTATTTTGTTGCCTTTCTTTTCCCCAATTTGGTCAAAAAGGCATTCTCAACCCCTCGATGCCAGGGTCGGGTTCATTCCCGGAATCCATGTCCCACGTTGCCAGGGAGGCTCATTCTTCTCGGGGGTCCTGTCCCACATCAGGGGGAGGGTGCTGGATTTATTTGCAGAGTTGGGCTTAGAGAGAAAGTCCACATTTGAGCCATAAAAGAGATTCTCTGGAGGTGACTCCTGGGCATGATTCCAGGTGGGCTCAGCCTCCACTTCACACCCGTGAGTTCCACCCGAGCAAGCCTCACGACCGAGGGCTTAACTTACAAAGTAGGGGGTTGGGGAAGGGGCTTTGCCATGCACTGACCTGCTCGGGCAGCCCCCCTTCCAGATGTCAGTCTCCAAACGAGCTCGGAAGACCTCCAGTGACCTGGATCAAGCCAGCCTGTCCCCTTCGGACGAAGAGAACTCGGAAAGCTCATCCGAGTCCGAGAAGACCAGCGACCAGGTGGGCAGGCGAGAGGGAAGATGTCCATGGTGAGGACAGACAGTGGCTGGCCTGGGGGTCCCACGTTGCGCCCCCTTCTCTCCCCCCAGGACTTCACCCCCGAGAAGAAGGCGGTGATCCGGGCCCCCCGGCGGGGCCCTCCTGGAGGGAGGAAGAAAAAGGTAGGAGCAGAATGTCCGCTCCGGATTGGGAAACAGGATTCTGGAGCGTGGGCCTCGGAAGGGAGCGGGCCTTGGGGGTGTGTGTGTGTGTTTTGGTTGTGGGGTGAGCCCTGGGGGCGGGCAGAGGTGGCAGAGAAGAGCAGCCCTTCCTGGGGGACCTGCAGGTGGGATTTGCTATGAAGTATGGATCTTGCCATTGGAAAAAAGATTGAAAACTGTGGCTGTGACTTCCCCGCTTCCCTGATGGAAGCCAGGGAGGAGCAGGCCTCTCGGCCACGCTGAAGGCCCAGAAGGTCGCACAAAATACCCGGGGCTGCGGACAGTGCCGGGCCAGTGAGAGGTGTTTTGTTTGGGAGGCGGAGGCAGATTTGGCGGGAGCAGGCAGCGGTCTGTCCCCAGTGGCCTGTGCTCCGAGCTGCCCCATGTCCCTCTCCCCTCCGCATGGGCTCTGAGTGGACCACGTGTGTCCCTCACACGCCGGCCTGTCCCCTCGCTGCCCCTCCAGAAGGCGGCGTCAGCCTCCGACTCCGACTCCAAAGCAGAGTCAGACGGGGCCAAGAACGAGCCCGTGGCCGTGGCCAGGTCCGAGCTGTCACCTTCCCCGTCCTCCTCCTCCGACTCGGACGTCTCCGTGAAGAAGCCCCCCCGGGGCCGGAAGCCAGGTAGGCCGCGGGCTCGGCTGGCGCTGGCAGCTCCCAGGGCTGTCCTCGGTCGTCCCGGGTCCCTGCCCGGCCGTGCAGCCTCGGCAGCCCTGGCAGAGGCAGCGGGCAGGGAGGTGACACCCTCCTCCTCCTCCCGTAGCCGAGAAACCACCTCCCAAACCCCGTGGCCGGAAGCCCAAGCCCGAGCGGCCCCCGTCCAGCTCGAGCAGCGACAGGTGGGTGTCAGGGCGGCTGGGGGGCACCTGGACCCTGCTTCCGGCCTTCCCTGGGCCCCCTGCCGTGCGCTGACGTCCCCCCGCCCGCCCCAGCGACAGCGACGAGGTGGACCGCATCGGCGAGTGGAAGCGCCGGGACGAGGAGCGGCGGCGCGAGCTGGAGGAGAAGCGGCGGCGGGAGCAGGAGGCGGCGCTGCGGCGGCTGCGGGAGCAGGAGAGGGAGGAGAAGGAGCGGCGGCGGGAGCGGGCCGGGCGTGAGGAGGCGCCCCCCGGCAGCGCCAGCAGCGGCGACGAGCTCCGGGATGACGGCGAGCCCGTCAGGACGCGCGGCCGCAAGGGCCGCAGCCGGGGGCCCCAGTCCTCCTCCGACTCGGAGCCGGAGGCTGAGCTGGACAAGGAGGTGTGTGTGGGACCCCCGGGCCAGGGTGACGGTGAGGGGACGGGGTCCTGGGGCCTCTCCCCAGTGCCCACCCCAGCTTCCCCCCATTTGTGGCGTAATTCAGCAAAGCTCTTCCTTCACTCGGCTTGTTCACTGAGCACCTACTGTGCACCGGGCACCACGGTTCTAGGTGCTGGGGCCCCCGCAGTGAGGAGCTACGGAAACAGGAACCCGGCCCCCAAGGAGCTGACGATCTTGGGGGAGCAGAGAATCAGAGGCACACGTAATATACCGTGTGCTCGAGAGTGTTAAGTGCTAAGAGAAAGGGTAAAGCAAGGTGGAGCGGGACACGGGGGTTGACGGGGGAGGGCTCCTGTGCAGTTAGGGGAGATCCTAAAGCCCTTGACTGAGAAGGGGACATTTGAGGAAGGATCTGAATGAAGTGAGGGGCGATCCATGACTATGTGTTGGGGGGTGGCCTTCCAGGCGGAGGGCACAGCCCATGCAAAGGCCCTGAGGCGGGACAGGGCCTGGGGTGCTGGAGGAGCAGCGAGGAGGCCTGTGGGGCTGGAGCGGAGGGAGCGAGGGGGAGAGCGGGAGGAGGGGAGGGCAGGGAGGGACGGGGCAGGGCGTGCAGGGCCTGGTGGGCCGCGGGGAGGACTTGGGCTTTTCCCCCGAGGAAGGTGGGAGCCATGGAGGGCTGTGGGCAGAGGGACGGGCCCTGACTCGGTGCTTACAGGTGCCCTCTGGCTGCCGAGGAGAGGACAGAGTGTGCGGGGTGGGGGTGGGAGCTGGAGGGCAGTCAGGAGGCCTCCCCATGGTGCTGGGGAGCCCAGGGCAGGCTGTTGCAGGTTCCCTGCCTGGCTGTGGGGCCTGTTTGCTATCTGACCTCGTGGCACTTGCAGTCTGGCTGGAATCTGGGGGATCCTGACCTCCACCCCCTTGGCCTTGTAGAGTGATCCCCCAGTCCCAAAGCCTTCTCTTCTTTGGGGGAAACTGGAGAACATTCTCTTCTCTTCTTTTTCCCCCAAAGGGAACCTGAGGCCCCCGGCCCCAGGGATTGTGGGAGCCCAGGCTGGGGCTGCTGGGCAGGGGCTGTGTGGGGGAACCACCCTCTGTCGGGGGCAGCCTGGACTCCAAGGCCCCGAGGTCCTCTCAGGTGCTTCTCAGGGCTGTGGGGTCCTTAGTTCCCCCCACCTCCACCAGCTCCCGGCACCGAGAAGGTGGGAGCAGAAGGAGCTGAGGACGGTGTGTCTGTCCCCGTGAGCTTCTGCCTCCCGGCCCTGCGACCTGTCCTCTCCCCGGCCGGTGCAGGTGAGGAAGTCTGCTAGGAAGCTGCAGCCACACAGTGGCGAGCCCCCGAGGCGGTCCAGCCAGAGGGAGAAGAGGGGGCGTCCCGAGGAGAAGCCCCGAGCCAGGTCAGTGCCCTGCTCCACACCCCCACCCCAAGGTCCAGCCCGAGCTCAGTCCTGGAGCGAGGACCCACTGGTGCTTCCGGATCACAGAAACTGCCCCAGGCCTGTGGGCCTCCCCTGGACCGGGGTGACATGGGGTGACATCTGGGGACATTTGTGTTGTCATTGTCAGGACTGGGGGGGGGGCTGCTCTGGGCCCAGAGTAGGGGGAGCCCAGGGAGGTGGCTCAACACCCCCCAGTTCCCGGGGTGCCCCCACCCCAGAAAACACTTAACAGTGCTGAGGGGCGAGACCCAGCCCTAGAGGTCGAGGCTGCAGCCCACGAAGGTGGGGAGCAGAGCCCATGCCCAGCCGCCCTGAGCAGAGCTCCCACCAGCGGTGGACGTACCTGCCCAGTGGGAGCTTCCTGGGGTGCCAGTCAGACGGGCTGCTGAGAAACGCAGGCTTGGTGCTCTCGTTTATGCCAGGTGTCTATAGACGTCAAGTCTGAGAGCGTTTAATGACTCCTTCGCGACGCTTGCCTCACTAGCTCTCAGCCACCGTGTGGGGAAGAGTCCTTGTGCTTCACGCTGTCCACTCTTGAGGGGTCAGGGCGAGGCCCATGGGAGGCACAGCCTCGCCCGAGTCACTGCCCGGGGCCTGGGCCTTGCCCCCTCCTGGTCCCGGCTCCTAGAGTCTCCGGAAGGTTTCCTTCTAGAAGCCGGGGTAGCTGCTCTGGCTGCCCTCTCCCTCAGGGGGTGAGCCACAGTGCCTGGGACAGGGGCCCTCTGAGGGAGCAACTCTCCGCAGGTCCATGAAGGTGGAGCGAACCCGCAAGAGGTCTGAAGCGTTGGTGCCAGATAGGAAGGCCGAGAAGAAAAAAGGTGGGGGGGCTGCACTGCCCCTCTAGGGACAGGGGGCCTGGTCCAGACTGCTGCTGGTGCCAGGGAGGGCGTGAGCTCGGGGCCACAGGGGTTGGGGTGGGGGGCTGGGCCTGGTGGGCGTAGGGACCCAGGGCCCCCAGCGGCAGCTCACGCCCAGGTGGCTCCCTCGCCCACAGAGCCCTCCGTGGAGGAGAAGCTCCAGAAGCTGCACAGCGAGATCAAATTCGCCCTGAAAGTCGACAACCCGGTGAGACCCTCCGTGGGGGTCAGGCGCAGCCACTTGCCCCAAGCCCAGCAATCTGTGGTGCCACCACCTGCAGACAGCACCCTTAGCAGTCTCGGGAGATGGAGGCCCGGACGCAGCACGGCCAGGGTCCCCCCGTCGGGGCCACCTCAGGCAGCCCGTCCCTCCCTGTCCCCCGTCACCCGCAGGACGTGAAGAGGTGCCTGAGTGCCCTGGAGTCGCTCGGGATGCTGCACGTGACGTCCCAGATCCTCCAGAGGAACACCGACGTGGTGGCCACACTGAAGAAGGTACCACGGGCACCGCAGCAGTGGGCAGGCAGCCAGAGGGGTGGGGGCTCCGCGGAGCAGCGTCAGGCCGTGCGTGGGGCGCCGTGTTCGTGGGGAGGTGCTGCCAGGGGTGGCCTCGAGTTGGGGTGCCTTGTGGTCGGGGGTGAGGCCGGCTGCCCTTCCTGAGCCGGCCTCCCCCCCGGGGCCAGATCCGCCGCTACAAGGCCAACAAGGAGGTGATGGAGAAGGCGGCCGAGGTCTACACCCGGCTCAAGTCGCGGGTCCTGGGCCCCAAGGTTGAGGCCGTCCAGAAAGCCAACAAGACTGGGACGGAGAAGGAGAAGAGTGACGCGGAGAAGGGCGAGGAGAAGCCGGCTGCAGGGGAGGCCCCCAAGGAGGAGAAGGAGGAGGAGCCGAGTGCAGGTAAGGAGCCGGGCCGGGGCACCCCCGGGGCTCTTGGCCGGGGCGCAGACCCTTCAGCTGAGGGAGCGGGGTGCTTGGGAGGGCTTCTGGGGGGCACCGCTCAGCTCCGTCCCGGCCAGCAGGGGCAGCACGTTCCTGTGGGTAGGCTTTGTCCCTGGGCCCTGCCGAAGGGGTGATGTCCACATGGACTCTGCAGTCAGGGCCCAGACACCCCCGAGGCTGTGCGTGAAACAGGCTGACGCATGTGAACCCCACGGGGCAAGGGCCTCAGTTGGACCTGGGGGCCGCAGACAGGCCGAGAGGAGGACAGTGGCTGCGGGCGACAGGGTGGGGGCCGCTTCCTGGCAGGATTGGTTGGGTCCCAAGCCTGGGTGCTCCCGGCAGCCCTCGGGCACCATCCGCCTTCAGGCCACCCAGGGTCAGGTGGGGCCTGAAGGACGGCCCTGGGGGCAGCTTTCCCCACTAGGGCCCCTGTCCACTCATCCGTTTGCCCCTCCCTCGGGGCCGGCTGCCGGAGCGAACCTCACACAGCTGCACCCTGTGGGGCCCCGGGCTGGGAGGGGCGGCAGACGAGGCCCCTGGATGGGTGGGTGCGGGGCCCTTGAGGCCCTGTCACCTGGCGGGCGGGCGGCCCCGCAGCATCCCAGGTTCCCTGTCTCCCCTAGATGGCTCAGCACCTGTGAACGGCGAGGCCACGTCCCGGAAGGGCGAGAGCCTGGACGACAAGGAGCCAGACGAGGGGCTGCCGTGCGACTCCCCCGTAGACCTCCCCAACGAGTAAGTGTCCTGGGGGGCCGCGGGAGGGGTCCAGAGTTCAGGGGTCCCAGCGCCACACACCGCGGCCCCACAGCTGCCCCCAGGGCCCTCCCGGCCAGCACGCCCTGTGGTCTCCATGGCGGAGCTCCGGGGCTGAGCTCGGCCTCCTGGGAAGGGCACGTCTTACAGAACCGCGGGCCCGGCAAGGCCCACTGGGGTCACCCCGCGTGTGTCGAGTGGCTGCTTTGTGCCGGGCACGGGTGGGCTTGGGTGTCCTGTCTTCCGGAAGATTCTGGCCTCTTAGTGGTGGAGGAGACGGGTGGGGAGACGGCAGGGGAGGCCTGGGTGCTAAAAGCCGAGGCACCACCCTTCCTCGGGGTCCCTGTCCCCTGCCCGGCTCCTCACCACCCCCTCCCACTGTGCCCCCCCGCCAGCAGCCCACGGGGGCGCCCCGAGCCGGACAGGCCTGGGAGTGACCTGCTGGAGCACGAGCGGGCCCGCCTGGACTCGGAGTCACCGGACGAGGAGAGCTGAGCCCGCCGGTGCCCCCCGTGCGCCCACGGCCTGCCTCCCCCCCAGACCTCCAGGAGAGCAGAGAACTTTGGGGGAGACGCTGTGCTGCTCCTTTGTATTAGTCCCTTTGGGTTTTTTCTGCCTAATTTCTGTGATTTCTGACCGACATGAAATGAATATAAAGGGTTTTTTAATGAAAAAAAATTGCTTTTATTGGCTTGGCTGTTCTAGTGTGACGGTGCCTTTGGGGTCCGGAGTGGGGGACAGTTGTGGCTTCCCAGGGGCCCGTTTGGGGACGAGGGGACAAGCCCGGGGGTGTCTGTTAGCAGTGGCCAGGGTTCTGCTCTGTCGTCTCCCGGCGCAGCCCCACCCTGCTGGGCTGTGGGGAAGGAGACCAGGGCTGGGGGCACGGCCTTCCCGGTGGGAAAGGAGAAAGAAAAGCCCCTAAACCTTGTGGTGGTCCGACCCACGCCAGCCCAGCCAGGGGTGCTCCGTCACTGACGTGGCCGTTTCCACTTCCCACCCGGGCCACGGGTGGCTCTGGGGCCCCCGGGGCCAGTCCCAGGGACCCTGCCGCCAGCTCGGGGCATCCAGGCCGGGGAGAGGGTGCCGTTGTCTGTCGCCTCCGTGTTCAGAAGCGTGAGCACATCCCAGCCAGGCGGCCTGGTCTCCGGGCCTCCGTGTCCTCATCAGTGGAGCGGGGCGTCCCCCGGATGGAGCTGCTGGCCTCGTCGCCGCTCGATTGGCTGTGACCGTCCCCCGCCCACCGTGGACAGGCTCCTGCCGTCTCAGCTGGGGAGGAGGCCACGGCGGGCAGGGGTCTCCCGAGACCCTCACTCACGTCAAGCAGCCCTGAGGCCGAGGCTCTGGGCTCGGCTCCCACAAATGGCCATGTTTCCAGGCTCATGGCCTCAGAGGGAGACAATGGAGGGCGCAGGAAGGGGCCTGACTTCTCCCCGCCGGGGGGCTGGCCGCGTGTTGTACCAGCTCCCCCAGTGTGGGCCGAAGCTGATGCGCTCGTGGTAGCCATAGCAGCCCCTGTGGGGAGAGCTGGCCCGTCCCTCCTGCATCTCCCCACCAGGGGAGAGGGCGCCGTGTGGGGAAGCTGCAGACCCTCCTCGGGACGGGACAAGGTGCGGGGGGGGTCGGAGGTGATGTGGATCCTCTCGAGGCAGGCCCAGGTGTTTGGCACAGCAGCTCCTCCGGGGAGCCAGGCGGGAGGGCCAGGGAGGGGGCTCCTCACATGCTAACAGCTCGGACGCGTGTCTCGGGGGGCACAGGGAAGCAGGGAGAAGCGGGCTTGTGAGGCCGGTGGGGTCCCAGCTGGCTGCCAGCCTCGGCCTCTCTGCCCCCCACCCCGTCAGCCGCCACCACAGCCCCCGTCTTGGGCTCTAACCCTCTGGCCAAGATTGCCAGGTGTGCCCGGCACGCCTGTCCCCAGCTTCTCCAAGTGATCCGTCCCCAATGGGGACACTCTTTTTCACTGTCAGCATCTTCGGGGCCCCAGCTGCCAAGGGGACCGCCGGGCATCAGGTCTCGTGTGTCAGTTGATGGGGCAGGGTGGGCTGGGGTGGGCCTGGGTGGTCGAGTGGGTGGGAGAGGAAGGGGCCTGCTTTGCCCTTAGGCTAGCGCAGAGCCCGACGTGACAGCCACTGCGGTCATGGCATCCTTGTCCTCCTGCATCCACTTCTCTCTGGGTCAGAGGCAGCAGCGAGAGCCCGCCTCGGGCTGGGGCCGATATTCTACTCCCTGGCACACGGGAACATGGTGCTCAAGACTCGCAAAGCGTTGACCGAGGGCTGGGGGTATGTGTTACCAGAGCGTGGCCGGAGTGTGCCCAGGCTGGGGGGCAGGAAGAGCCCTAATGTTAAAGGGTGTGGGGGCAGAATGGAGACCCTGCTGGGCAATGCCCCTTGCTGCCTCCCCTTCCCGAATTGGAGGGCTGCCCGAAGGTCTCCAAGGGAAGAAGGCCGATGGTCACTGCCTGAGACCCCCGCTTCAAGCCCCCAACCCCTAGAATGTGAGACCAGCCTGCAGGGCTGGAGGGAGAGAGGGCAGAAGACGCAGGCAGGCCCAGAGCAGGAGCTGAGCGGGCCGCACGCAGGAGAGCCCCCCCCTCGGTGCCCGTGTCCTCACTTGGCTAGCTGTGGCTCAGGGGAATCGGAGCCGGGTCTGGGGCCTGCGGGGCTCGGCGGAGACCACTGGGCACAGGCCCTACAGCAGCTGCCCGGGTGGGTGCAGGGCAAAGGGCCCCACCAGCCAGCTGAGCGGGCGGCTGTGCTGCACCGTCTCCAGCTGCCGCTCCAGCCCCTGCCACGCCTGGCTCACGCCCTCACAGCTCCGGGCCAGGCTCTCGGCGGGCAGCTCCCCGAGGGTCTGGGCCGAGGAGGCGACGCTGTACAGCTCACAGACGCCATGTCGGGCCCCCGCCACCTGCTGCTGGAGCTCGGGGGGAAGGCCCTGAAGCCCGGCGGCCAGGCCACTGCAGGCCACATGGAGCCGCCGGATGAGATCACAGAGCCTGGCCAGAGAGCTGGGGTCCCCCACCTGCGGGAGAAAGGACCAGGTGAGCAGATGATGGACAGAGGGGAGGGGACAGAGGGGACCCCTGGCCCACACATATGCACCTCTCGGCCAGCAGCGTCCTCCTCTCTGGCCTCGGGACCCTGGCTTGGCCACATCTGCCCTTCTGGAACCTTCTGGGCCTTTTCGATCTGGAAAGAGAAGCCGGCAAGGAAGGTAACAGCTTCAGCAGTACATCAAGAGGTTGTGGTGACCCAGGCCAAGGCCACGCTTCAAGCATCCCTTGTACCCTGGAGGGCTTGTCGTCTCACAGGTAAGATGGCAATAATCCAAGTTCCCTGTGAGCTGGATGGCGTCCCGGCTGTCAGCTTGTCACCCCCAGCTCAAACCCTGCACCTGTCAGGTAACATCCACCACCACCACCTCCGTCATGGCCTCCATGGACTAGCCACCAGGGACGCGCTGGCTCCTCGCCCTCTGCTCGGGCCACCCTGGCTCTGCTCCGTCTCTGACTGCGGGTGGCACGCTCCTGCGCGGGGCCTTTGCACGTGCTGCCCCAGAACCACCTCCGGCCCTCTGCTCTCTCCCTTCCGAGCTCTGGCCCCTGCGGCTGCTTTCACAAACGCCATCTCCATCTGGGTGCCCAGCGGGCACCTCCAGTGGAACCTGGGCAGAACCATGCTCTTAATTTTCACCCCAGTCTGCTCGGCGTCTCGCTAGACGGCCCCACCACCGCCCCCGCTTTCCTCACTTGTTCAGGCCCCAAATCGAGGCTTCTGAGTCTTTTCTCTCCCATCTCCCACATCCAACCCGTCTCCACACCCTGACAGCACTTTGAGACACACTCAGGATCCGGCTACTGCTCACACACACCCCACACCCCCACCCCCCATCATCGGTTACCTGGATCTCTGCAGAAACCTCATCACTCACCCCCCACCCCTGCCTCTGTCCTCATTTGACCCATTCTCCCTGCAGCAGCCAGAGGGTGCCCGTCAGCACCTGAGTCGGGACCCATACCCCTGCCCACAGCCCTCCATGGCTCCCACCTTCCTCAGGGGAAAAGCCCAAGTCCTCCCCGCAGCCCACCAGGCCCTGCACGCCCTGCCCCGTCCCCTCCCTGCCCTCCCCTCCTCCCGCTCTCCCCCTCGCTCCCCCCACTCCAGCCCCATGGGCCTCCTCGCCGGTTCTCCAGCACCCCAGGCCTAAGCCTGCCTCAGAGCCTTTGCACGGGCCGTGCCCTCTGTTCAGGTCACATTTCCTCCAGATCTTCACGTGACCCTCTCCTTGTCATTTAGATCTCACATCAAATGTCAACTCGTCGCAGCAAACCTGCCTGATCACCCTAGCCCTCCCCGTTTCTTCTGACATTTTCCCCGTATTGCTGACAGCCCACACCTTCACTTGTTAATCGTCCGTATTCCCCAACTAGAACGTCACCCTTCAAGGGGACAACTTTGTGCTCAGGGTATCCCAGAGCGATCAGTAAATACTTGATCAGTAAATACTAGCTGAATGAACAAACGAGTGAGTGAGTGAATGAATGAATGATACCCACTCCCAGGGTCCATTCCCAGCATCGTCTGGGTTTGATTTGGAGCCAGGCTCTTTCTGCCCCTTCTCCTGGCCTCAGTTTCCCCTTCTGCACAAGGGGGTTGGTGAGTCCTTGCCCAGTCTGCTTTGCCGTGACAGTCCCAAGGTGGAAAACTGCTTTGTGATCTGCTACTTACGTGATCCGAGGGCATTTGTTCGCTGACTGTATTGACAGAGCAGCTATCAGGTGCCAGGGTTGCCCTCGGCGCCGAGCTACGGCAGTGCGTCCGCAGCGTGGCGAGATGCCCCACAGACCAGGCGAAGGTGGGACGGCACCGCTGGGGTAGAGCAGACTTCCCCACACAGCTCGGCTGACAACGGAGCCGGAGCTTTCTGTGGCGTGTGGGCCGTAGGGTGTTGAGCAGCCTCCTTGGGCTCCCCCCACTCGATGCCAGCAGCACCCCATCCCCAGTTATGACAGCCACAAATGTCCCCAGACACTGCCCGGTGTCCCCTGGGGACAGAGCCACCCCCACGTGACAACCCCTGGGTTAGGGGAGTCCACCAACCCCCAAAAGACCGTGCAAACCATCATCATCTGACCCACTGACGTCCTAGGAGGCTGCACACATTTAAATATACAAACTGAGCTGGGTGACAGAGAGGTGAACCCCAGAGAACGATCCGGCCCCAAGTATTGTTAGCACCAAAGTAAAGGCATCTGGGGCTAAAGGAAGAGAGCGGGGACAGTGAGAGAGGAGGACAGCTCTGTCCCCTGGGTGATGTATAAGTCACCTTTGCTTGGGTCCTTTTCCTCATCCCCTGCAACCCCAGGTCCCAGGGCTCCTCCCGTCCCGTCCCGTCCTATTGCACCCCAGCCACGCTGGCACCTTCTGCTCCTCAAAAGCCCCCAGCTTCCTTTGGGGGAGCTGGCTGTTCTCGCCATCCCCACTTCCTCCCAGGCTTTGCCCGGCTGCCTCCTCGTTGGTCAGGATGGGGCTCACAGGTTCGACTTCCTTGTCCCCAGCCCCCATCCTCCCTCTGTCCGAACTGTTTTGCTTTCTCCCTTGCACCCACCACCGTCTGTCTGTATCCAGCCCGGTCACCCACTTGTCTCCCTAGTACAGAAGTCCCGAGAGCAGAGCCAGGCCAGGCACCCACGCTCACGTCCAGTCACGGAGGACACCAGGGGCTGCCTCGGGGAGGTGTGGCCCGGGGAAGGGAACAGGGGACTTACCAGCTTGAAGGTGTCCTGGAGCTGGGCCAGCACGTCCCTAGCCTGGAACTGGCTGTCCTGTAGGTGACTCAGGGCGTGCTCAAAAGCCCGCTGGCGGAAGCAGGGGGCCAGGTCCCCCAAACGCACGAAGTAGCTGCCCCCGTCGGCAGAGAGCACCTTGGGTCCGGGCTCAGAGGCGGCCAGCTGAGCTGCAGGGGAAGGCGACGTGAGCCAGCCCTTCAAGGCGCCTGCCTCCTGGGTGTCCCGAAAGGCAAAGCCCACCGGGAGGGGGGCACCGGGGGACCCCGCTCCCCGGGGGACGTGCCTCTGCCTTCCACACCCTGCTCTCACCTTGCTCCTTGGCACTCAAGGGTTGGAAGATCTCGCCCAGCTCCTCCAGCTCGCTCGGTGGGACAGTGAGGCCAAAGGCGGTGGCTCCGGGATCCTGGCCTGGGGCAGCCCCTTGGGGAAACGCTGCCCTGTCAGTGACAAGGCCTATGGTGCTGGACAGGGCCTCCAGGGCGGCCTCCGAGCCCGCGAGAAGGGGGTCTGGGGTGCTGGAGACCCCCCAGGACAGAGCTTGGCTGGAGCTCAGGGAGACGGCTGGGTCGTCACCTTTGTCCCAGGCAGAGCCCTGGGAATTGGGGATCAGATTCTGCAAGGTGTGGGCAGTGCTAGCAGCAAGGTGGCCTGCCCCAGCGGCCCCTGTGGACACTGCCTCCTTGGAGCCTGTGAGGACCGTCTTCGTCATGTCCAGGCCGGTCTGGATGGCCCCTTTTGCCATGTTTCCTGCACCCAGGGCTCCTGTGGACACTGCATCTTTCATTCCCGTGAGGACCATCTTCGTCGTGTCCAGGCCGGTCTTGGCAGCCCCTTTGGCCACGTTCACTGCACCAGTGACCCCAGTGGTCACTGTGTCTTTCGTTCCCATGAGGACAGTCTTCGTTGTGTCCAGGCCAGTCTGGACTGCTCCTTTGGCCATGTTCGCTGCATCGGTGACCCCAGTGGACACTGCGTCTTTAGTTCCCGTGAGGACCGTCTTTGTCGTGTCTAGGCCGGTCTGGACGGCACCTTTTGCCGTGTTCACTGCACCCATCGCTCCAGTGGTCACTGCGTCTTTTGTGCCCGCAAGGACCATCTTTGTCGTGTCCAGGCCAGTCTTGGCAGCTCCTTTGGCCACGTTCGCTGCACCAGTGACCCCAGTGGACACTACATCTTTAGTTCCCGTGAGGACCGTCTTTGTCGTCTCCAGGCCGGTCTGGACAGCCCCTTTGGCCACGTTCGCTGCACCCATGGCTCCAGTAGTCACTGCATCTTTAGTTCCTGTGAGGACAGTTTTCGTCGTGTCCAGGCCTGTCTGGGCGGCCCCTTTGGCCATGTTTGCTGCACCCATGGCTCCAGTGATCACTGCACCTTTAGTTCCCGTGAGGACCATCTTTGTCGTGTCCAGGCCGGTCTGCACAGCCCCTTTGGCCATGTTTGCTGCACCCATGGCTCCAGTGGTTACTGCATCTTTAGTTCCTGTGAGGACTGTCTTTGTTGTGTCCAGGCCAGTCTGGACGGCCCCTTTGGCCACGTTCGCTGCACCCATGGCTCCAGTGGTCACTGTGTCTTTAGTTCCCGTGAGGACCGTCTTCGTCGTGTCCAGGCCGGTCTGGACGGCTCCTTTGGCCACGTTCACTGCACCAGTGACCCCAGTGGTCACTGTGTCTTTAGTTCCCGTGAGGACCGTCTTCGTTGTGTCCAGGCCAGTGTGGACGGCCCCTTTCGCCATGTTTGCTGCACCCATGGCTCCAGTGGTCACTGCGTCTTTAGTTCCCATGAGGACCGTCTTCGTCGTGTCCACGCCGGTCTGGACAGCCCCTTTGGCCATGTTCGCTGCACCCATGGCTCCAGTGGTCACTGTGTCTTTAGTTCCCGTGAGGACCGTCTTCGTCGTGTCCAGGCCGGTCTGGACGGCCCCTTTGGCCACGTTCGCTGCACCCATGGCTCCAGTGGTCACTGTGTCTTTAGTTCCCGTGAGGACCGTCTTCGTCGTGTCCAGGCCGGTCTGGACGGCCCCTTTGGCCACGTTCGCTGCACCAGTGACCCCAGTGGTCACTGCATCTTTAGTTCCCATGAGGACCATCTTCGTCGTGTCCAGGCCGGTCTGGACGGCCCCTTTGGCCATGTTCGCTGCACCCATGGCTCCAGTGGTCACTGCATCTTTAGTTCCTGTGAGGACCGTCTTTGTTGTGTCCAGGCCAGTCTGGACAGCCCCTTTGGCCACGTTCACTGCACCAGTGACCCCAGTGGTCACTGCATCTTTAGTTCCCATGAGGACCGTCTTCGTCGTGTCCAGACCGGTCTGGACGGCCCCTTTGGCCACGTTCGCTGCACCCAGGGCTCCAGTGGTCACTGTGTCTTTAGTTCCCTTGAGGACCATCTTCGTCGTGTCCAGGCCGGTCTGGACAGCCCCTTTGGCCACGTTTGCTGCACCAATCGCTCCAGTGGTCACTGCGTCTTTAGTTCCCGTGAGGACCGTCTTTGTTGTATCCAGGCCAGTCTGGACGGCCCCTTTGGCCATGTTCGCTGCACCCATGGCTCCAGTGGTCACTGTGTCTTTAGTTCCCGTGAGGACCGTCTTCGTCGTGTCCAGGCCGGTCTGGACGGCTCCTTTGGCCACGTTCACTGCACCAGTGACCCCAGTGGTCACTGTGTCTTTAGTTCCCGTGAGGACTGTCTTCGTTGTGTCCAGGCCAGTGTGGACGGCCCCTTTCGCCATGTTTGCTGCACCCATGGCTCCAGTGGTCACTGTGTCTTTAGTTCCCGTGAGGACCGTCTTCGTCGTGTCCAGGCCGGTCTGGACGGCCCCTTTGGCCACGTTCGCTGCACCAGTGACCCCAGTGGTCACTGCATCTTTAGTTCCCATGAGGACCGTCTTCGTCGTGTCCAGGCCGGTCTGGACAGCCCCTTTGGCCACGTTCGCTGCACCCATGGCTCCAGTGGTCACTGCATCTTTAGTTCCCGTGAGGACTGTCTTTGTCGTGTCCAGGCCGGTCTGGACAGCTCCTTTGGCCACGTTCACTGCACCCATGGCTCCAGTGGTCACTGTGTCTTTAGTTCCCGTGAGGACCGTCTTCGTTGTGTCCAGGCCAGTGTGGACGGCCCCTTTCGCCATGTTTGCTGCACCCATGACTCCAGTGGTCACTGCATCTTTAGTTCCCGTGAGGACCGTCTTCGTCGTGTCCAGGCCGGTCTGGACAGCCCCTTTGGCCACATTCGCTGCACCCATGGCTCCAGTGGTCACTGCATCTTTAGTTCCTGTGAGGACCGTCTTCGTCGTGTCCAGGCCAGTCTGGATGGCCCCTTTGGCCACGTTCGCTGCACCCATGGCTCCAGTGGTCACCGCATCCTTGGTGCCTTTGAGGGCAGATTTTGAGGTGTCCAGACCCCCCCTGGACCACCCCCTTGGCCATGCCCATCGCCCCGGTGAGCCCACTGGACACGGCCTCCTTGGTCCCGGCGAGTGCCACCCGGGTCGCCTCCAGGCCTCCATGGACCAGCCCTTTCGCCCCGTCCAGCACGGTGGCCACTCCAGAGGGGACTGCATCCCTGGTGCTTGTCATCTCAGAGCTCAGCCGTTCCTTTGCTCCAGACATCCCCTGGTGGGAAAGGACAGCAGAGGTCAAGAGATGAGCCCGGCGACACTCCCCTCACCACCCCCCAGACCTCACTCTCCCGGACTCCCAGCATGCCTCGGGAAGCGGCGGCAGCCACCCCCAGGCCCCACCTTCCCCATGAATGAGCTGCTTCATCTGCAGCCCCCATTATCCACGTACATCCCACTTCAGCTTCTATCAGGCTGTGGTTCGCAGCCCTAGTGCCTCACGGTACAAAAGGATTCCTCTGTCACCCTCCACCAGTTCCCTGGCTCCAGAGAGACCCCATTTGGTGCCAGGTGGTTCCTAACACCTCTTGAACCCACGCCGAGGTCCAAGGCCATGGGCTCAGCCCAGGAGAGACCATAATTATGGTACGTGATCATAATTAAATTTCATTTTAGCCCCATCAGCCTAGTTTGTGTTTACGGCCACTGAGCCTGGTTTTCCAGGTACAATGGGGAGAGAAAATTCCTTATTGAAGCAAGCGGATCCAAGCAGAAATGAACCGAGTTTTAGAAAAGGAGCAACTCGGAAAATCCAGGGATTAGGTGCAGAGCCGTTGGCAATTGGCTGTATTTCATCACAGAGGGGCGTTTTGTCTCTAGTTTGGGCCCGCTGAAAAAATTCAATAGCCAGGAGCTGATGCCACCACTCAGGTATAGGATTATGTGGTTTTTAATCTAGGGGTTCTCCACCCAGGGTGTCTAGGCTGCCCTCCCTGTCCCTGCCCCCTCCTGCAAGGGACATTTGTCAGTATCTGAAGATATCTTTGGTTGTCACGGACCCCAAGGGATGGAACCCAGAACTGCCGCTAAACATCCTGCAAAGCACAGGACAGACTCCAACTCGGAGAATCTTCCAGCCCTGACCGTCCCGGCCGTAGTCCTGAGTTCAGCGATCCTGCGGTTGTCTTTGCCCCAACTGGCTTCTGCCCAGGTTCTGTTGGGGTGGACGCCTTGGAATCTGGGGCTGGAGAGACCTGGCTTCAATCCTGGCTCCTCCCTGCTGTGTGACCTTAGGCAGGCCGCATTCCCTCTCTGAGCCTACCTATTTTCTCCTCTGAAAACTGGTGCTAAAAATAGCACCTGCCACAAGGATCGTGGTTTGGACAAGTCCAAGTGTCTGGAAGTACTTTGTACACAGTAGGTGAGTGGGAGGAGGAGGGAGTGGCCAGGTCGCCTCACGGCCTGGGGCAGGGGCAGCATCCGCTCCCGGGAGTGGGGAGTGTTGATTTTGGCCAGAAGAGCCTACAGAGGACTGAACCCAGCGGTTCTTTGGCCTCTGAGACACCCTGATTTGGCCAACGCTGAGAGCAAAGGGGAGCCACAGCAGACTGCAGAGTGAGGGCATGTGCCGAGTGGCATAGGGAAGAGCAGCCCCTGCCTGGGGACAGTGGTAACGCCACGTCCCCATTTCTCCAACGCTGAGGTGGGTGGCGTGTAGGTTGTGACTCAGTGTCCGATGGGCCAGGGTTCAAATCCCGGCATGACCTCGTTCTTGCTGTGTGACTTTTGGCAGGTGGCTTGGCCTCTCTGTTCATCCTTTGACTGTAATGCAGGGTCATAGTGCCGCCTTCCCATCGGGCGGTGGGGGGCGGATTTGAAGCAGCTGGTGCACCGCAGGTGCAGTGTCCTCTCGGCCGCCCCACCCGAGGCATTAGCCGAGGGCCCTGTGTGGACCTTCTGGGGAGGCCTCTGGTCTTGGGGAGCAAGGCGGAGCTGCACCCATTTCACAGATGTGGAAACAGAGGCTCCAAGGGGAAAGAGTTCTGCCCAGAAACCCATGGCAGGGTGTCGTGGCAGGACACATGGGGGGAGTGTGCCTTCTCCCTGGCCTCCGCCAGCCCCCCAGCTGGCAGGACCCAAAACATCCCAGGGGGGCAGGGACACCCCAAGAGTCTCCACTGCATCAAAGCAGATCCGGCAAGACCCTCTCACCTTATCCGAAGGCCGCAGCAGCTTCTCTGTCCCCGTGGCCAGCTGCTCTGGGTTGGAGGCCGCTGCGGGGACGGGGGGGGGATGTCAGACAAAGCGGGGCGCACCAGTGATGGCGGTTGGGGTCAGCCACCCAGTGCTGTTGTGTAATCGACGGGCACCACCTGCCAGGCCAGGAATGTCCCAGCCACCCCGCCAGGGATAGCGGGAGGGGACGGCCACGGCCATGGCCACCGCCACCGTGACCTACGCCACGGTCCTGCACGTCCCCTGCCCTGCTCTCCCACTTCGGCTCTTGGGCCACAGGGAGAGGAGTCGGGTCCCCAGGGAGGCCTGGAGCAGAACTTGCCAGCCCATCGTGGCCCCGAAGTTTCCGGGGCCCACTGGGCCCCCGCCCCGCCCCCACTGCAGCTGGCAGCTGCCAGTCGGGCGAGAAATGTGGAGCAAGAGTCAGCTGCCCAGGGCTCGGGGCCCAGAGCTCAGCTCTGCTTGGGCTGCTGCCCCAACCCCAGAGTGCCCCCCACCAGCCCTTCCGCGGGCCCCGGGGCCACCCCGTGCACCCTGGCTGAGCTGCAGGAGGTTGGGGAGCCTCCCCATCCCCCACCCCCAGATCTCATGTCCCCCAGGAACTGAGGATCCCAATCCTCGATGGGCTCCAACTTGCAAAGCGCCCATCACCCCACCATCTGATGCATGGCAACGAAAAGGGGGTGGTGGGTGGCAGGTGGGACAACGAGAGTGTGTAGGGGGCGTTATGGGGTTGCAGGCTGGGGTTGGAGCCCCCCTCTGCTACTTGCTGGCTGTGCCAACCTGGGCAACTCACTCCCTACCCCCGTCCATATTTATGCCTCAGTTTCCACATTTGGCGCTGAATGATTGTGCCGGCCTCTTTGGGTCCACGGAGATGAATCAGGGGACTTCCTGGGCCCGAGCCCACCCTCGTAGACCCTGCCCTGCTGTCGGTCTGTTCACTCACCCTGAGCCTGGGCCTGGGCAGCCTCTGGGGCAGGAGATCCCACAGGGTCCGCGGCCGGCCGGGTCTCCCTCGCATTGGCCACCAGGTTCCGGGCCGAGCTGAAGCCGGGCAGGGACCCCAGGAAGCTGCTCAGGGTCTGCGTGGGGGGTGGGGGCGGCATGAGCGGGGCCAGGACATGGCAGGGGCAAGGGGTGGGAGGAAGCAGCGGGCCGGCCTGGGTTCTGACACCGCTTCGGCCCCTTGCTCCCTGGGTGACCTCTGGAAAGCCTCAGGGCCACTCTGAGCCTCAGTCTCTTCATCTGGCTGTGGACAGATTCCTCTGCCTCCCATGGACAGAGAAAATGATCGTCTTTGGGGATTTCACTGATGGGGAAACTGAGGCTCAGAGAGAGGCTGCGGGCTGGCACGAGGTCTCATAGCGGGGAAGGACCTGCGAGAGTCCATGTCACCCCCTACCCCCAGCTTAGGACGGCTTCCCCTGGGGAAACCCTCTCTGGACCCCAGGACTGTTGGTCACCTCCCTGAGGGTTTTTAGGGGTCTCCAGTTCCTGGCAGGGATCAGCCCCTCCCTCCCCTCCCCTTACCTTGCCCTTGGCTTTGGGGGGATCCTGGCTCCCTTTATCTCGAGCAGACATGGCGGAAGCTGCTGGAATGTGGGGGGGGCAGCAGAGAAGGGACGTGAATGAGGGGGCTCCCCTTCTCCACACGCATGCCCCCTCCCGGCCCGAGCAGCCCCCACCCCGCCGCCTGGAGGCCCGGGCAGCCGCGGCCCCCCTCACCTGGGCTGCCTGAGGGTCCTCGGAGCGACGGGCGGCTCAGCTGGCGGCTGGCTCTGCTGGCGGCTCCCAGGCCTTATAGGGTCTGGGGCGGGTGCAGGCCGGGCCGGCAGAGGCAGGCGGCCAGCAGGCCGGGAGGGGCACGGGGGACCCTGGGCCGTCACGTGCCCGCCTGCCCGGCCCAGCCTGGGCCCCGGGCCCAGCACCTTTCCCCTACCCCCAGTCCCGGGCGCAGCCTCAGCCCACGGCTCCCGCCCCCACGGCCCGCTGGGCGCCCCCTCTTGTGCCCTCAAGGCTGTGCCCGATGCCCTCTCGGCCCTGGGTTTCCACCCCTGCTGTGCTGGGACGTCTGGGCCAGTTATTTACCCTCTCCGGGCCTCAGTTTCCTCATCCAGATCCACAGGGTCCCGTTTTCCTCCTTCGGGCCCCTCTGCCCTCGTCTCCCTGACTGCCTTCCCCCCAGCTCTGTCCCAGGCACACGGGCCTCCCGGCTGTGCCCACCCCAGGCCTTCGTACGTGCCGTTCCCTCTGCCTGGAATGCTCTCCCCCCAATACCTCCTTGGCTCCCTCGCTCTCCTCCTCCAGGTCTGTTTTGTTATGTGCCGTGTCCCCATACAGTTGGTGCCTAATAAATGTTTGGCTAAATAGGTTGCAGTGAGCAGGAAATGAGGTCACCCATACGAGCCGTTTAGTCACAGGGCCTGGTACCCAGCTGGCACTCAGCATCGTTAGCATAGCATTGTCGGGGCAGAAATGGGGTCCCTGCGAAGGAGCAGGGGCTGTCCCTGGCAGGGAGGGGCTGCGTCAGTCTCCAGAAGGAACCTCCCCTGAGAAAGGGCCAAGACGGAGCATCAAGAGAGCCGGGGGCGCCCCAGGAGCGAGATCAGGTCTGGTGGGCTTGGGTCAACCCAAGGAGGCTTCCTGGTGGAGGCACCCCATGCCTGAAACCACATAGCCAGGAGGTGGCAGACACCAGATTCGAAGCCAGAACCGGAACCTTGCCTGTCAGTAGAGAAATGACCACCACACCCTCCCCTGGGCTCAGTTTCCCCTGCTGCCTGCCCGTGGGCACAGGACCCCAGCCACTGGGTGAGGGTGGAGTTCGGCGCAGACCCAATCAGTGGCTCTGGGTGCCGAGCCGGGAGGAGGAAGGGGGGTCCAGTCACCGGGCCTGATGACCCCTGGGCCATCTCCTTGGAGCCATCACTGTGTTTGCCAAACAGTCGGGAGAACAAGAGAGGGGGGCTGTCCCCCAACCTCTCTCCTCCCAGCCAATGCTTCCCAAGGGTGGCAGGAAAAGCTCTGGGGGGGCCCCTCTCCACCCCACAGGGAAGGCCACGGCCCAGTATGAGGGTGAAAAGCCAGCAGGAAAAATAAAGTGATCGTAAACACTGAGTCACGGCCCGTCCCTCCTCTGCCCACAGCCCTCCATGGCTCCCACCTTCCTCGGGGGAAAAACCTAAGTCCTCCCTGCAGCCCACCAGGCCCTGCACGCCCTGCCCCGTCCCCTCCCTGCCCTCCCCTCCTCCTGCTCTCCCCCTCGCTCCCTCCACTCCAGCCCCACAGGCCTCCTCGCTGCTCCTCCAACACCCCAGGCCCCAGGCCTGCCTCAGGACCTTTGCAAAAGCTGTTCCTTCTGCCTCTGTCTGGAACACTTTTTCCCAAATCTCTCACCTCCTCTGAGGTCTTTCCCAAGTGTCACTTACTCAGAGAGGCTTTCCTGCATGAACCCCTAATTTAAAATTATACACCCCACTTTGCACCAGTCCCCACTCCCCATCCCCCTTCCCTTTTAGTTTCATCACCTTCCAACACACTGTAATTTACTTATATTTCCTCTTGATTGTCTTCCTCCCCTACTACACTGCAAACTTCCAGAGGGCAGGATCTTCATTTTGCTCACTGCTGTGTCCCCAGGGTTGGTATACAGCAGGTGCTCAATAAATATTTGTCGAGTGAACAAATGACTGGGCGAACAAATCAGCAAGTGGATAACCGTGTCTGTGGGTGAAGCGTTTACCTGCACTGAGCACCATCACTTTAAGACTTTTGCCCCCATTTTACAGAGGAGAAAATGGGGAGCAGAGAAGGGAAGACATCCCCCACCAAGCAACTTATTTGCTCGGCTCCAAATCCCGGGACTCAACCTCAGCCCATTCCCGTCCCCTCGCCTCTGTTCCAGCGAAACCGATTTCCCTTTGCTTCGGCGGGTCCCTGTGCCAAAATGCCCTTCCCTCACCTCCCCCCACCCCCCGATGATGGAATCTGCCATCCTCACCAGGCCTGGCCCCGATCTCCTGAGGGTCTGGAAGGAAAGGCTGCCCGTGGCTGTAATTCACGAGAGAAAGGGCTTGGGGTCCCGCCAAGGTGGGCTGTGGAAGATGGAAAGAGGCTGCGATCACAGAAGGATGGGATCAGAGAAGGCTTCCTGGAAGAGGGGGCGCTGGGACCAGGGCTCGAGGGTGGATGAGATGTGATTGTGAGATGGGCAGGAGAGAGGATGGGCATTCTGGGTGGCAGGCATGACCCTGAGCTGGGGGGAGATGGCAGAGGCCATGGGAACGGAGCAAAGGCCAGGCAGGGCTGGAAGTCCTCGAACGCCGGGACAATGAGCTGGGACGTTGAGGCTCAGGGTTCTTGAGCAGGAGCAGTGAGGGAAATCTGGCCAGTGTGGAGTGGCTTGGGTGTTCCAGGGCCACCCTCTGGGCTGGGTCGCAGGGAAACCAGGGGCCATCGTGACCTCACCCCACCCACCCCCTTAGACTGCGCTTTCCCAACACCCTGCCCTGCCCCTGAGGGAAATCAGAGGGGCCATCAGGAATGTGGTCAGAGGACAGGAGTCTCCTCAGGGGCTTCTGAGAACAACTTCCTGAGTCCGTGGGCACAACACGTAATCCAGGCAGGCTGGGGTCCTCTTGGGGGAAATCTAGGCAGGGTGACAAGCTGGCCAGGGAGGCGTCACTCATTCCCTATCGCCAACCCTGGCTTGAAACGCCCTTCACATCCCTTCTGTCACACACCTTGGGACCGAGAGCCGCCCCGGCTGGAACAGAGGCTGTGAGTCTTGGGCGAACATGAAGCACCTTTATTCTCAAGAAAAAACCCCAAACGGCAAAGCAAGTGGGCCTGGCGGGGGCCCCAGTGGAGCCTCTGGGGGCCCCTCAGGTCCAGGAGGGACAGGCTGGGAGGAGACGGGCAATCTTCTTACCCTCTTCTCCCTGGAAGCCAGGGAGCTCAGCACCCCAAAGGTGGGCAAAATGTGTTTCTCTGGGAAAAGAGTTTTGATCAGCTTCACCTGAGTTGGGTTCGAGGCTCCCCTACCGCCCCTCTCTGGGTGCCTCGGTATCCCCCTAGGTCCGCGGAAAAGCTCCCAGCGAAGGTGGGTTTGGATACTGACTTCTGCCCCTACCCCCCAGCCCGATGCCAAAGCCACGCATGGCCACAATGGGGGCAGCAAGAATCTCGGATGGGAAGGCGGCTGCCACTGCCTCGGTTTACCCCATCAGCGCCCTCTGGGTCAGAAATCAAGCTCGGGCATCAGCGTGTGCTTAACTGGGCTGCTGGGGGGCTCGGGCTCCCCCTCCTCGGGCACATCCCCTGGGAGGCCCGTCCCGTCCCCGTGCTGGGCCTCCCAGGCTCGCTGCTGGGCTGGCCAGTCCAGGTGGGCCCAGCGGGGGTCGGGGCCCCCGATGACCTCGTCGACCTGGGCCATCAGGTCGGGCCGGGGCATGGACTGCTCCACCAAGATGGGTGCGAAGGGCCCGACCAGCCAGGGCAGCGGCACGGCCTGCACCACCAGCTCCAGCAGCTCGTCCACGCAGGCGTGGGCCCGGGCCACGCGGCCCCGTCCCTCGGCCAGCGCCGCGGCCGGCACGTCCCCGAAGCAGCGGGCATCGGCAAAGGCAGCCTGCAGGGCGTCCACGCTGCGCCGGACCTCGGCCACCTTCTCCTGGGCGCCCGGGGGCAGGCCCCGCACGCTGGCCTCCAGGATGTCCACCGAGCCGCGCAGCTCCCGCGTCAGGCTGCGGGACAGCGCCAGGGTCTCCAGCTCTGCCTGCGGGGGGTGGGGGGAGCGGTGGGGTGGCCTCGGTTTCCCTGACGGACATCCAGCAGGACCGCGCCCTGCCTCGGTTTCCCCCAGGGACCCACAATGAGAGGGGTGCCCTGCCTCAGTTTCCCCAATGGACACACTGTGAGATCATCACCCTGTCTGGGTTTTCCACTGAACACAATGGGCCTGGAGCCCAGCCTCAGTTTCCCCTCTGGACACCCAACAGGACAGCCACCCTGCCTCAGTTTCCCCCAGGGACCCACAATGAGATGGGTGCCCTGCCTCAGTTTCCCCAATGGACATACTGTGAGGCCATCACCCTGCCTTAGCTTTCCAACGAACACAGTGGAACTGGAGCCCTGCCTCAATTTCCCCCATGGACACCCAGTGGGACTAGAGCCCTGCCTCAGTTTCCCCCTTGGGCACCCAAGAACATTGCCCCGCCTCAGTTTCCCCCATAAACACACTGTGAGACCATCACCCTTCCTCAGCTTTCCAATGAACACAATGGGCCTGGAGCCCAGCCTCAGTTTCCCCTCTGGACACCCAACAGGACAGCCACCCTGCCTCAGTTTCCCCTCGGTGGATGGGCCTGGCGGCGGCCGCCATCTCACCTGGCTCCGGCGGCGGCCGTTCTCGGGGGGACGCCGGCTCCAGTCCTCCCACAGCTGGTGGGCCTTCCCGGGGCAGGCTGGGGTGGGGGGGTCCACCCCACACTGCATGTGGCCGATCTGGGGGGACGGGAGGGAGGGAGTCAGGGCTGCAGCAGGGGTGGGGGGTGCCAGGACCGACCCCAGCCTGGATGTGGCCTTAAAAAGCATTTAGTGAACGCCACCTGTATGCGCCCTTCCAGGCCCCCCTGACTGTTCTCCCTGCACTCTCCTCTGCCCCGGGCCAGACCTGGGGACCTGCGGTTCCCCAAAAGCTCAGTCTCACTGCCAGGCCTTTGCCCACACCAGACCCCCCCACCTTGTACACTCCTCCTCCCCCCCACCCCCTGCCAGCTTCACACCCATCCAAGGCTCAGTCTGCAAGCCACCTCCTCCAGGGAGCCTTCCTTCCTCCTTGGCTGTGCAGATCCCACCTCTGAGCCCCCCCCATTTCCCACTGCCCCATCATGGCCCTGATCCCCCCTACTCAGGGCCTGGCTCCCAGAGGACACCCCATCAAGATCAATGAGGCAGAACTCAGCTTCTGTAATGTCAAAGGTGGTCGTTAGCAAACAGCGTTGGTGCAAGCATCTGTTGGTGCAAGCATCTATTGCACCATTGTATATAAAATGAGCGGCCCAGCTCTGGGCACCCGCTGAGGAACCAGCTGATTCACTGAGGAAGCACTGGGAGCCCTCGTGGGGCGGGCACACTACCGGGTGCTGGGGACACTGTGGGGAAGACGACAGCCAGTGCCAGACCCATGCCTGGCACCCAACAGGTGCTCAATAGATGCTCATTGAGTGACTGAGCAGGGCGGGTTCTGCAGGGCGAGACATGCTAACAGGGAAAAGAAGAGGCTCCAGGCAGACAGCACAGCCCGTGCAAAGGCCCTGGGGCAGGATGGGGCCTGGTGTGCTGGGGGAGCAGCGAGGAGGCCCGTGGGGCTGGAGCGGAGGGAGCCAGGGGGAGAGCGGGAGGAGGGCAGGGCAGGGAGGGGACGGGGCTGGGCGTGCAGGGCCTGGTGGGCAGCAGGGAGGACTTGGGCTTTTCCCCCGAGGAAGGTGGGAGCCATGGAGGGTTGTAGGCAGAGGAAGGAGGAGCCCTGACTTGGTGCTCACGGGCGCCCTCTGGCGGCTGCAGGGAGGACAGTCTGTGGGGTGCAAGGGTGGAGGGCAGGGGAGCAGGTTTGGGGATGTCTGCACTTAATTACATTCACTCAACAGGAGCTCTTATTTTCCTCTGGAGGGAGGAGGGATGGACAACTGGGGGAGAAGCTGGGTGTGTGCCGGTACAAGAAGGAGAGGGTGAGGGAAGGGGTCCCTCTCTCCTGAGCCCCCAGCTCCCACATCCACCCTTCCATGCCACCCCGACTCCCTCAACCTCCCCCCATCTCCAGGCCCCCTCAACCACCGCCCCAGCCCTGACCACACACATCATCCGAGTCCTGCTCTGCCTCCCCCTTCAGACTAGCACAGGGCCAGGTACTCAGCTGGCGCTCAATCCTTGCTCAAGGGCATGCATCACGGGGTGGGAGAGGGCTCTCACCAACTCCAGAGTCTCCTGCAGCTGAGTCAGCGTGTCCTGGGCGCGGTGTTTGCTCTGCCTCAGTTTCCCCAGAGAGTGCTCATACGCCAGGTGGCGGAGCCGCGCCGACAGGGAGCCCAGGCGCACGAAGTAGCCCTGTTGTCTCCTCTGATCCTCCACTGAGGCCACCTCCGGACCCTCGGCCTCGGCCGCCAGAGCCACTGGGGGACAGGGCGGGGGAGGGGTTCAACGCGGCCAGCCCCTCCCCCACATCCGCTCAGCCACCTTCTGGGCAGACAAGCCCTCGGGCTCCCTTTACCAAAAGTGACTGATTTAATCTTCCCCAAGCCGGACGATGCACGCGCTCCTATAAATATCCCATTTTACAGATGAGGGAAACTGAGGCAAAGAGTGCTTAAGTCACACTGCCTGGTAATGCCAGACCGGGGATTCGAACCTCTGACTCTTTGTAGCCAGCCGGCTAGACTGCCTCTTAAAGAATATATTACAAGTGTCAGGCATACCGTTGGCGCTTCATAAATGCCTCACGGCCTTTCTGCCAAGGAGGAGATAAGCCAATGCGTTTTTTCCAGCACTACAAATCAGGGGCTGAAAATTCACATCGTCCCCAGGGCCAGGCGGGGATCAAAAACACTCAAAGCAGATGAGATATGGGGCACTGGGGAACGGTGGGGTCCAGGGAAACATCTAGAGGGGTGGACACTCTTTGGCTCAAGTGTCTAGTTTTTCAAGTTAGAAGCCAGACATCGGGCTTGGCGCAAAAAGCCGTTAAACGCAGAGAATGCATTTCATACTTTTGAAGACATTGCCTGGGACAGATAACCCACTTTGGAGGGCCACCACTTTGAGACCTCATCTTTCAAGCCTTTGCCCAGAACTCAGGGTCTGGGGCAGTCCGATCTGGGGTGAGAGGCGGGTTGGGGTGTCGTAGAAGTGGGGCCGGGAGGTGAGGCCTGGGTTCGAGCTCCTCCAAGTGCTGTGTGGCCTCAGGCGAGCACACAGGCCTCTCTGGTCCCTGACTCGGGGATGGTGGCTGGGACGGGAGGATTCGGGGGGCTGGGGAGGGGGGCACACGGGCCTCACTGAGCTCGTCCTCCGTCATGGGCAGGAAGTGGTCCACCAGCTCCTCCGACTTGCCCAGCACGACGTCCACGGCGTGGCTCACGGACCGTTTCAGCTCCACGCTCCAGCGCCGGCCCCGCCGTGCCAGGCCTGCGACACCAGACTCCCCACTGCTCACCGTGTCCTTGGCTGGGGTCGCCACCTGACAGGAGGGTCCCCCACTCCAGCTCCGTCCCCGCCCCACCCCCGGCTCCCTTCCCAGTGCCGTGCCTCAGTTTCCCCCTCTACAAAATAAGGGATAATAAAAGTCCTTCTCGCAGCACCTACCAGCACATACTATGTGTTTCACAAACGTTGGTGCCAATTATTTTAATGCGGTGCTATTTTTTCCCTCTTTTCCCCGAGTGAGCAGGCTCTGGCTGGCCCAGGAGCTCAGGCTGACTCTGGAGGAGGCACCACCGGCCCACCCACCTCCACTCCAAACCCACCACCCCCAGAGGCCCCCACGGTCCAGTTGCTCGGGGTACCGTCTCCGAGGGTCGCTGGAGAAAGGGCAGATTCTCCTCCAGCTTGTCCAGGCCCCTGCAGGCCAGGTGGTTCACGGTGGCCACTGAAGAGATGGAGGCAGGGAATGGTGATGGGGAGAAGCAGAGGGAAAGAGGGACACAGAGAGGGATATAGAGGGAGGGAGAGGCAGGGAGGAGCCTCCATGTGTGTGAATCTAGCAAAATCACACAGAGGCTGGGACGGACACTGGGGGTTCTTGGGGGCAACCCCGGGCGAGGGAGATGGGGAGGGGCCTTGGATCTGGGGGCCTCCCAGCGAGTGGCTGGCTCCCTGTGTGTGGGGGGGTGCTGGGGTCCCCCTCCCCTGATCCCCTGACTCCGCCCTGCACAGCACCCAGCCATTCTCGACATCAAGGTCACCCGTCGCCCTGCCCGGCTCCAAAGCCCCAGCCAGCAGGCCCAAGGTCAAAGCCAGCAGCCGGCTGAGAAGGAGGAGGGGCTGGGGGCTGGGAACCCCGGCAACCCCCTCCTTGGTCAGATGAGCAGCCCAGAATCTTCCTAGCCCCTCCCACCTCTCACCTCCACCAGGTAGGACCCCAAAGTGAGCACAGAAGGGTCCAGGGAAATGTGGGGCTCCGGCAGGCAGACAGGTGAGGATGGCCAGACAAATTTCAATGACTCCCAGGGATGTCAGGCCAAAAGATGAGAGAGCCATACCTGAACAGGTAAGTGGGGGGCGAGGAGGAACTTCCCAAGGGGACGGGCCGTGGGAGGGGGCCGCGGGCCAGGGAGGGGGTGCCCGGGTGGCACTCACGCTGTGGCTGCAGGTGCTCGAGCAGGGGCCGGGCGCGGCCCAGGGCGCAGGTTGTCAGGCCACACACGCAGTACTCGGCCAGGCGGCAGGCGGAGCCCAGCAGCGGGTGTCTGTCCTTGGCCGAGCTGTACGCGTCCCGCACCGCCGTGCACGTGCTCCTGACGACCGGCAGCGCCGCCACGCGCTGCACCACGTTCTGCGGGCACGGGTGGCATCAGAGCGGCCCCGCGGGGGTGGCAGGGGGGCTCGGATGCCCCTTCGGTTCCACCTTCCCTCCCCGGGAAAGGATGTGCAAGGGAGAGAGACGGACAGACAGACAGGGAGTCGGGGGAGAGTTTGCATGGAGCCACGAACTGTGCTTGGGCATCGGCGCTGGATGTCAGGGGTCTGGGGTCCCCCGCTCTCCGCTAACTGAGTGTGATTGGGTGTGTTTCAGGGAGGAGAGGTTTAGAGTCCCTGGAGCGAGCCGGCCTGAGCTCGGGGCCGGTCCAGCCCCTTCCGAGCCGTGTGAGTTTCAGCAAGTGACATTAAGGGCCCAGTGCCTCAGTTTCCCCACCTGTCAAATGGGGTTCTAGGGCGGTCAGAAGGAGTAAAGGAGCCAGGAGGTGTGAAACATTTGAAATGGTGCTGAGACAGCTACTATTATTGATGTCGTCGTTGTTGTTTAAGGGGGCAAGGATGGTGGACACAGAGACAGAGGGACACAGGCAGGGAGAGGGAGGGAGGTGGGCTGGGGGTCCTTGGAGAGACGCCCTCCCCCGTCCCCAGCCTCACTGTACCCGCTCTGGGAAATAAATGGAAAGGAAGAACCAGCCTGCTCCATGATCCGAAACGCCCTTGGTGTCAAGTGTTCCCAGCGGGGTGGGGGCTGGGGGGGGTCCCCTGCCTGAAACTGCCCCCCACCCCTTCCTGTCGCCTCTGCTCCATGGGAAGGGGCAGCCCCTCACCTCCTGCTCTGGCTCCGACAGGCTGGGCTGGGGGCCCTGAGCTGCCTCCTCTTCAGACATTCCTGCTGCATACGGGGTCACCTGGGGGAGGGGGGCAAGAGAGAACGGGCTGGAGGGGGTGTCCCTGCTCCCACCCAGCTCTTGGGTCCTATCCAGGTGACCTCTGTGACTGAGGCAAGCCTCCTTCCCTCTTGGGACCTCAGTTTCCTCTTCTGCAAAATGGGCCCATGATAATATCTCCCTCAGACGGTTGAGGGGCAGAAAACGCTCGCACGGGGGTTCAGCACACGGTGGGCGCACAATAAAGAGCCTCCAGCAAGGGGAGGCACTAAGGGGGTTCAAAGCGGCGGCCTTGAGGCCAGAACGATCTGGGTTAGAATCTTGCCTTTACCTGCTGTGTGACTTCGGGTAAGCACCTTCACCTCTCTGGGCTATGTCCTCTGTAACAAGCAGCCCCCGCAGGCGTGGAGGCCGCGGGAAATGGAGGCGCACACACAGGGGCCACGCTAGGCCCAAGGTCACTCTGCTGGACAGGTCAGAGCGGTGGGGAGCACGACCTCAGGCTCCGGACTCCCCGCCTGCGGTCCTCTTCCCCGCCCCCACTCTGCGCCCACGGAGCCCGGGTCCCCGCCCCGCTGGGTCCTGAGCCTGAGCCAACTGGGTCAAGGGTCCCAGCCACCTGCTCCGGCCACCCGTCTCCCCTCCCCCCGGCCACACCGCCAGACCCTCGCCCGCCTGCCAGACCCAGGCCCCCCCGAGCCCGGGACGCCCCCGGATGTCCCTCCGTGGGGCACTCACCGGGGAGCGCAGCCGCAGCCCGCAGGATCCCACGCGGGACCCCAGGCTCTGGCTCGAGTCTCCGCCCCACGCAGGCCCCGCCCGCCTTATAGCGCTCGAGGGGGCGGGGCCTCCAGGGGCCAGCCAATGAGGAGTGGCCATCCGGGGGCGTGCCCCGGGGGCGGGGCTCCAGGCTCCTCTCGCCCTCCCCTGGGGCTCGCGGTTGCCATAGCAGCCCGGGGACGCCGGATTCCCAGGCTGCAGTTTTCGGCCACCTGTTACTCGACCTGCTGTGGCCACGGAGACAATGGAGGGCGATGCCAGCCCCCGTCGCCTCCGCAGGTGACCTTGGGGAAGTCCCAGATGCCCTTCCTCCATTTTATGTGTTTCTCTGACACTTAAATAAACCAGGAGCCAGGCCACCCTATTCCCTCGGATCCGCTTTTTACGGATGGGCAAACTGAGGCTCAGAAAGCTTAACCCACTTGCCCCGGGTCCCACCGCGAGGGGGGCGGATCTGCTCAAACCCGGCCTGACCAGACTTCAGCCCCTACACCCTGGAAAGACCACGCAACCAGAACACCACCCTTTTGCCATCTGATGCCCCAATATCCCAGGATCCCCCAAATCTGTCCCTGGCACCCCCATTCCCAACGCTGGGTCAGCAGACACTCTGAGATCTGAGTTATGAGAACGCAGACCCCTGGACCCCTACCTCTCCCAGCAAGCTTGCCCCATGGGCTACCATGGACTGGGTTGCCAAATTGTTTGGAGATCTGAAGCAATCTGGTTTAATTTAAACCTTCCCCAGGACACAAACTCTGGCAGAAATCCACGAGTAAAATGACACCTGGGTCAGAGTTTTATTTTCCAGTTAAGCCCCAAGATACAGTGGGGGGAGCCCCATACATCAGACCCCAGTTGCCGCTGATTTGGGGTCTGATGCATTCCCAGCCCTGGTACCCCACTTGCTTCCCTCTCTATCACCCCCGAGTCTAGGAAGTCAACTTGGAAGACACAAGGAACAGAATGAATGAATACCAATTCATTCAATCCAGTCCAACAGTTATTTACTAAACCCATGAGGCCTGAGTAATGCGGGGTAAGAGGGGGGCCCAGGGAGCTCCCCCAGTCCGAGGAAGACAGAGCTAGACAAAGACACCACCCCAATGTGGCCAGGGCTGGGCCAGGGGAGTGGACAAGGGGGATGGGGGAAACTGAGATCTGGGAAACGGGGGGCCCAGGCATTCCAGGGAGAGGGCACAGCTTGAGACAAAGCGGGGAGACCTGTGTTTGGGGGTGGGGGGCACCTGGATGAAACAGGGCTGGGAACTTGAGTTGGGGGGTGCAACTGAAGACTTTGAGCATCACACTTAAATGCAGGATTATTTGCTAAGTGGGGTACAGTGCTCTGCTAGACCCTGTCTGCATCCCCTGCTCCCCGACTTCTTCTCTGGGCTCCCCTGGGACTCAGCCACTGCCAGGAGCGTCTGACCCCTCGAAGTTTCGGGCCCAGCACAGCGAGTGTCATTCAGGGAGAACATTTTGTCCTTGTTGGCCACCAGCCAGCGAAAGAGGTCACTCAGGTTTTGGTCACACATCCAGGGGTTCCCGGAGATGTCGAAGCCGTCCTTCATGTCCCGGCCGGGACGCCCCAGGGATGCCCAGAGACCCTTGGGGACGCCTGTCAGCTCGTTGTTGGACAGGTCCAGCATGTCGAGCTGCCGAAGCCCCCGGAAAGCGCCAGCTGCCACGGTCGCCAGCTTGTTGTTTTGCAGGAAGAGGTATCCCAGGCCCGGCTGGGGCCAAAGCAGGTCCTCTCCCAGTGCCCGCAGCCTGTTGCCCTCCAAATGCAGCCGATCCAACCTCAGTGGGCCCCGCAGAAGATCGGGGGGCAAGGTCTCCAGCTGGTTGTTTCCAAGGTCAAGGATGTGCAGGGCTGTGCAGTTGGCCAGCAGCCCGGGGGGCAGCGTCCGGAGGCGGTTTCCGGAAAGATCCAGATACCACAGGTCCCTCAAACCGTGCAGCCACGTGGCCTCCAGGACCTCCAGCTGGTTCTCCTTCAGCACCAGGGTGACAAGGGCGGCCGAGGCCCGGAAGAGTCTGGGGGGCAGCCGGGTCAGGGCGTTGCGGGTCAGATCCAGCACCCTCAGCCGGGGCACGGGGAGCAGGAACTCGGCCGAGAGGTTCTCCAGCCGGTTGCTGGAGAGGTGCAGCTCCTGGAGGTTGGGGGTGCCCTGGAGGATGCCGTCTGGCAAATGGGTGAAGTTGAAGAACTCCGCAGACAGGTGGACAGTATCGGCTGGGAGGTCGCAGGGGAATTCGGCGGGTGGGTGGCAGACGATGGCGCTTCCGTTGATTGATGGGTACACTCGGCAGGTCTTGGGGCTTGGGGTGATCCCCTGGGCTGAGGCCACCACCATCAGTAATAGGAGCAGGGTTCTAGGATGGAGGTCGAGGCCCCCGGGGCTGTAAGCAATGACAGAAGATGTTTAGAAAGCCAAAATGGGCACAGCGGGGCCAACATATCATCGACCCCTGGACTAGTGCAGTCACCACCTCCTCCTCTTCTGGCTTCCACCTTGGCCCCCCTACACCTGCCAGAAGTGGGCCCTGTTCCAGGGAGAATTCTACTTTGAAACTTGAGTTTCTGGGTCTGACTTCTAAATGCTACCCTTCCTCCTTGTCAGCCCAGCTAGTTTCTTCTTGCTAGTTTCTTCTGATGTGGCTTCCTTTCTGGGTCATTTCTTGTCTCACTGGCTCAGCGTTTTGAAGGCAGAGCCAGAGAACTCCTACTCATGCTGCAAAGCCCCAGCTCCAATGCCCCCTTTTCTGCCCCTCCCAAGCAGAGCTCTGGGCATCTCCTCTTTCTGTCCAGCCTGGTCACACAGCCCGGATCTGGCTATATCTGCCCCCAACTTGGGCCCCCCCAGGATCTCTCAGCACACAGCCAGGGTTCCAAGGCGCACAGAGGACTCTAAAAAGTGCATCTCGCCTGGGGCCATTGTGCGGGTGGGCGTTTGACTTTGCGATGGGTTGGTTTACGGTTGGCACTGGAACCCTTGGAGGGATGGCTGTCCAGCAGTGGCTGTCCCAGCTCAGCAGCACCTGTCCAGCCTTGGCCACTGCATCCCTGGAGCTTGCCTGGGGCTTCTGCAGGTGTATAGGAGCGAGTTTGCCTGTCCCTGGTCAGAGCCTGAGTGAGGGTCAGTCTGTTCCAGCCTGCAGGCCTGTCCCTGCCCCCGTGATTTTGGAGTGTCCTTCTTCTGCCTGGCCTGGTGCCCCAGCCTTTCCAGGTCGGACAGGGGTGTGGACCTACCTCTGGTTTCTCTGTCGGCTCCAAGAGAACATGGTGAGACTTCTCTCTTCTCTTTCTCTGGGTTCCTCTGGCCTGGGGAAGTGGCTTTATACCTGCCTGGGCTGGGGGTGGGGGAACCAGCTACGGGGAAACCCCACCCCTGTCCTGTTCCTGCTCAGGAGCAGAACCAGAGCCAAGCAGAGGAAGGGGAGGGATCAGGATTGTGAAATTGCTTCCTGGTATGGGGGGACAACTGGGGGGGGGTGCACAACTCTTGTTTGGCCCTGCTTCTACCCAGTTTCTCCTTCCCTTACTTCTTACTGAAGCAGGGGGCCCCCAAGACTCTGAGGCTGAGTCCCCACTTTCCCCAACCCAGGATTCAGGAGTCAGAGTTGCAAGGTCCTATCCCTGGGGGGTGGGGACAGGTCTTTGAGCAAGAGGTACTGTTTACAATCAACCTGAACAACCAGGAAGCTCATTCAAAGGAGAGACAGAGAGAGAGAGAGAGAGAGAGGAAACTTGTTTTGAATTCACAGTGTATTGTTGCATTTTGTGTTTTGTTTTTTTTTCCATGAAATAATTTTTTTAAAATACAGTTCAAAAGTGAGTGACACCAAAAAGTCTCCACTGTCTTTGAAAAATGGCTTGGGAGAAACTAAACTGGGTTTGGAATCCCACCTCTGCCATGAATTTGTTTGCTTTGGGACCTTGGGCAAGTGGCTTAACTTTTCTTTGCCTCATTTAAGAAGTGGAACTCAATCTCTAAGAGCCCTTTCTGATTTTCTTTTCTTCGTCCAAGGCTGATGTTTCTCATTTCCTAATAAAGGCATTTGAAGGCTAGAAGTTTTCCTTTGAGAACTGCTTTCACTGAACCCCACAGGTTTGGCATTATAGTGCTTTCATTCTTGTTGGGTTCTAAAATATTCAGGCGTGAGATGTTTTCTTTATCTACACCCAGGACTTCTTTTGCACCTGGCCATGACCCCTTCTCCCAGCCCAATCTCTGAAGGGTTTTGTCCCTACTCAGTTGCAAGGATGACTAAGAATTCTGTCTTGGCGGACACAAAGACTCCGAGACAAATGTGCAGATGGAAAGCGACAAGCATAGACAGATGATGAAAGTCAGACACACGAAAATACACAGACACAGACACTGACCAAAAGATGGGCAAAAATACATAGAACCAGAGACACAGACTAAGACACACAAGAGAGAATGACAGACCCCCAGAGCCACTGGCAGAGACGGACACACAAAAATAGACACATGCACAGGTTTAGGAAGAGCTGTTTGGCATTATCGGTGTTTTGTGGGTTTTTGCTTAACGTCAGTTTTTCATGACAAAGGGACTAGTTCTGTCTTGTTCACTGCTGTATCCCCACAGCCAGCACACAACCTGGGCTGGGAAGAAGTCAGGGTTGTGAAACTTAGTGACAAAGCTAACATGATCTTTTAAAAATAAAGTCAGAAAATAACAAGAGTTGGAGAGGATGTGGAGAAATAGGAACACTCATTCATTACTTGTGGCAGTGGAAAATGGTGCAGCCGCTGTGGAAGACACTTTGGTGATTCCTTAGAAAGCTAAGTGTAGAATTACCATATGACCCGGCAATCCCGCTTCTAGATATATACCGCAAAGAATTGAAAGCAGGGACTTCAACAGATATTTGCACACCAACGATCATAGCGGCATTATCCACAATCGCCAAAAGATGGAAACAACCCAAGTGTCCATCAACCGTTGAACGGATAAATGATATGTGGTATATACATACGATGGAACATTATTCAGCCATAAAAAAGGAATGAAGTCCTCATACATGCGACAACATGGATGAACCTTAAAGTCATCATGTTGAGTGAAATAAGCCAAATACAAAAGGACAGATACTGTATGACCTCACTGATTTAAAATAATTAGAATAAGCAAACCCTGAGAGTGAGAATCTAGAATACAGGGTACCGGGGACAGGGTGGGGATAGGGAATGGGGAAGTTAAGGCTTAAAATGTACAGGGTTCCTATTTGGAATAATGGGAAATATTTTGATAATGGATGTTAGCACAATATTGTGAATATAATTAGCATCATGGAAATATATGCTGAAATGTGGTTAAAAGGGGAAATATTAGACTATATATATAGTAATAAAATAAAATTTTTAAAAAATCCATGGAAGTACACGACAGAAACAGTGAACCCTAAGTTAAACGATGGCCTATATTTAATAGTACAATTATAAAAAATGTGCTTTCGACCATTGTAACAAATCTTCTACACCAATGCAGAGTGGTGGTGGTGGGGTGACACATGGGAATCCTGTATTTTATGCAGGATTTTTCTTTCTCTAAGAAAGAAAGAAAAAGAAATCAGATTACGGCCCCTGCTTCAAGCCCTCTGATGGCTTTCTGTGCCACTTAAAATTCAAAGTCCTCACCTGTTTGGCCCTGGTTCCCAGGCATTTGTCCTCCTGTCCTTGTCATCTCTCCCAACCTCCCCCTCACCTCTGTAGCCACACTGGCCGCCTCCTTCTTCCTCCAAACTTGTTCCCACACACACACATTTCCACATCCAGCCCCCCAGGGTTCCGTTTGTGTTCAGACCCAGCCCTGGGTCTCGCAGATGGTCCCATCTGCCCCGGGCCACACCAGTTGTGCCAGTTTGGATGTATTCTGTCCCCCAAAATGACAAGTTCTTTGACGCAATCTTATGGGGGCAGACATATTAGTGTTGATTAGGTTGGAACCTACTGATTGAGTGTTTCCACGGAGATGTGACTCAATCAACATGGGCAAGACCTTGGATTGGATAATTTCCACGGAGGTGTTACCCCACCCATTCAGGGTGGGTCTTAATTGAATCACTGGAGCCGTATAAAAGAGCTGACAAACAGAAGGAGCTCAGAGCTGCAGCTGAGAGACACTTTGAAGAACACACAGGAGCTGAGAGAGGAGCTAGAACACAACCCGGGATCAGCAGACCCCAGCCACATGCCTTCCCAGCTAACAGAGGTTTTCCGGACGCCATTGGCCATCCTCCAGTGAAGGTACCCGATTGCTGATGTGTTACCTCGGACACTTTATGGCCTTAAGACTGTAACTGTGTAACCAAATAAACCCCCTTTATAAAAGCCAATCCATTTCTGGTATTTTGCATAATGGCAGCTTTAGCAAACCGGGCATCACTGGTAGTGGGTCAACCCCAGGGGAGAGAGAGCAGAGCCAGAGACATGGGGGGGCCGGTGGTTGTAAACAGAGTTTTATTGATGGGGAGGGGGCGCTGGGGGAGGCAAACTCCAGAGCTGGGTTCAGGACCCAGCAGGCCACGTGGCATGCATGGCCGGCTGGAGGTCAAAGGGGAGAGGTCACAAGTGGACAAGAGGCACGAGGCCCTCCGACCACGCCAGGGCTGTATTTACAGGGGGGCCCTGCCCGCCTTCGCCACCGTGCCCCCCAGACCCCCGAGCCCTTTAGACAGCTGCTGCTAAAGTTACTTCCTGGTGGGGGGTGGCCCTCCCCAGCTCCTGACCTGAAACCCCCCTCCTTTTGCCCCCTTCCCTCGGCAGAGGTGGGGTTCAAACCGCTCACCAGCACGTTGGAGGCCCTGGGCTTTCCGGAAGGCCCGGCATCGGCTCAGCCAACGCGGAGGCCACCGGGGCCGCCCCCAACTTGCACGCACGCCACACGCACGCCAGCAGCAGCCCCTCGTGGGCACGCCCACGCACGCCCCCTCCTCTCCCCAGCCCCTCGCACACATCACGGCATGCACACACACACACGCACACGCACACACGTACACACCAAGGGCCTGCGTCGAGGAGGGGCCTTTTGGGGGACGGAGGCGGTGAGGGACGGGGGTGAGGGGTGTGGGAGCTTGAGTCCACGATCCCGGCTCCCCCAAAACCACTCGCCCCCCATCCCGGGGCCACCGCCACCCCGAGAACGGAGTTGTGCAATTGGTTAGAAAATGCCAAAGAAACCAAAACCGAAAAAGAAAACAAAAGTCTACGCAGAAAGTCAACTTCAAGTCCAAAGTAAACGTTTCCCACTCACCCCAGCTCCCCCACCCCACCCCAGAAAACCGTCTCAGCACGTCCTGCGGCCCAAGGTGGCGGGTGGAGGGGTTGCTGAGTGCGTTGTGCTTCCGTGTGGCAAGTGGGGGACCCCCACACAGGTGGGGTGGGGGCGTCGTGAGCACCCACTCGGAGCCGGGCCGGGCCCGGCGATCCACCGCTTCTCACTCCTGGTTCGCGTGGCCAAGGCGTCGGGGTGTGGGGTGGGGGGCTCCCCCCGGTCTAGGGTACCGGGGGGGCAGTCCTGTCCGTCCCCCCGTAGGGGAGGAAGTGGGCCAGGTCCGTGCCCGGCCGGACGTGGCGGCCGCGGTGGCGATCGCCGGGCCGGCCCTCGCCGCTGTTGAACGTGTGCGTGCGGCGCAGGGCGGTGGCTGGCGGGCCCTGGGTGCCCACCCGGCGCAGGCTGCCCGTGGGCGGGGGGCTCCAGGGCCGCGGGAGGCCGTCGGCCACTGAGCCTGGGTCCGAGGGGCCCGTGGGCGCCGACACAACCCGCCGGCGGTCCGGGCTGGCACGGGGGGTGAGCGGGAAGTCGCCGTGGATGGCGCGGCCGGGCCGGGTGGCGTAGACGCGGGCATCGGTGCCCGGCTCGCCCACCGGGGACTGCTCGGGAGCCCGGGCTGGTGCCAGCAGGAGGAGGGAGGAGGAGGCGGAGAGCAGCGGGTGGCCGTGGTCCCAGCCGCGGGGTCCGAGGGCGTGGGTGTGGGGGTGCGGTGTGGGCAGGCGCTTCTGGGGCAGCGGCGTCTGCTCGGGTGTGGGCAGCAGCACCGCGTCCAGGTCGTGCGGGCCTCCCTGCAGCAGCGTGGCCTTGGCCCAGCCGTTCTGCATCAGCGGTGCCAGCAGGGCCTCGGGGGGACCCCCGGGACCCCCAGCCCGGCCCCCGGGGCCGCCCGCCCGGCGCTCGCCCAGCCGGCTCACGCTCAGCACGGCCTCGCCCCCGCCGTGCGCCAGGATGGCCTCTTTGTCCTTGCGCCGTGCCAGCTCCCGCCGTTCCCGGAGGCCCACGAACCAGCCCACGCTGAAGCCGGACACCACGGCGCCCACCACGAAGGCCGCCACCGACGAGGTCACCAGCAGGTTCACCGACACCAGCCCGGCCCGCTCCTCGGAGAGGCTGGCCCGCAGGAGCCCTGGCCGGGGGGTGCCCGTGAGCGCGGCTGTCTGTCTGTCCGCCCCACCGCGCCGTCTGTCCTCCCTGAAGTTTATCCGTCCGAGAATGCCCCTCTGTCCCCTTTCTTGGCATCTCTCTGTCCCCTGGGGTCTGTCCGTCCTTCTCGCACCCCACCCCCGACACCTGCCGAAGCCCTGATGAAAGCCAGTCCGTCTGTCCGTCTGGGCACGGGTGGCAAAGGGCAGGGAATCGGGGGACCCCAGGCCTCCTGCCCCTGCACCCTCCTCTCCGCCCCACTTACCTGTGCAGTCCCCCAAACCTGAGGTGCTGGCCCCAGAGATGTCCTGCTCAAAGGTGGCTCTGAGAGGGGCGGGGGGAGAGGCAGGGTCAGCTGAGCCCCCACTTGCGGGGCTGGTGGGCAAGGCTCGAGGGGCGGACCCCGGACATGGGGACAGGCCAGACACACGCCCTGCCCCCGCCCTGCCCCCCAGTACCTGGTGCCGGGGCTCAGGAAGACACAGGAGCTGTCGGGGGCCCATCCACAGTAGGGGTCCTGGCTGCCGATACAGTTCCTAGAGCAGACGCCGGGAGGGGGGTCAGCATGGGTCCCGATTTACAGACAAGAACACTGAGGCCCAGGGGAGTTAACTCTGTCCAAGTGGTGGAGCTGGGATGGGAGCCCGAGCAGGCTCGCCACGGATTTGTGGGGGACACCAGGGGCTCCCACGGAGCCCAGGTGTGAGCCAAGCTCCCGAGGTGCAGCTGCCCTTTCTCCCCCTTTCGGAGACGGGAAACAGCCTCCTCCTTGGCCACTGACCTCTGCTTCTGCCACCCCGAAGTCCACTCTCTAGGTGGCAGAAGAGAGAGCGCTTAAAAGTGTCAGTCAGGGCCTGTCCCTCCTCTGCCTACAACCCTCTATAGCTCCCACCTACCTCAGGATAAAAGCCCAAGTTCTCCCTGTGGCCCGCCAGGCCCTGCCACAGGGCCTTTGCACAGGCTGTGCCCTCTGCCCAGTTAGCTGTTCGGTGAGACAGGATGCCTCGAAGCCCCCAGAACCGGAGCCCCCCACTCCCCTAGGGTCCTCTCCCTGCCCTGCTAACCCTGGCCAGCCCGGGGCGGGGAGATGACACTTACTTCATACACCCCGAGTGCTGCTGGCAGCGAGCCACGGGCACCCGCACCACGCAGTGGGGGAAAGCCGCCAGCAGGCCGCCCGAGGCCGCGTCCAGCTCCAGGCTCAGCAGCCGCTGCCCCGTCTCGCCAGAGCCGGCCCGTCCACACCTGGGGGTGAGCAGGCCAGTGAGCCTCGGTGGGGGGCATGGAGGGCTCGCCCCACCTGCCGGCCCCACCTACCCACCCACCAGCCTTGAATGGACCCACCTGTCCGGCCGGTAGGTCTCGAACTCCTCCAGGAAGACGCTCGGCCCCGCCGTGCCCAGGGTGCTCGCGTTGGGCCGGACGAGGAATTTGAGAACGGTGCCCGACTCGGAACCCAGGAAGACGACGGTCTGGTTGCCCCAGGGCCCGGCGCCCACGTCTACGGCCACCCGCGTCAGCTGGTGCCTGTCGGGGGGCAGGGGGGCAGGGCGGGGTCCCCTGTGAGGCTCCCCCAAGGGCTGGGCAGAATCGCCAGCCGGCCCGGTGCAAGCAGACGGCATTAGGCCAGGGCGCCCTCAGGCTGGGGGTGACATGGGGGGACTGACCTCATCAGCGTCCGCACGATCCAGGGGCCTTGGCCCAGAGAGGGCACCGCGTCGTCCATCAAGGGGTGCGTCTTTACAAAGTGGAGGATGTCGTCAGGGAAGGCGCTGGAGGCGTTGTATTGCAGGCCTGGGGCCGCACAGCACCCAGGCCTGGGTGGGGGGGAGACATGGGGGCGGTCAGGGCAGATTTGGGGGGGGCTGGACCCGCTGCCCTGCCCTAGGGGCTTCAGTATTCCCCATCCATCTAATGGGTGCGTCTGGGTCTCAGCAACGGCTAAATAAGCACTTTGAAGTCCTGAACCCCGGAACTGGGGGTCCCGGATCCCCCCCCCAGGGCAGAGGGGGCTCTCACCGGGGCCGCGGCACCTGATCCTCCGGCACAGGTGTCCAGATGGTCTCGGGGGACTTCTGCTCACGGAAGCGGCCTTCGAACACGGCGGCCACCTGCGTCATGTCGAAAGCGCAGACGGCCGAGCCGGGGATGCTGGGAGAGGGGGGACAGTGTGGTGAGCCCGGGGTGAGGGGCCCACCGTCTCGCACAAGCACGTGGAGGTGCCTCGTCCTCTGGAGCTGTGAGAACACTCGAGCCCCGGAACCAGATTTGGCTCCCTTACTCTGACCCTGTCCCTCTCCTGCTCTTTAAACTTCCATGGCTCCCTAGGGCTCTCAGGATAAAGTCCAGGCTCCTCTCCATGGCCCCATCAGGCCTTGCACGATCCGGCCTGTCCCCTTCCTGCTCTCACTTCCTCCCGCTTTCCCCCTCGCTCCCTCCACTCCAGCCCCACGGGCTTCCCTGCTATGACTTAAAACACACCAAGCTCATTCCAGCCTCAGGACCTTTGCATCTGGTGCCCCCTCTTCCCTCTCCCTCCATCTCACACCCATCAAAGCCTAACTCCAACGTTGCCTCCTCCAGGAAGCCCTCCAGCTCTCCTCCCCCAAATGCAGAGCTCTCGTCTGCCATCTTCTCAGCTCTGACCAACGGATCTTAGCATTCCGTGTCTGGCTCTGTCCCAGGACCCGGGGGATAACTGATGAGAGAATCCAGGACCTCTCTTCTCACGTTCACCTGTGCTGGTTTGAATGTATTATGTCCCCCAGAAAAAGCCATATTCTTTGATGCAGTCTCGTGGGGCAGACGTTTTGGTGCTGATTAGATTTGCATGGAAATATGCCCCACCCAACTGTAGGTGATAACACTGGTGAGATATTTCCATGGAGGCATGGCCCCACCCATTCAGGGTGGGCCTTGATCAGTGGAGCCATATAAATCAGCTGACTCAAAGAGAAGGAACTCAGTGCAGCTGTGAGTGACATCTTGAAGAGGAGCTACAGCCAAGAGGGACACTTTGAAGAAAGCACAGGAGCTGAGAGAGTAGCTGCAGATGAGAGACAGTTTGAAGATGGCCATTGAAAGCAGACTCTTGCTCTGGAGAAGCTGAGAGAGGACAAATATCCCAAGTGCAACCAAGAGTGACATTTTTGAGGAACTGCAGCCCAGAGAGGAACGTCCTGGGAGAAAGTCATTTTGAAACTAGAACTTTGGAGCAGACGCCAACCATGTGCCTTCCCAGCTAACAGAGGTTTTCCGGACACCACTGGCCATCCTCCAGTGACAGTACCCCATTGCTGATGTGTTACACTGGACACATTATGGCCTTAAGACTGCAACTTTGTAACCAAATAAACCCCTTTATAAAAGCTGATCTATTTCTGGTGTTTTGCATCCTGGCAGCATTAGCAAACTAGAACACCAGCCAAGCCCCCCAGTCCCCCAGCTCCAGTGGCCGCCTGCTGACCTGTTGCTGGGGGTGGAGAAGACGGCGAGGACCACGGGCTGGCCGCCCAGGCTGACCACCCCGGTGACGGCCTGCAGCACGTTGAAGTAGAAGTGGGAGTCCCCGGGCACCGAGCAGTTGAGTCGCGCCTTCAGAAATGACGTCCACTGCTTCTCCAGCACGCGGGGCGAGCCCCCCATGTCGTTCTTGCACACCCGGGCCACGCGGGACACCACTACCTGCGTGGGATAGTAGCCAGATGGGGGGCCTGAGCCCTGCGCCCCGGAAGGCCCACCCGCAGGCCATGCCGCCCACCACCCCGGCCAGAGGGAGGAGTCTGCCCCTGGCTTCCTAGCGGAAACATGGGGATGAAGATGACTATGATAACCGTAATGCCCGACAGGTCTACCCATCGTCACAAGAGGAAACCCTATGAGGGAAGGTCTACTGATGTCCCTGTTGTATGGATGGGAAAACTGAGGCACAGAGAAAGAGAAGTAATCAGCCCAACATTACACTGGTAGTAAATGGCAGACTGTGTGCTCTTAGCTACTGCCTGTCTACTGGATGGATGGATGGAGGGGAGAGGGATGGAGAAATGGATGGAGGAATGGATGGAAGGATGGAATGGATGGGTGAATAAAGTAGATGGAGGGAGGGATGGATGAGGAGATGGGAAGGTGAATGGAGGTAGGAAGGGATGGATAAATGGGTAAGTAGAAGAATGAATTGTTGTATGGAGAATGAATAGACAGATTGGTGAACAAATGAGTTGGAAGGAAATAATGATGGATCGATGGCTAGACGGATGAACGGATGGATGGTGGATGAGCAGATGAGTTGGGTGAAGGGTGGATTGGGGGATGAACAGATGGATGGATGAGTAGATGGATGGATAGGTGGATGGTGGATGGATGGACAGATGGATGGATGGTGATGGATGGATGGATAAGTGGATAGGTGGAAGAAAGGATGATGGGTGGGTGGAAAGATGGAATGGATGGGAGTGGATGGAGGGAAGGATGGATGAAAAGATGGGAGGGTGAATGGAGGTAGGGAGGGATGGATGAATGGGTAAGTAGAAGAATGAATGGTTGTATGGAGGATGAATAGATAGATGAGTAAACGAATGAGTTGGAAGGAGATAATGATGGATCAATGATTAGACGGATGGATGGTGGATGGATGCATGAGTTGAGAGGAAGATGGATTGGTGGGTGAATGGATAGATAGATGAGTTAGTTGATGAGTGGATGGGTGGATGGTAGATGGAGGGATGGATAGATGGATGGATGGATGGTGGATGAATGGATGAGTTGAGAGGAGGATGGATTGGTGCGTGAAAGGATAGATAGATGAGTTAGTTGATGGATGGATGGGTGGATGGTGGATGGATGGATGGATGGTAGACGGAGGGATGGATGGATGGATGGATGGTGGATGAATGGATGAGTTGAGAGGAGGATGGATTGGTGAGTGAAAGGATAGATGAGTTAGTTGATGGATGGATGGGTGGATGGTAGATGGATGGATGGTAGATGGAGGGATGGATGGATGGATAGTGGATGAATGGATGAGTTGGGTGGAGGATGGATTGGTGGGTGAATGGATGGACGAGTAGACGGATAAATGAATCAATGGAAGTCCAGGTGGGCTGAGGAACAGAGAGATGGGTAAGTAGGAGGGTGGCTGAGTTGGAGGGTAAGTGGGTAGATGCATGGACAGTGGATGAAACCTGGATGAAGGGATGTAAGTGGATGGTAGATGGGTGCATGAACTGGTGACAACCAAACACACCAGGCCTGAAACCCAGGGGTATGTCTGACTCCAGATCAGTGCCCCTCACTCAGGGCTGTGTGCCCTAAGGGGGCTCCATAAAGGTCTTCCAGCTTCGGGGGCCTGGGCCTGACCAGAAGGGAGGGCCTGAGGATCAGAGGTGGAGAGTGGGACCCTCTCACACCAGGTGGTTTCATGGCTCTGCCTCTGCTCCCCATTTCCACAATCAGAGCCTCTCAGCTCCGTGCCCCATTCTACAGGCCTGTTGGGGGAGAGAGAGGGCCTTACCTTCTCCAGGTAGTTAAACTCCATGGCAATCTCTCGGAAAAAGAAGTAGACATGGCTGCCCCACTCCACTGCATGGACAAAATAGGGCTCTGTGGGAAAAGAGGGGTCAGAACCGACATGACAGAGGGGCTTCTGATCTGGGAACACATCAGCCTGAGTGGGTGCTTTTATAGTGAAGGGGGGATCTAGGCTGATTATTCAGAAAAAATTAAGTGAATTCAAACTTTCGTTTTGTTTTGGTGGGCAGTCAGAAGCCTAAACTCACTGTTGCCTACCCTCACAAACATTAGAATCTACTATTTTTTGTTCCCTTCCTCCCTACTTCAAGCTCCTATAGACCTATTTTGGGCTTCTAAGCCACCTATTTCCAGCAAGTTCTACTTTCAATTTAGCATATCTTTCCTCTAGCCTTCTCTTTAAAGGGGCCAGTAGGCTCCAAAGATAAGGGAGACCCCTCCCTGGCTTCTGCAGGACTCTTATTCTGGTGGGGGGATTTGCTGTCAGTCAGCCCCGCCAGTTCCACCCTTACTACCCCTGCCAGCCCCACCTTTGAACCATTTGGAGTCGTGTTTCACCGTGCGCAGAGTGGGCCGGTCCCCGAGGCTGCGATAGATGACAGCGTCAATGGCCAGGAAGTCAGTAACGGTGGCTGTAAAGAGCATCCCATCTAGGGGTGTGGTTCAGGGAGAAGGCATGCGAGAGGTCAGATCTGGGGGGCCAGGGGCTGGGTGGGTCCCGACTCACTTTTGCCAGACTGAGCTCTGGTCCTAGGTGAGCCCCCAGCCCTGGGCCGAGCCCTAATCCCATCCAAAGCCCAACTCTGGCAGATTCTGCCCATGCCACAGCACAAGCATGTCTGAAACGACACAGACTCCAGGAGTGGAAAATGCCAGGCCTCCTCCCGGGCTGGGGCCCCACCTGGACGGTCAGTTGCTAACTGGAGCACACTCACCAGAGAAGAGGGCGACGTTGGCGTGTTTGGGGTCGTACGGGCAGCGGGCCATGCCACTGATGCTGTCCCCGAGGGGCTGTAGTGTGTCTATCTGCAGATGGGACCCGAGCATGAGTGACAGGGCTGCTGGGCACACCCGGCAGCCCCCCAACTCCCCCAGCCCCACCCAGGCTCCACCACGAATTGCTGTGTGACCTTGGCCAGCCATTTAACCTCTCTGGGCCTCAGCTGCCTGATCTGCAAAATGGATCTAAGAGTCGGGGATACCGCCTAGCATTATTGTGAAGTTTTGCCTTAATTTTAAAACTGGCTTGTGGCTTAAGTCGCTTGACTTCCCTGGTGCCCCACCCGGCCGCGGGCCGCCTCTGGAGACCAGTGCCTGCTATTCGGCTCTGTGGAATGGGGAGGGTGTGCAATCCAGGAAGGCTTCCTGGAGGTGGTGACCCGGCCTCACTGGGCCGCTGAGCAGGGTGCCCAAAGGGGAGACTCACGCTGTAGTTGGCGCACACGGGGTTGAAGGCGTTGGAGCCACACACGAAGAGCGTGGCCTCATCGCGGAGCAGCAGCACCTTGACGAAGTTCCGACACTCGCCCTGGGTGGGAGCGAAGTGGGAAGCGGGGTGTGGGGCGTGGCCCGCTATGGGGCGTGGCCAGAGCAGAGGGCAGAGGCGGGGCTTTGCTGGAGGAGCCAGGAGGGGCAGGGTGTGGGCGTGGTTGTGTCCGGCCCTTTGGGGGCGTGACCACGGCTGAGGCAGAGACTGGCAAGCACGGGGGCGTGGCCACTTCTAAGGGCGTGGCCAGAGCGGGGAAATGCGTGGGTGGAGCATGGCCGTGGCTGAGTACCACTTCGCGGCGTGGCCAGGCTCTGGGCGTAGCCATGGCGACAGCATCCTGCCGCAGCCTCACCTCCTGCTTGCCCTTCATGTGGCACACGTTGATGTCGCTGGGGTTGGAGGGCCAGGTAAGCTTCTGGGGACAGAGGGAGCTGGTGAGGGGAGCGGGTGAGGGGGGGGTCCCCAACAGCCCCAGGGACCCCGGCGGGGCAAGATCGCCACCACCTGGCTCCCCAGCGCAGTGTGGGAGCCCCTGGCGCTGCCCCCTCCTCTCCTCCCCCACCCCCTCTCTCCCCTCCCCTCCCTCCTGCACCCCCTCCTCACCCGCTGGTACCGCAGCTCCATGGATGTGGGGGGCTCCAGCTCCACCCGGTACAGGCTGTCCCTGGGGTGGGGAGTGGAGTTAGTGAGATTGGGGGCCTCTGAACCCCCTCCCATCTCCCCACTCCCACTCTCTGTGTTTTATCCTCCCCAGATGTTGTGTGCAGCATGGAAGTTGCACAGACACCCCAAAACCTCTGCCCTAGAGCGGGCCCCCACATGCTTCCACACACCCCAGCACACCCATTCCCCCTTTAGATGCCACTTCCCGCCCTCCGGGGTCACCCCACGCCAAGAGCACCCACCACGATGAAGTGTCCAGGCCCCCCCACCCCCAGCACTTCCCAGCCTCCCATCGGGGTGTCACCTCATCCCCACCCCACCCGCAGAAAGTGCCCTGGACAAGGTCACTAGTGACTTTGTGTTGTTAAATCCAGTGACCAATTCTCCATCTTCCTCTCCCCTGGGCTGTGTCTGACTCCCACCCCTTCTCCCGACAGAAAACACTATCTTTTGGGGGACCTTGGACCCCGTATTTGCCCAGCTCCTTCTCCCCTCTCCCAGCACCCCCTCTTGGTCTCCCTGTCTCTCCATTAGTGGCCCCCAGGGCTGGGTCCTCGGGCCTCATCCCTCCCCCACCCACACCCTCCCAGGGGTGACGTCTGCACCCTGACAGCACCCGCTTCCCGCCTCCAGCTCGGCCCCCAACCCTGAGCTCGGCTCAGGGGCCAGCTACCCCTCGATGTCTCCACGTGGGGGTCTCATGGGCTGTCACCCTCAACAAGAGCCCACTGGGCCCTGGCCATTCCCCAAACCTGCTCTTCCCCCTTTCCCCTCCCCCCCCCGCTCCAGCCCCATCACCAGCAGGGACCCCTGCAGACCCTGCCCTTGTCCCCAGACTCCCACCTTGCCCCCCACACTCTGTCCTTCCTGCAGCAGCCAGATGGTGCCTGTGAGCGCGGAGTCAGGGCCATCCCTCCTCTGCCTACAACCCTCCATGGCTCCCACTTTCCTCAAGGAAAAATTCCAAGTCCTCCTGCAGCCCACCAGGCCCTGCACGCCCTGCCCCGTCCCCTCCCTGCCCTCCCCTCCTTCTTCTCTCCCCCTCGGCTCACTCTGCTCCTGCCACACCAGCCTTCTCGTTGTACCTCAATTCTGCCAAGTTTTTCCTGGCCTCCGGACCTTTGCAAATGCTGTTCCCTCTGCTCCGAATGCCCTTCCCCAGGTTTTCCCGTAGCTCGCTCCTCATCATGTGCTTTAGCTTGTATGCCACCTCCTCAGAGAAGCCCTCCGTGACCACCCTCACGGCAAATCCCAGGCTCCCATGTTCGTGGTTATTTACTGGCTGACCGGACACCCCCACCCACAAGGCCTGGGCATCTAGACACCAGGCTCCCAGCACCCTTGAAAATCCCACCCCAGGGACCTAACAGTCTCCATCAGGCAAAGCCAGAACTCGCAGCCACCACTCCCCTCCACCTGGCCCCCCTACCTGTCCCCGATGAACAGCGTCCTGTTGACCCGCAGCATCCGCTGGATGTTGAGATCGTCAGCACCCTCCGTGGGGGTCAGGCGCCCCGGCCCGCTGCCCACGAACACGGGATAGTGGTTCAGATCTGGGGGGCAGGGTGGGGAGGGCTGTGAGCCAAGGCCAGGAGAGAGTGTTGTTGGGGGGGGGGGACCTGGGGAGGGGACAGCAGACCCAGCTGCCAAGCCACACCCGCCCTCGCGGCCCCCCACCCCCACCCCCATGGGCCCCCCACTCACAGTCCCTGGGGGCCACGCTAAGCGGCGGCGGCTCCTCCGGGAAGAGGCCGTGGGCGCCCCCCAGTAGCAGCAGCAGGAGCAGCAAAGCCGGGCGGGTTGGGGGCGCGCGCGGGGCCCGCATGGCGAGGGCCGGGCGGCGGCAGGTGACACCTGCGGGAGGGAGGCGTGGAGGTGAGCGGCGCTGCCCTGCAATCCCGCCCGGCGCCGGCAGAGGGCGCGCGCGAGCCGCGGCGGCGGCGACTGCCCAACCCGCCCCCTCCAGGAAACTTCCGCGTTGGGAGAACAGTAAAAAAATAACAATGATAAACATAATAACACCTAGCACTTATTTAATGATCAGAACAACATTATGACCAGGAAACGGCTTCAAGCAGAAATGCATTCGGTAATTAAAATTAATAAAAATAATAATGAGACACAGGATCCCAAAACATGTATCTAAACATTTTTAGAATTAAAACAATAAAAATCTAAAAATCCAAGGCTGAGAAAAACAAATCAAGGACTCTTCGAATTTCAGGAACCACAATCTGGGATTCGCATAACTTTAGAATGACAGAATGTTCCAGAAGGCCAGGGGCCCTATAGGTCTGACTTCCTTTCCAAGTCCAGCCTTTCCGTCATCTGCTCAAATATCTCCAGTGACAGGCCCCTCGCTAATCGCACTCCTGTTCACTGTAACTCCGGAGAACCTTCCAGGTTGTGGAGCGCAAAGCCCTTAAATGATCATCTGGTTGGTGGAAGCGGGAGCAGAACCCACCCTCCCTCGAGCTCAGCCCTCAATACCCGAGGCCCCTGCTTGGGGCACCCCCTACCAGAAAAGGATGCAGTCTGGGTCCGAAGAGCCCCCCAAAAGAAATCTGGCAGCCTCATCCTTTTGGGCAGCCTCGGTCAAGCCCCGTGCCTCAGTTTCCCTGTCTGAGCACCAAGGACATCTCCGAATCCTGCCCTGGCCTCCTCGTGGCTTAGGGATTCTGAGCCCCAGAAGGTGAAGTTGATACCAGATCATGGGCCCGGGACTGCCCGCCTCCGAGCACTTAGGGCCAGAAAACAGGAAGACCTTGCGTGGACCATCAGGCTTCCGCTCCGTGGCCCCAAATTTCCAGGATTTGTGACTCAGCGGATGCACAGATCCCACGTGTGTGTGTGTGTGTGTGTGTGTGTGTGTGTGCGTGTGTGTGTGTGAGAGGCACAGCCCTGCCTCCTTACGGGCTTCCTTCCCCGGCTCCTCCCCTGCTCCGCAGTCCTCTGTGGCTCCCAGTGACCCCTGAGTCCCAGCCAGAGCCTCTGCTGAAGCATTCCAGGCCCCCCATGTGTCAGCCATCCCTGCTGCTGCCTTCCCTCCATCCTCAGTGCCACGTGCCCCTTCAGCCACCTGGATCAGCCCAACCTCTGTGCCTTTTAACCTGTGTTTTTATTAGAAAAACGTTTAACCTAAGAAATTTTAACACAACAGCTGTCAGTGCGGGATTGTGACTGGGTGCAGGGCTCCAGAGCCAAGCTGTGAGGCTTCCAATCCCAGCTGTGTGACCCTGGACCAGTTGCTTCTCCTCTCTGGGCCTCAGTTTCCTCCTCTGTAAAATGGAGATGTTAAACAGTACCGCCGTCGTGAGTGAGGCTGGGTGGTTTCTAGGCATTACTTCTTGGAACCCCTCAACAGCTCTAGCAGCCTTGGTGGGACACAAAGCTCTTTTTGCAGACAGGGAAACTGAGGATCAGATTTGGGGGGGCAGGGGTGCCCCTGCCAGAGAGAAAGTGCCCAGCTCACAGATGACCAGACTGAGGCTCCGGATCAAGACAGGTTTTCCTGCTGGTTTTCTTAACTTCATGATAACAGCAACCTGAGGCTGAGAGTGGTATTCATTTCCTGCCTGTAGCCACAGCTGCCCCCCTCCTGCTCCCCAAGTCCAGCCTGCTGCCCCCCAACCTCAGGAATCTTCTCTTGCCTCAATCCTTCTCCTTCCAGTTCCTCCACTCAGGGATGGCTCCATCATCCTTGAGCTGAGACCCAGATGTCATTCTCACCTCCTGCCTTCTCCCTTCCTCCATGATCCATGGCCAGGCTCCCCTCCTCCTACCTGGTTCCCAGTCCCCAGTCCTGCTCACCAGAGAAGGAATCTTTCTAGAATGCAAATCTGGCCTGTCCCTCCCCTGCTGTAGATCAGGGTTTCTCACCCTTGGCACTGTGGATATTTGGGGCCGGATCATTCTAGGGGGGTGGGGGGCTGCCCTGTGCATTGTAGGATGTTGGCAGCGTCCCCAGTCTCCACTCACTCGGTGCCAGGAGCACCCACCCCCTCCAGGTGTGACAACCAAAAAATGTCTCCGGACGTCTCCCATCACTGGTCTAAACCCTTCTATGGCTTCCTATTGCCTTTGGGAGGAAATGCCAGCTCCTCCCCTCCTTCCCACCCCCACCTCTGGGCATCTGCACATGCTCTTCCCTCTGCCCGAAACATTGTCCTCCTCTCAGCAACTTGGTGAACATACTCTTTGGGTCTTGGACACCTCCTCCAGGAAGTCTTCCCAGATCAGCTCCCAGGCTGGGTGAGGGGGCCTCCTCCAGGTTCCCACAGTGTTTGTTCGGCCCCTGTCACTGCCCTAATCACCCTCTGCTGTAACTGCCTGGTTAAGGGTCTGTCTGTCCCCCGGGACTGTGAGCCCTGACAGGACAGGGTGGGTCTGTTCACCACCATGTCCCCAGCATCCATCCCCAAGCTGCTACATAGTAGCAGCTTAATAAATTTAAAGCCCTTGTTACGTGCCAGGCATTGCTGTGAAGTACTTAAAGTGACTCATTTTAATCCTCACAACGCACCCAAGAGGTCCCTTACACAGATGGGGAAACTGAGGCACCAAGGAAGTCACTTCCCTAAGGTCAGGAAGTGGAGGAACCGAGCCTGGAACCCGCTCACTCAATCAGCATCAGTTATTTCACTGACAAAGCAAAGCCAAACCCCAAATGCTCTGGCCTCAGTTTACCCACTCGCCCATCCCTCTCCCATCCTGGGGGGTTACCGGAGGCCTCAGCGGCCTTCCCCCTCCATCCCCCAAGGCCATCTGCTTGTCTCCATGAAACTTGAGGCGCCTCTGCCAGCAGCCACCCGGCGCCCGCCTGCCTGGAAGCGGCCCCACCACCTGCCGGGAGCACCTGGCCACTGGGGTCACCAGGCAGGGAGCCCCGGGGACACTCGGGCGTCCACACATGTGGCTGCCCACGGGGTGGGCAGAGACAACCAGGCCCTCAACAGGCGTCCCTGGGGGGGCAGAAGGGACAGTTGCCAACTCGCCACCCCCACACTGTGCAGTGCCTCCCTGCCTGACACCCCCAAACCAGCTCCCCAACCCTTTGAGCACGGCCCCATTGTAGAGCAGGAAGGGGAGCCAGAGAATTTCCATCCTCGGCTTCCCTCCCACCTCCCCAGGCCCCCCCTGGGTTCCCCCGACTCCCACCTGCCCCATCCCAGGGGTGTCGTCCGCTCTGGGGCATTGAACCCCATCTGCACCCTGACGGCACCTGCGCCCTGTCTCCAACCCAGGGTCTTCCTGAGCTCCGAACTCGGGGCCCAGCTGCTTCTCCAAGTCTCTACATGGGGGTCCCACACTGCACCCCGGTTTCCCCCCAAACCACACCGTCCCCACAATGGTAGCTCTGCCATGGGTTTAAATACCCCATAGAACATTCCCTCCCACCTGCCTTTCCTTCTTCAAGCCAGCATGTCTCAGTGATTTTTGTGCTGTCGCTTAAATATAAATTTTAGGATCAAATTATAAGCTCCCCAAACCGAAGACGAGTGAAGCAAAAACCTGTTGGGATTTTCGCTGGAATAGCGCTGAATCTGTAGATTGAATTGGGGGGAATTGACAGCTGGTTCCCACCCTCCTGCCCCCCTCAGCCTGCTCAATCCATGTTGTCCCAGGTGCTCAGGCCAGACCTAAATCGGGGACCCCCTACTCCCCTGCTCCTACCTCACCCCCCCCGCCACACACAATCTTCACCCCTACATCCAATCCCAACAAATCCTGTTGGCTCAGAGTTCAAAATCTATCTAGAATTGTCATCCCTTCACAGTCCCCACTTGGGTCCAACCCCCATCATTTACCTCCACCCTGGTCCCGGGCCCCCACAGTCAGTTCTCCCCACAGCAGCCAGAGGGCGCCTGTGAGACTGAGTCAGGGCCCGTCCCTCCTCTGCCTACAACCCTCCATGGCTCCCACCTTCCTCAGGGGAAAAGCCCAAGTCCTCCCTGCAGCCCACCAGGCCCTGCACGCCCTGCCCCGTCCCCTCCCTGCCCTCCCCTCCTCCCGCTCTCCCCCTCGCTCCCTCCGCTCCAGCCAGACAGGTTTTCCTCGTGGTTCCTCCAACATGCCAGGTCCGTCCTGCCTCAGGGCCTTTGCACAGGCTATTCTCTCTGCCTGGAACACTTGTCCCCCAGACAGCCCATGATTCCCCGGCTCCCCATGCTGATGGCTTTCTGGGCGTTGCACAGTTTCCAAGGACCCCCATTAATTGTGAGGTCTCCTCACCTTCCCACCCTGTCCTGCCCAGCCCGGCCTCCCTGGCCAAGTTGGGGAAACTGAGGCCCGGAATGCAGGCTGGGCAGATGACACAGCCAACTGAAAAGCCTTAGGTGAGGAGAGTGGGTTCCAGAATCTCCTGACCTGGGTTCAAACCCCAGCTCCGCCTCTTATCAGCTCTGCCACCTCAGTCGCTGCCCCTCTCTGGGCCTCAGTTTCCCTATCTGCAAAGTGTGGGTAATAGTAAGTCCAATCCTAACGGGGCTGTTATGAAGTGGAAAGGACGTAATCCGAGGCCAGCAACATCCAACGGAAATGCTGTGCACGCCCCGTGTGAAACTTTCTAGAAGCCACATTCAAAAGGTGAGAAGAAACCATTGTTAATAATATGTTTTAATTAAGCCAACAGATCTGAAATATTACTTCAGTACGTAATCAATATATTATTTCAACACGTAATCATTATAAAAAATATTCCTGAGGCAGTTCATGTTCTTTTTTGTGTACCAAGTCTTTGGATTCCAGCGAGTTTTCAAAAAATATCAACCACGTTCCAAGCCGGTGCCGATGGATTGGACCATACACTCCCCTGGCACATGTCTGCGGGCAGGGAGGACCCCTGCACACTCTCTACCCTAGCAGGGAAGTTCTCCTTTCAATCTATCTTAAATCCCTCTTGCTTTCAGAGGCCACCAGCAGCTAGAGGCCTGAGGGCTGGGGTCTTGAGCCCTCCTCTGCCCGGGTGTTCCCAGCCTGGGTTTTGAGATGCCCTGGAGGGGCAATGCCCACCCTTCTGTATTCTCCTCTCTGATCCCCACCCAACCAAGCAACTCCCTTACTGTGCATCCCAAGCTCGGCTCAGACCTTGCCACTCCCCTGCTCAAAGGCCTGCCATGGCTCCCTAGCACCCTACAAAATAGCCAAATTTTGCACCTTGACATTCAAGGACATGTCACACCCTGGGGCTGATTTAGCCTTCCTCTGTCCCTCACCTCCTGCCAGGCAGGATCAAAACTCACTAGTCCCACCTGCAGGAAGTTGCCCAGGCTTTCCCCCTGCCAGGGGGACCTTCTCAGCGTTCTCAAAGCCCAGCTGCCCCCAGGACGCAGCCCCAATCACCCAGACATAGTTATCTCACTCTCTCCTCAGCCCTCACAGCCAGTCACAAGGCAAGGCTATGTGCCTAGGTCCCCTCCTCCAGGAAGCCTTCCCTGACTGCCCTGGGTGAGCACCAATTTCCCCGGGCCATGGTCCCATCCTCGACTCAACCCCAACCTCAGTGAGCTGGAAATGACTCTGTCCAGCTCTGGCTCTCTGTATCCCAAACCGAAAATGATTCTTCATTCATTCAAGCAATTATTGAGTGCCAGCTGTGTGCCAGACACTGTTCCGGGCACAGGTGACAAAGCAGGGACCCAGAGGGCCCCAAAGTCCTGCCCTCGTCAGGCTCCCAGTCCGGGAGGGAGAGAAGGTGCACACGTTACCCAACGACAGAACTCGATAACTTCTGACAATGATAAGCGCAATGACGAAAATGCGTAGACAGTTGCAAGAGTGATGGGGAACGGGCTACCGCTTCAGCAGGTGGTCAAAGGGAAACTGCTTGAGCTGAGGCCTGAAGGTTGAGAAGGAGGCGGCCATGAAGGTGTCGGGAGACAGGGTGCCCCAAGTGGAGCCTGGAACCTCCCACAGAACAGCAAGGTGAGGGTGAGAGGGACACACAGAGAACCCCTGGGCTTTCCCCCCTTTCCCAGACTGAGCCATGATTTTCTTGTCTGTAAGACAAGGCACCAAAATAGGGCCTAGTAGATGTTTGTTCACTGAATGTTAAATGACCTTGGTGGGTGACCTTGGGCCAGCAACTTGCCCTCCCTGGGCCTCTCCGTGCCACGGCTGGGGCCTCGGTAACCCAGGACCAGCTTCAGAGCCCCTGTTTCTCCACCTGCCCTGCAAGGATGGGGGTGGGGTGCCCCTCTCCAGTTCCATAGAAGGTGCTGCCCATCGGCCCGTCCGTCTCAGCCATCCCGGGATTCCACTCCTGGGCCTGTCATCCCCAGGGGGATCAAGTAACCGGCCCCTGCTCCGGCCCGGTCTGGTTACCAGCTCCGCTTACAGCTGCCTCCTCCAGCTGCCTTCGTGGCCCCGTCACAGCCCAGCTGGCCTCCCGGAGCTGTCTAGGAACTTGACAGAAAGGCTAGAGGGAGTCTCTGGGGCCCAGGTTGTGGCTGGGAGGAGAGGCCCCTCATACCCCCAGTGTCCACTCAGTGCCTAACTCGTCCCTCTCCAACCCGGGTGGCTGCCAGTGAATGAGTCTCCTGGGTCCTCAGCAACCTGGGCCTCAGTTTCCCCATCATCGAATCCCCACCTTTGGCAGGTTTTCAGGAGTAAATCAGCTATGCATAATAGATGCTTGATAAACTGTGCTCGCTGCTGTGCAGTCTGGGGTTTGTCCCTTTCCCTCTCTGGGCCTCTGCTTCCACCTCTAAAATGGGAGCAAAGATTTCAGCTCCACGGGGGGGCAGGGCGTCTCGGTCACTGCTAGAACCCCAGCACCCAGGACAACAAATCCTGGCCGGACAAATGTCCCACAAAGGCGCCCTCCTTATAGAGTAGCAGCAAGGAAGTGTTCAAACTTCTTGAGAATCTCCTGTGTGGCCACAGCTGGGAACTCAGCCGAGACCAGCATCTAAGGGTGCTAAAGGTTTGGCACAGAGCCAGGCATGCAGCAAACACCCAATTAATGCTGCGCCTAAGAGGCTGACACCTTCCACGCACACTTCCCAGCGCCCTGAGAGGGCAGGGCTTTCAAATACTATCCGCTAAGACCCTGCACCGTGCACCAAGCTCGTTTCACGCCTGAGCCAGCCCGATAAAGCAGACACCAGAGCCGCCATTCCCATTTCACAGAAATGGGATCAGAGAGGTTGAGCCACTTGACCAAGGTCACACAGCACATCAGGGATGTACCAGGGATTTGAACCCAGGCCGCGGGGCTCTCCTGCATCTCACTAACATTTACTGACTGCTCAGAGTGTGCCGTCTCCCCAGGAGGTGGGACAGCCTTCCTGAACCTTTTGTGGACGAGCAAGCGGAGGCTCAGAGTGGCAACCCCTGTCCCAAGGCCACACAGTGAGAGAGCCAGCAGGGAAACAAGGAAGCAAGGAAACAAGGAAGCAAGGAAGCAAGGCAGGATTCAAGTGGGGGACACGGGCAGGTCCCCAGGGCTCCCAGCCCAGATGGGGGCTGGAGGGGGGGCTCCTAGGTAATTAATTTTAATCACTGTTTGGAAATTGGGCCGCCAGGAGGCAAATCGGAAGCAGCAACTTGTAATTAGGAGTGGGGAGGGGGGGAGGCTTTCTCGGCTGCTGTCACCACTTGGGACCCATTCAGAGGAAATTAAAGTGTCATTTATACCCAGCGGGTAATTAAGGGGCCGGGAGGGGGGTCGCCTGAGGGGACTGAGGGTTCCGAGGGAATCCAGGATGGAGCTGGGATTGGGGGGTCCGGGCACCCACAGGTTCCCAGGTAAAGGGTTCTTGGAAGACTTGGGAGCAGAGAAGTAACAGGCCCTGTGCCTGGGTCAATTTGGAGGAATTTGGAGGATATTGGGGCCCAGTTTTGGGGGACAGAGGGGACTAAGGTTCTGCTCTAGGGGGCTCCAGTTTGGGGAGTACAAAGAAGAGAGGGCCCTGCTCTCAGGGTCTTCAATTCAGAGGCAAAAGACGGGGACCCTGTCCCCCTGACTCGGGGTTCTGGAAGCCCTCCCCTCATCATGGCTGACCGGCCCCACCCAGTATTCCCAGAGCAAGAGGTCCAGAGGAGGGGCGCCGCTGACAGATGCTGGGAGGGGAAGGTGGGCAGGGCCAAGAGCTGCTGGGAAAGGAAAACCTGGCGAATGAACTCGGAGAAGACAAAGGCGGGAAATAGGTCCCGGGAGAAGGCCCTGGGGTCAGAGTGGACCACAAGTTGGGGTGAGTCAGGGTTCAGGAATGGCCGAGAGGCAGGCAGAGTGACGTCATGCTGGGGGATGGGGCGTGAGAACTATGCTACGCTGGAGAAAATACTAGGGGCAAGGGTCCTACGCTGATCTACCAGGTGACCTTGGGGAACTTGCCACCCCTTTCTGGGCACCGTTTCTCCTCCCCAGGGCCTGGGGCTCAGATCTGCCAAGGGGAACAGCAGTAAACACTCAGAAAGCCGCCACTGTTATCCCGGTGGGGTAGATGGGAAGGGATGCTTCTCACTATTTTACAGGTAAGGAAACTGAGGCCCAGTGTGGGCAGTTCTGTGCCCAAGGTTGCAGAGCTGGGATTTGAACCCGAGCCATGGAGGTCCAGGCACCACACTTCGGAGCACCCTGTCCCCAGCCCTTCCCCACATCCATCCACCCTCCTCCAAAATCCATCCTGGCTTTGCCACTTCTTCCTCACCTCCTCTGTCTCTGCCTTGCTGGCCCCCTCATCTGGACCAGTGTAGTCGCCTCCACCCTGGTCCCCAGGTTCCTACCCTCGTCCCCCAAACAGTCTGTTCCCCCCACGGTGGCCAAAGGCGCCTGTGAGTGCCTGAGTCAGGGCCCATCCCTCCTCTGCCTACAACACTCTGTAGCTCCCACCTACCTCGGGGGAAAAGCCCAAGTCCTCCCCGTGGACCACCAGGCCCTGCACGCCCTGCCCTGACCCCTCCCTGCCCTCCCCTCCTCCCACTCTCCCCCTTGCTCCCTCCGCTCCAGCCCCACGGGCCTCCTCGCTGCTCCTCTAGCACCCCAGGCCCAGGCCAGCCCCAGGGCCTTTGCATGGGCCATTCCCTCTGCCTGGAGCTCTGTTCGAGAACAGAGTTCTCTCTTCCTCTCCTGGCCAACTCCTTCCCATCTTTCAGGTCTCCTTAGCTCAAATGTCACCTCCTCAGGGACACTTTCCCTGACACCCTCAGCTAAAGCAGCCCCACCCTTCTCAGCCACATGACCCAGTTTTATCATCTTCTGGGCGTTGATTATACCTGATCTACCTGGTTTATTTCCCAGTTGGTGTCCGGGTCCCCACCTGGCATATAGTAAAGGCTCATTAAATATGTGTCTACCCAGCAGATGAGAGCAGAGCTCCAAATGAGACATGGGTCGAGACCCCAAGTTTCTGCTTTGCAAAGTTATTCCCTTTTCTAGAATAAGGAAAAAGCAGGACTCTCCCTGACATGGTAACTGCATCCTCTTGATTAACTGCTGGAGGGAGAACAGCACCCCCATTTTACAGATGGGGAAACTGAGGCTCAGAGCGGGGGTGTGAGGAGTGTGTGAAGAATGGGATTTAAACAGGTGAGGATGACCAATTGTTGGGGCGGTCTCTAAGGGCAGAAATTCAGAGCAACTGTCACAGCTGCCCAGAGGCTCTGATTCTTTGGCCCCCTGGGAAGGGATGGGGCCAGGACTCATGGAGGGAAGGAAGTTCTTCTGTCTGAAAACATATAGGCTCCCTGGTGAACTCCTATACATCCGTCACAGCCCTACCTGCAGTGCCCACCTTTGAAGCATCTTCCCTGATTCACCAGGCAGAGCCCAGTCCCTCCACTCTAGCCCCTCACCAGGCAGAGCCCAGTCCCTCCACTCTAGCCCCGACCCCACATAGCTGGGAGGGCCTGTGTGTCTAGCTGTTTGTCCCTCACTTGCCTGGAAGTCCCTTGAAGCACCAGGGCTAAAGCCTCTCTCTCTGGGATCTGAGCATCACCCAGCATGGGGCAGGGCATAGGGAGCTCCCTGAGAGTGTTTGTTGACTGACTGCTCTCCCCAGATGCCCTGGACCAGGTCTCCCTCAGGGCCCTGGACCACCATCCTCTTCTGGGCTCCTAAAGTTGACAAGTTCTCTCCTAGGTCTATCCTTGGAAGGCAAGCGCAGCGGGATCCAGGTGCATCCTGGGAAACGTAGTCCTCGTGGGACCAGGCTACCTTCCCAACAGGCCCTGTACCCTGGGGACAGATGGGAAAGGAGCCTCGAGGGTGCCTGGTGGGGGAACCCGTGACCCTGCCCAGAGGGAAGTAAGAGGAGATCCCAGCCTACAAGTTGTCTCCTGAACGCCTGCCACTTTACCTGGGTGTCCCTAGAGGAGAGAATGAATGACTTTGATAATAAATAGAATTAGGTGGCTCGGGCCCAGGCTCCCTATCATACAGGACCCAGGCTCTGACAGCCAACCCCTCACTGTTCCCCCAAGCCCTCCCTCCACAGACAGCTCCCCAGATGCAGGCAGCTGGGGCCAGGACTACCTTGAGCCTCAGTTTCCCTGATCGCAGCTAAACGAGGATGGAAAGGGGAGAGAGTCCATAGAGGCCAAGAGGAAGCCACATCATCAGGACTTGGAGGAATCAGAGCCCCATAAATGGCTTCTAATTTCAGGATCACAGTATTTTAAATATTATATCAGCTCAGAAAACCCAGAGCACTCAGAAGTTGCAAAGAAAAATACAGGGTCAGTGGTCCCGAGCAAAATCAGAATTATTTTTCTGGGATTCTGGAAAGATGGCCGTCCAACCCCACTTGCCTGCCTCCCAGCACGGGCAGCTCACCACCTCTTGAAGAAGGTCAATTGATGTCCACAAGCCTGTCTCCTGGGAGCTACCCTTTCTCACGGCTGCTTAAAGTCTGAAACCTTCTTTATGTACCTCCCTGGCTCTAAAACCTTCCATGGCTCCCCATTGCCCTTAGGATAAAGCCTGGCTTCTCAGCTTAGCATTTTCTCAGGTCCCATTGCTCATTGCCCCCAACCCTTGAAAGAGTCCAGACCCTCAGGGCTCCCCCAACATGCCCCACCATGGCCATCCTTGCCATCCTTCCACCTGCTTGTCCCTTCTCTTCTTGGCAAAATTGTTCTCATCCTTCAAGCCCAGTGCCAGCATCCCTTCCTCCAGGCAGCCTTCCTTGCTTGCTCTATCCCAGTCCTGACTGCTGGCCTGGAGTCTCTTCGGGCTCCCAGCATTGCCCAGCAAAGACCAAGCACAAGGGACAAGGCTGTGCCCAGGGGTCGGCTGGGGACACCCTCCCTCCCAGGAGACACATCCTCCATCCCGCGGGGACCCAGCTCACCTGTCCCGCCGGCTGACGTCAGGGTCACCTTTGCAAGGACAGTTTGATTTCTATCTTCCAGGCCCAGCTCCAGATAACCCCTCCAACTCCCGCTTCCAGTACCAAACCCTCCTGTAGCTGAATCTCCAGAACCTTCTTAGCCCATTGGACAAAGGTGAGGACCGAGGCCCAGGGAGGGTGGGGGAGGGAAGCAAGGCCCCTCCCAGATCACTCAGAACCTCGACTCGCAGCCACGTCACTCCAAAGCAGAAGATAACAGGGATCCTAAGACCTGCACCCGTGGGTGCTCAGCTCTGGTAGAAAGCAGGTGGGAATTGGAGGTTATATCCAAACATTCTAGGCAGATTTCTCTCTGCCTCCTCTCTCTCCATTCAAGACCTGCAACCAAAGAGACACTCCTGGGGAGACTGCAGCCCAGAGAGGGCCAGCAACCTGCCTGAAGTCACACAGCGTAGCCCCTCATCTCAGCCTTCTCCTCTATCGTTAATGTTTTTGAAGAGGTGTGGGGCCTTGGAAAGCTCCAGATCGAATTCCCAGCCAGCCCAGGTTCAAGGGCAGCATTTGGCTAGGGGCAGGGAAACAATAGGGCATCTGGGTGTCAGCTGATGTGGGGGCTCCCAGGGCTGGAGAAGCCTGCCTTCCCTCCCCACACACTCTGCCTCAGTTTCCCCCAGTCCAGGGTGGATAGGCTCCAGTTTAGCAAAACCCATGTCTGTCTACCACCTACCCAAAGCCCAGAGGTCTCCCGTGGGTTAGGACAACCCCCAAAACAACTTCCCCGAGAGCTGGGGACCCCTTTGAGGTAGGTCCTGGCCCCACCCGCAGCCCCCTGCCACCTTCCCACACCCTGCATGCTCCCTAAATAGATTGAAAACAATTGTCCAGCTACATCCTGAAATTCTGTCTTCTAAGAGAAACCCTAAGTTGCAACAGTATGGGGGATAGGGGCTGGGGGTGTCAGTGGGGGAGGGGAGACCCCAGACAACCTGAACTTTCTTTCTGCAGAGGGAGTCTGGACACTTTGAGAAGTTGAGGGAACCCAGAAAAATATATGAACAAATGCAATTTTGCAAATGGGGCAGAGGTCTCATTCAGCAACCCCAAATTCCCTCCCGGTTCTTCTTTCTTAAACCCAGACTTCCAAAGCTGGGGGGTCCAAGCCCCCGTTCCCCTCCAGACTGAGGTTCAAAGGTGACAACCTCAGGCAGAGGATGACAAAGACATGAGCCAGAGAGAGTCAAATCAGGGGTGGGGGGCTGGAAATTCCACCCACCCACCCCCCAATCCCACACCAGCCCCCGGGGACTCTGCAAACACTCCCAGCCCCAGCACCTACCCATCCGGGCCAGAGGCCGGGGTTCCCTACGGCAGCGGCCCCTCTGGGAGGCGCCCCAAACCCGGAGGGCGCCTGCAGGCAGCCAGCAGGATGGGGGGTACACGTGACCCTCGCCCCGGGGACCAATCAGCGGCTGCGGGGGCCACACTCGGCGCCCCTGCCACCACCACCGCCCGGCGCTCTCGGGGAGAGACGCTCTCTTTGTCCCTTTGTCAGCTCTTGGGGGGCCCCCGAGCCCCCCCCGGGCCCCGTCCTGCAGCGGAGTGTGTGTGGGGGGATCCGGACCAGCCGCCCCCCCTACCCCCCACCGCGGCCCCTTCTCCGCGCCCGGGGCCCTGGGGCTCGTTTTGGGCCGGGCAGGCGCCTGGAGAGGTTCAGGGGCGCCCAAGGTGCGGCGGCTGGACCGCGGAGTGGGGCGAGGGGGCCTCCCGGGCGCCGGGACCCCCCACACCCCCCCAGGCTCGCCCTTGTCTTAGTTCCCAGGGTCCCGCCCCCCAAAGCCCCCTGTCCCCCAGCCAAGAGGCCCCCCTGTCCGCCCTGAACCCCCCACCTGGGCCCAGATCCAGCTCCCCAGCGGCGCAGCCGCAAGCCCCCATATTGTCCCTCCTACAGCACCCCCCCCACCCCCGGACAAAATCTCCACCCGCCGCGGTGCCATTAGACACCCCTATTATGAAACCTCATTCGGCGCCCCAGGCCAAGATCCAGCCCCTTCCAAAGCGCTGCTTCTAGGGCCCCCACTTAGACCGCTCCCTACAGCGATCCTCCCCCATAACATCCAGCCCCCACCTCCCCACCCCCAGTTGCGTTGCCGATCCATCTCCCCATCCTAGCGGCCCACAAACCCCCCTCCCGGTGGCAGGGCTCTGAGCGCCACCCCCCCCACCATTACAGCGCCGGACCCCGGCACCCCGGCCGGCCATCGGGGCCCCGGGCTGCGTGCCGACGGACACCCCCCATCCCAGTGCCTCACCCAGCCCCCGCTCGCCAGACGCCCCGGGGCGCTTACCTCGGAGCCGGGGGCGCCGCGAGTGCGCGGGAGGGAGGCGCGAGGGCAGGGAGGGCGCGGGCTTGGGGGAGAAGGGGGGGTCCCGGCGCGCACCTGTCCCAGCCCGGCCGGCTCAGCCGGGCATCCCGGGGAGGGGAGTGGGGGGAGGCTGGGGGGCCTGGCTCTCTCCCCGCCCCCGGGCCCGCGGCGCGGCGATGGGGGACGGGGCTGGGGGGGTGGTTCAGCCCGGGACCCCCGCACGCTGGCGTCGGCTCCGGGGGGGGCGCTGCGCCGCAGCCGGACCCCGGGCGCGCCGCGGCCGCATCTCCTCCGCCAGCCGCGGCCGCCGCTGCGACTCGCGGCTCCGCCACCTCCGCCCCCCCCACCCGTCAGCAATCTCCCCCCCCACCACCACCACCAAAGCCGGGCCGGAGCCGCGCAAAATCCGGGCCGGAGCCGCGGCGGTGCGGAGCGGAGGGCGGAGCCGGGTGGGCTGCCGGAGGTGCTGGGTGGGGGTGGGGGGGCGATAGGAGAGGGTGGGTGGCCCCAGAAGGGAGCCCCTGCGAACTCCTGCCCCGGCCCCCTCTGGCCAGACCTGCATCCCCAGCATCTCTTCCCAATCAAACCCTCAGGGGCGATGGGGCCTCAGGGACTCGGCGGTCTCAGTGGCCCCCGTCATATACCAGTCCACTGATTCAATCCACAAGCACCATATTGAACAACCCTCATTCAACATATGGGGAAACTGAGGCACGGGAAGATGTCCTGTCCACGGGTCACCCCGTTAGGATATGGCAGGGCTGGGATTTGAATCTGAGCAAGCTGGCTCCGGATACCCACTGCTCTCTTAGGTCAAATCCCAGAGTGGCCCAGGAAAGGGTTTCCTGGGGGCAGGGCCCTGCAGGTCCTCTCGGAAGGCCCCTCTGTGTGGTTTTTGGTCTGCGTGAGCCCCCTTCTGTGTCTTCTTGTCCCTGTTTGACCAAAGCCAGCAGCCTGTCCCATCTGCATCTCCAGCATACAGTAGGCGCTCAATAAACGTTTCATTGTTATATGCTTATCTAGAGACACTTTCAGCACATCTACAGTGTGCTGGGTCCACCAAAGAGCAATCCCACGAAGTTTCCCCATAGAGGGGAAACTGAGGCCCAGAGGCGTCAAGGAGCTTGTCCCGGGTCATGGAGGGAAAGAGTAACTTATTGAGCTCCTACTGTGTGTGCGTTCTTTGCCTAGTCCTGTCAATGGCTCCCAACAGCCACATGGAGGGGACAGGGGCCTAGGGAGTCAGAACACCTGCTCTGGGGGCCACCCCGGTTACCACAAAACTCCACTGACAGCCCGCCCTTCCTGCCAGTGGTTTCGCCCTAACCCAGCTTTCCGGCCACTCCAACATCCCAGGCAAATCAGCACCTGCTGTGTGCAGCTCCCACCTCCTTGGATGGGAGACTGAGGCCCAACAAGGGAGGGGCCCGGACCAGTGCCCCAGCTTGGTGACCAGGCTGTGCTCCCTCTCCCCACCCCCTGACATGCCCTCCCAGCTCAGCTCTTCTGCAACCCCATTCATTCAACAGACATTTATTGAGCACCGACTGTGTGCCTGACCCTGGGCTGAGTAGTGAACAAGACAACCTGCTCCCGGGGGAGACAGACATCACCAGTGGCCACTGAAACAAGCTGAGACAGACAGGGGCTCTGGGAGCAGGTGGGGGGTCCAGGAGGACTTCCTGGAGGAGGTGATCTCCGGGCCATATAGAAGGACCGGAGAGGGATTTGATAAAAGCACGTGGGAGGTGGGAGGTGGGAAGGACTTTCTCCCCAGAGGGACAGGCTGGGACAAAAGCCCTGTGGGCTGGCTCAGCTGCCACCCAGGCACCCGGTGGCCATGAATGGGTCTTTCATCCTCGGGACCCGGGCAAGGTCAGGCCGGGCTGCTCCCTCCCCCCACTCCCGGGCTCCGGACTGTCTGAGCCTTGACCCTGAAGCGGGCGGCAGGAAGTTCACAGCTCGCCCTCCGGGGGAGCCCGGGAGGCCCAGCGAGGGGCAGGGTCTCGCCCGGGGTCACCAGCGCCAGCAGCGTCCTCCCAGTTGCATGACTCCCAGGGAAGCCCCGCCCCTCCGGGCCTCAGTTTCCCCGCCTGGGCGTCGCCGCGCTCCCGTCCTCCTCCGGCCGCGCAAAATCCAGTGCGGGTTTTGGGGGCGCCCGCGGCAGCTGACACCTTCTCCCCAGCGCGGCCTGGGGCTGCGGTCCCGGGGTCCGAGGGGGCCCAGGGGACCTGGAAGGGGCCGGGCGGCCTGAAGCGCCCCGGGGGAGGGGACGAGGCAGGGCCCAGGACTGTGGTACCTGGAGCCTGCGGGGAGGGCCCCCCTGCCCCGGCCCGCTGCCTGCGCGCCCCCCATCCGCGCTCTGCGCCCCGCTGTGTGACGCCCGCGGGTCGCTGTCCCTCTCTGGGCCGGGGCTGGGGCCAGGTCGGTGAGCAGCCGCCTGGGGCCCGGCCCTCTCCGCGCAGCCTCCAGCCTCGGTTTCCCCGGCCAAGTCCTTGGGGGGAGTAGGGGGGTGGTCCGGGCCGGGTCGCCCCCCTCTAGGGCCAGGGAATCCCCCGGGGGCTCCGAAGTTGGGCAGCTCCGATTGGCTGAGGCCGCGTGTGACGTCAGGGCCGCCCCGACGCCCCCTCCCCTCCCGCAGAGGCACGTGGGGGCGGCGGGGGCCCGGCGGATTCGGGGTGTCCCCCCGGCCCGAGCCGGCAGCTGGGCGGCGCAGACGCGATTCTCCGCGGACAGATTTTTTTTCCCTCGTCCCAGATCCCCCTCCAGCCCCCCCAAAACGGCAGCTGCTCCCGCCGGCAGATGCGCGCGGCTAAATCCGCCCAGCTGGTCCCGCCGCGGAGCTAACCGCGCAGCCGGGCCCGAGGGGGGCTGGGGAGGAGGTGGGGTGCACAGGCCACGGCCCTGACCCTTCCCCGCCCCCTGCCCTTTGACCCCCGCCGCTTTGCGGGGTGCGTGGTGTTCCCCTCTTGGAGCATCACTTGCCTTCTAGAGCCCCTGAGAGGATGGGGGAGGGGGGAGGCTGTTGCACCCCAGGAAATGTCCCAGGCTGTGCATACACTCATCATTGCAACGATAAGTTGACATTTATGTGGCACCTACTGTTTGCAGCCCCCCTCGATCCTAAAAGGTTCCTATTGTTATGGTCCCATTTTGACGTTGCTGGCCCTTCCTGTCCTTCCCAGGGGCTTGGGGGGGCCCCCTAGCTTAGAGAGCCCCCGTGTCAAATGCTCTGGGGGACCTGGGCTGAGCGAGTGGGTCTCCTCCACCTTCTCCCCCAACCTCTCTGAGGCTGGCATGGAGCCTACATCCCTTGGTTCATCAGCCCCAGCCTGGGTGCTCCCCCCTCTTCTGGGGGCTCAGAGGATCCCTGAGGGGCTTCCTGGAGGAGGAGGCCTCTCCCCGGGGAAACTTTGGTGGGTAATTTTGCATCAAGCTGACCTGGCCTCAGGGCCTTTGCACAGCCTGGAACACTACCCGCCGATCTCCAGACGCCTCCTCCAGTTCTTGGCAAATGTCATCTCCTGAGGGAGGTCACCCTGACAGCCCCAGCTCCAGGAACGGGGTCCCTCAGCTCATGCTGAGGTCCCCTTCTCTATCCTCTTACCTGCTTTATTTTTCTTCATTTTATTTCTTGCAGCCAGAGGTCGTATAGTGTTTCTCTCCCCTACAGGACCGTTTTCTTCCTTTGCTGGATTCATTCTCCAACGCCTAGAAGGGCACCTAGATCGAGAGGTGTTTTGTGGATATTTATTATCCAGAAATCTCAGGAGCGGGGGCATGGAGAGAGGGCAGGAGGGCAGAGACTGCTCCTGTCATTGTGCATTTCTAGGGCAGGTGATCTTGCCCTGTGTCCCCCCACCTAAAGCAATCATTCCCGCAATCCATTGCTTGGCTGTACTTTTCACCATCAGAATTTCTTTTATCCATTTACTTTTGTCTCTCTTTTGAGTCTTCCCCCAAACCGTCAGCTCCGCAAGGACAGGGACCAGGTCTGCCTTGGTCTCCACCTAGAACGGTGCCCGGTATACAGTAGGCGCTCAACAAATCTGTGTTGGATGAATGAATGAGTGGGGGTGTCTGAGAACCCCCTGGGGCTGGTTCTCTGGGGATGCCCAGGCCCAATTGGGCAGGGGACAAGCCCGGAGTTACTCAGTGACATAATCCCGGGAGCTCTTATTAAGCACCTACTGTGTAGATGACTGGGCTCCAGATGCTTGGCACATATTGACTAATTAACCCCCACATGGCCTCATTATAATAGAGCATGCCAGGGGATCTGGGACACGGACATGATCACACAGTGCCGGGGCAGGGATTTGAACCCGGGACTCCCCTGCATTTGAAGCCTGGGCACCCATAGGCCCTCAGCTGGGCAGCCAGTGGGGAGTAGCTGGGGGCAACCCAGCCTGAGACCCCCTTCTCCAGCCTCTTCGGAGCTGGAGCTGAAGGCCCCACACATTCACCAGGAAAGCATTAAATTAGAGAAACAGGCAGTGGGATCCACCGCCTGATCTGTCAGTGGAAATTAGCACACTTACAGCTGCTTCCTCCGACTCAGAACACGGAAAATCCCCCAGATAGGCTCAGCTGTCTCCTGGGTTGTCCCAGAACCACCCTGACCACCATCTGCATATGCAGATGAGGCATATGGCCCCCTGGTCTTGCTAAGGGAGAAAGGGGGAGGGATCTGGGGACTTGTGAGCCCCCTGGGGTCTGTCCTGGGAATGGATAGGAAACTGAGGCACAGATGGTGTAGGAGACAAGCCTACTCTCCCCTGGGCTGCCTCAGGGCCTTGGCACTTGCTGGTTTCTGTCTGGAAAGCCGTTTCCTCAAGTGTCTGGCCAGTGGCCCCTCCCCAGCGTGGCCTCCCCTGACCTTCCCTCCACCCCAATTTGCTCTTTCCACTCCCCTGTTTTGTTTCCTCTAAATCAGCCCATTTTTGCATTTTTGAATCAGTGATTGAGTGGTGAGCTGCCCGTCAGCAGAAGCAAGCAAGCAGGCTGGTGGTGGAATGGATGTGCTCTCTGGAGGCTCACAAATCTGGGTTCAAACCCTGACTTTGGCACCGCCTTGCAGTGAGCATGTGGTGACCTTTGGAGAATGTTTTTATAAGATGCTTGATCAATGTGGCTTCTCTCTCCCTCCCTGGAAGCTTCTGAAATTCCACGTTTCTTCTTCTCAGCGATTCTCTCTGATCTCCATCTTCCCCTGGAACTTGTGAGAAGGAGCCATTATCAACAGAGGGAAAAAAAACTTGGACTGCAGTGGTGGAGGGTGTGTGTGTGTGTGTGTGTGTGTGTGTGTATCTGTGTGTGAATGACCTCAGCTGGTGGCGGCTCTGTCATTGCCACCTGCACCGGTGACACAGGTGACGATAATGTCAGTACGTGGCACAGCCTTCGGCGGGCGTTGAGCTCACACTCACCCTTCACACCCCACTTGGAAGGAGCTCAGTCCAGGCTGCACAACCTCTCATGTCCTGGTGTTGGCCTCACCAGCCTGTTTACTCAGCTAACTTATTGAGCGCCTGCTGTATGCTGGGCTTTACTGGGCAGTGCTGGGGACACAGCGGTGACCAAGACAGAGCCGGCTGGCCAAGACAGAGCCCACAGATGAGGGTGAGAGAGGGAGGCATTTTTTTTAACAAACATTTATTGAGTGCCTACTGTGTACTTGGCTTTTTCTAGCCATGGGGGACACAGCAGGGAACAAAAGAGATTAAAGAAAAATCTCTGGCCTTGTGAAGCTGCGGCAGGTGCACAGGAAACAACATACAGGAATGAAATCTGTTCTGGGTCAGGAGATGTTAAATGCTAAGGAGAAAAGTTAAGTAAGGATGGAAGGTGGAGAGTGGGGGTAGGGGTGGGGACTTTAAACGGGGGGTGACGGAAGGGCCACTGGGGAGCACAGGCTTGAAGAAGGTGAGGGAGAAAATCTTTCAGGTGTCAGGAAAGGGCTCCAGGAAGAGGGATCAGCCTGTGCAAAGGCCCTGAGGCAGGATCGAGCTTGGCGTGTTGGACAAGCAATGATGAGGCCCGTGTAAACCCTTTTCCTTCCATCCCAGCATAAATGCCTGCCTCAAATCCCACGTGCACCAGACTGGGGTCTCCAGGGCAGGGGCCTTGGTCCCTGCTGTGTCCCCAGGACCTGGAATTAAATAGGAGCTCAATAAAGATGAATGGGGTATGGGGTGCAGGTAAGGAAACCTCTCTGCCCCCACACTTCTAGAATAGTGGTGGCTTGCCTTGTCTGCCTCAGTTTCCCCTTCCAGAAGCTGCAAATAGGCTATGACGGCTGGAGGTAGGAAGCTCACACTTGGGATCCAAGGGGAGAGCGGACCCCACCTCAGCCCACCCCAAGGTTCTGGGGGTGCCTGCCCAGTCCTGCCCCCATTCACCCCTACCTGGCCCCACCTCCCCTGTCACCTCCCTCCCTCTCTCTGTCTGGGTCTTACCCTGGGTCCCGGGTCTCCATCTCTCCATCTCTCCAGATTTCTAGCCCCCCATTCTCCCCTTCTCCCTGCCTGCCCACCCACTCCCACCCCCCATTGCTCACCTCTGCGCTAACCCTGGAGGCCTGAGTGTCTCATTTTTTGGGGGGGTGGGGAGGCTCCAGACCCACAACCACTCCCCCCCACCTTCTCCCATTAAGTGATGGTCCCCAAGGGACTTGGACCAGGTTGCTGTCTGCTCCCCCAGGTTCCTGATCCCGGAGGCCAGTGGGGAAATACTAGGGTGGGTTGGGGGGTGGAGGTAGAAATACATGTCATTTGCATATCATCTCCATCAATTAGCATATTGATTACCAGGCAAGTGGTTTGCGAGGGAAATAACTTTAATGACAAATGAAACAGGAGTCGCCTGCCCTGCCCCATTTCACAGATGGGGAAACTGAGGCCCGTTCTAGGCAGGAGGAGCAGCCCATGCAAAGGCCCTGGGGCAGGACCGAGCTTGGTGTGTCGGAGGAGCAGCGAGGAGGCCCGTGGCACTGGAGCTGAGAGAGTAAGGGAGAAGGTGGAAGTGGTGAAGGCAAGGGGAGGATGGGGCTTGGGGAAGAGTTTGGATGCAATTTCAAGGGCACTAGGGAGCCATGGAAGGTTTTAGAGCAGGACAGTGACATAATCTGATTTAATGTAACAGGTTCCTCTGGCTGCCTTAGGAAAATGATGCCTCCAGGACAGGAGTGGCCCCAGGGCGCCTGGGAAGGAGGTGGTAGCACTAGTCCAGGGGAGCGTCGTGGGGGTAGAGAAGTGGGTGTATTTGAGAGTCAAAGCTGGCTGGACTTGGGGAATAAGGAGGAAGAAAGAATCCAGGAAGACTTCAAACTCTTTCCACTCCAGCCGCCTCTCCAACCCATGTCTTCGCCCCATCACTCCCATCTCCTCTGGCTCATATCACCTCCTCCAGGAAGTCCCCCGTGATTGCCCTGGCCAGATCTGAGCTGTCTGCCTTGGCCCCGCCAGCATCCCAGTGCCTGGCACAGAGCACATATTTGCTAAGAGAAGAAAGGAAGAGTCCAGGGCTCTGAGATCCAAATATCTCCGCAAACCCTAAACCCCCACCCCACCTCTGGGCTCAGAATCTCATCAGCCCCTTCTAGAAACAGGCCAGTGGTGTCCTCTTTCCACAGACACTTGCTGGGGATGGGGGGGGGGTGGCAGTGATGGTGGAAGAGGTTGAGCTCACTGAGGGAAACTGGGGTGCTGTCGGCGGCCTGCCTCGGCTGCTCTCTAGCAGGGGGTCCCTGGTTGGGGGGTTTTCAGCCCAGGAGCTGGGGTGGGAGAGAGGCAGGGCCGGGAGAGTCGAGGAAAGTGTCTATTTCTCCTTCTGCAGCTGTATTTATAGATTCCCTTTGATGTCCCAGCGGCTGCCTCTGACCTGGTTCTCGGCTGCCAGAAGGAAGACAGGTTCTGGGAGCTGCTTCTCCGAGCTGGGGGTGCGGGGCTGGAGGCGGAGAACCTGGGGTGCAGTGATCGGGTGGAGCCTTGGGGGTGGATGGGGGAGGCAGGGAGCTGGCCTCAGTTTCCCCATTTGCACAGTGCTCAGAAAGTTGAAAAGTTGACTCTCATCCAAATAAAGCGTCAACACGTATGGGTGATTTATCATCTCATTATTTAGGGAATCAGCAAAAGGTCTAAGCTCTTCCCAAGACCCATTCAAGGATCTGGGTATTTATTGGGAATTTTTTTCTTCTTAAGAATGTTAGAATAAGAATAGATTAGATACAAACTAGTTAAATGACCTACAAAACCTAAGTTGGGGTTATCTTTCCTAGCAGACAGAAATCTCCATGTTAAATTGTAACTTCACAGAGTCTAGACTGTAATCAAATAATAAGTAGCAAAGATATAGGACTTTTTTCCTGGAGCAGAGCTGCCCAATAAAAGTTTCTATAATGATGAAGATCTGTGCTAATTTGCTAACCATTAGCCCAGTGGCTATTGGGCACTCAAAATGTGGCCAGTGCCGCAGGAGGAATTGAATTTTTTAACTTTCTTTCATTATAACTAATTTAAGTTTCAATAGTCCTATGTAGCTAATGGCTGTGGGACAGTGTAGTGGAAATCAAATAATCTGTGGGTGATCTTGCCTGACATCTCGTTGGAACTTTGAAAGGACATGCCTTATTTCCAAGTTGTAGATGGGTTTTCTTAACAGGTATAACAAATGCACCAAAATACTGATATTATCTCATCATCACCACATCGTGCCTCAGTTTCCACATCTGTGAAATGGGATCAGTAGGAATTGGGATTGTTTGAGTTTGTTTGTTTGTAGAAAGGCTTCTAGCACAGTCCCGTTTGCATAATAGGTGCCGAGAATGTGCTGACTGTTTTTATTATCAGGGGTTGGAAGTGACCAGAGAGGGGGAGCAACTTTCCCGAGGCCACACAGCCAGGCAATGCCAGAGCCAGGAGTTGAAAGTGGGGTCTTTCCGGCTAAAGGTTGGGAGCCCTGCCAAGGCCCGCTGCGGGGTCAAGAGGAGCTGCAGTGGGCCTCTGAGGACCCGGCGCCCAGGCTCCAGGGTTAAGCCCGGGTGGCAGCTGAACTTCCGAAGACCCGCGCCTCCGAGATCCCTGGGAAGCAAAGCATCAGGTGCTCCGGAACAGGCGCCTGGTCTGACAGGCTGTGCACACATGGAGGGACAGCTGGTGGAGGGCTGGTGGGCCCGAGAGGAGGGGCCCAGGGCAAGAGAGGACCTTGGCAAAGAGGTCACGGGCCCCTCTGACCCAGCCATTTTTCAGACAGGGGCTGCGATGCTTGAATTTCATGACAATCCTCCAGAACCTCAATTTCTTCATCAACATTTGGCCAATATTTCTTGGGCGCCTGTGGTGAGCCAGGCGCTGGGCTGAGCCTGTTGTGCTTAGGGTTTAGGAACTTCCTTGACAGGTGGGGAAACTGAGGCTCAGCAAAAGGAGGTCACTTGTTTAGGTCACACAGCAAATGTATGACAGAGCTGGGACTGCAAGTTGATGGGGGGGTGCACGTTCTCTGCCTCAGGGCCTTTGCACTCGCTGTTCCCACTACCTGGAACAATCCCTGTCACCCCTAACTAATTCCTACTCTTGCTTTAGCCCTCGGCCTAGATGACACCTCCTCCAGGAAGCCTTTCGGGATTCCCCCAGCTCCCGGACCCCCACAGCAACCCGTGTGCCCTCATCTCCCCACTGACAGTGTTCCCCCACTGGACTGGGGGCCTTGAGGGCAGGGTGGGGTCTGTCTTGGTCAGTGCAACACCCTCCCCTATGGCGAATTTGGGAAACTGAGGCTGGGCGCTGCAAGGCGAATTGCCCCTGTGGGCACTGGGGTTTGCAGGGGAATGTGGGTGGGTGAAGGGGTCGCAGACCGGGAGGGTCGCCCTATTTAGGTCAGGAGTGTCACAAGTCGCCCGGCTTCGTGTCCATCCAGAAACCTAACCACATCCCCAGGTCTCAGGGTCACCGGCCCCCCCAACCCAGGACCTTACCCCCTCGGCGCCCCCCTCCTCCCTGTCAGCTGTGCCCATATTTATAGCGTGTGCCTGCGGTTTTCACTTCGCTTCCGAAAGGGATCGCTTCCCTTGTCTCTGCCTTCGGAAACCCCAACACCTGTTCCCGCACGAGCCCGAGGCCCCGGGGCCACGGCGGGGGCAGGAGGTGGGGCGAGGGCTAAGCTCCCTGCCCTTCCGGATATAACACCTCCCTCTCTGAGACCTGCCCCTCCCTGGCCCCGCCCCCGACGAGACCCCGCCCACTCTGAGTTCCCTCCTCCCTCCCTGAGACCCCGCCCATCTCTGGGTCCCTCCTCCCTCCCTGAGACCCCGCCCACTTCTGAGTGCCCTCCTCCCTCCCTGAGCCCCGCCCACTTCTGAGTTCCCGCCTCCCTCTCTGAGCCCCCGCCCTCTTCTGAGTTCCCGCCTCCCTCTCTGAGACCCCGCCCATCTCCGAGTTCCCTCCTCCCTCCCTGAGACCCCGCCCATCTCCGAGTTCCCTCCTCCCTCTCTGAGACCCCGCCCATCTCCGAGTTCCCTCCTCCCTCCCTGAGACCCCGCCCATCTCCGAGTTCCCGCCTCCCTCTCTGAGACCCCGCCCATCTCTGGGTCCCTCCTCCCTCCCTGAGACCCCGCCCATCTCTGGGTCCCTCCTCCCTCTCTGAGACCCCGCCCATCTCCGAGTTCCCTCCTCCCTCCCTGAGACCCCGCCCATCTCTGGGTCCCTCCTCCCTCTCTGAAACCCCGCCCATCTCCGAGTTCCCGCCTCCCTCTCTGAGATACCCCGTCTTCCCTCCCTGAACTTCCCTACGGTCTGGAGCCCCCTCCTCTCTCTGCCAGCCCTCCCCTCTTTAAGCCTTCTTTTCCTCTCTGAGGCCCTGTCCCTCTCTGAGCGCCACACTCTTTGAACCCCTCTCCCCTCTGACTCCCCCCTGGGATCTCAGGCCCCCTTCCCTGCACGCCAGCCCCAAGTCGCCTCTTTCCCAGGCCCCCCAAGACCCCGAGCCCCGCCCGTCCCCCTCTTCCCCTGGCCGGCCCATTGTCCTGGATCCGGGGTCCTGTCGGCTGGGCGGGCGGGGGTCTGCGCGCAGGGGGGCGGGGAGCCGCCTGCCGCCCATCGGTCTCTGGGCAACGCTGGCAAACGCCGAGGGGCTGCCCGGCCCACCCTGCAGGCCTGGAAGGAGGGGCGGGGCTGTTCCCCGGGAGAGGCTGGGGGTAACAGCCGGGAGGGGGGCCTCAGGCAGGGGGTCCCGGGGACTGATCTCACTGCCCGGGCTGGGGTGAGGTTAGGGGACAGCAGCCCTGGCACCCCATTGCCTGCTGGACGTCACTAACACCCCAAATCTCAACACCCTACAGTCCTCTTTAGACCCAAGCACACTGCCAGGCCCTGAGTTCCCCCTAACCCACCTTACAGATGGGGAAACTGAGGCCCAGAGAGCATTTGGTGATCGCAGTGGCCAAGAAATAAGATTCTGGGGCCCATGGCCTGGGGTTCGAGCCTCAGCTCTGCCATTTCCCCCCTGCAAGATCTCTGGGAAGCCTGTCAGCTTCTCATAGCCTCAGTTTCCCCCACCAGGCCATGGGCAAATAATGCAGCCCCTTCTGTTTTCTGTGGATCCCACTTATTCCTGCGTGGAAAATACTGAGCTCAATACAGGATAGGGCTCTAGACTTTGAGAATTGAAGGTTCAAATTAGTCTGTGCTCCTTACCAGCTGGTACAACAGGGGCCAGGCACGGCAGCTTCCCGTGACTCAGTTTCCCCAACAGTAAAATGGGGGCTAAAGATTGCTGTGACAATGAAGGGGTTAATATGCTTGGCGCCTGGTGCCTGGCCAGACATGTTCGCTATTACTATTATTTTTTTTGTTCCCCTATGAGTTTGTACTCTTGATGAGGCTCTGAGACACTGCACATGTCTGGGGTGGGGGCGGGGGTCCTGGGACTCTGCCTTGGAGGGATGGAGGGTGCGAGGTGGTCTCTCGAGATAAGTCCCCCTGCCCCACCCTCTGCAAGCTCTGCGGGGTCCGTGTAGCCCACCCAGAGGCCCCAGCTGGTGGGGGGCTCCTCTCCCCAAGTCTGTCCCTGTCTGGATAATTCCCAGTGAATTGCTCCCCCAGCCACGGGGGGGGCACAAGCTATGTGTTTTGCACGCACACGTGTGGGCTTGGAGGTCCCAGGCCAGCAACCCCCCCACCTCTCCCTGCAAGCAGGGGCAGCAGATTTCCCTTGAGGATAAGATGCAGCTGCCCCTCCACCTGCCCTGTCAATCACCAACGTGGGTGCCCATTAGCAGGGCAGAAGGGGCGCCCCACAGCCATCCCCTGCCTCCCTTCCTGGGGTTACTATAAACAAATAATAACAGCCCCACTGAGTGCTCATTGGGCACTTACTGTGTACGAGCTGCTGTGCTGAACACTTGGTAAGATTGATTGCATTTTATCCCCCACGACAGCTCCCAAGGGGTAGGAGCTATTATGATCCCTGTTTTGCAGATGGGGAAACTGGGGCTCAGAGAGGTCTGGTGACTTGCTCAACAGCACACAGCGGAAGAGTGGCAGAGCAGGGATTCGCGTTGCAGGCTGTGTGTGTCACTACCGACCCTCTCCTGCCAGTTGCAATCAGTAAGTGGCTAAGAATGACAGCGGCACTGGGCAAGCCTGGGGTTCTGTTCTGTAACTGTTCCCATTTTGCCAGGAGGAAAGGGAGGCCCATGGGAGTGGAGGACTTGGCTCGAGGTCACATAGGATGTTGGGAGGAGGAGTGAGGATGGCACAGGGGTGAGGGATCATGTGAGGTAGGGACAGAGTGAGAGAGGGTGGGTGGAAGGGTGGATGGATGGATAGATGGCTGGCTGGCTGGATGGATGGATGGATGGATGGGTGATTGGATGGGTGGATGGATGGATGGGTGGTGGGTGGGTGGATGGATGGATGGATGGATGGGTGAGTGGGTGGGTGGATGAATCGGTAAGTGGATGGGTGGATGAATGGGTGGGTGGGTGGGTGGATTGGTGGGTGGATGGATGGATGGATGGATGGGTGGCTAGCTGGATGGGTACATGGGTGGGTGGACGGATGAATGGATAGATGGATGGATGGATGACTGAATGGATAGACGGATGGACAGACAGATGGGCAGACTGACATACGGACAATGGACAGACAGATGGATGGATGGGTTTCCTCCCCCACCCCTGTAGGGAGCTCTAAGCTGGATCCACATAGGCAGATGTGGGTGGGAAGTGGGAGAGATGGATAATTCTGGGGCAGCTTCCAGCTGGGTTGAGGAGGATTCTGGAATCTATTCAGAACCTCGAGGCAGGGTCTGAAAGAGCATCCAGTCATTCCCTCGTTCAGCACACACATATTGAGCGCCTGCTGTGTGCCAAGTGCTTTGTGAGGCAATGGGGACCCAGCAGGGAACAGTGCAGACAGAATCTCTGTCCCAGTGGGGCCAAGTTCAAGATGGGTCACCGGGGACGTGGTGGGGAAGCCGGGTGAGTGTGGGGTCCCGGGGGCCACACGGGGGTGGTGTTCCCAGGGGAATGGGGACGGGAACTCGGATGGGATCACTGGGTTTGCACCCCGGAGGGTGACCTTGACAAGGGGAACTTCCCTGGTGTGGGTGTATGAGAGCCCCAGCAGCTGCAACGAGTGTAGACGACTCTCTCAGAGTTTTGCTGTCAAGGGAAGCAGAAAAATGGAGCAGTAGCCGGACGGGGGTGTGCGTGTGTGGGTCAACCAGAGGGTTTTTAAAAAGATGGAAAGTGTGTTGAATGGGGTAAATGCCCAGAAAGCAGAGGCTGCTAAGGATGCTTTTATTAGATGGTTATTAAAGCCGTTATTCTAAGGATGGTTGTTACCAGATCATGGTGCTTTGGGCAAATCCCAGCTGCTGCAGAATCTGGCATCTCCTCAGCCGCAGAGAGAAGGTGCAAAGTGACAGCAGGCAGCTGGGCCAGGGTGCTCGCCGCCCAATGTCTGGGCCTCAGCGTCTGCACATGGAGGCTGTCGATTTGATTTTAATGTACCAGTTTAAAGGCCCAGGAGGACACAGTTTCCTGTCTGTTAGCCCCGGGGAGGAGAACCAAAGCTTCTCCAGGGAGGATGGGAAGGAAGAAACAAGGGCAGCCCAGAAAAAGGCCGCCAGTTTGCAGCTTCTGGTGATGTCCAGGAGGGGCTGTATCTGCCAACGTGCATTTATTGAGTGCCTACTGTATACCGGTATACAGCTCTGGCCAAGAGGGTTTCAGGGACCTAAGGAGATCGGAGAATCGCAAGGGGCTTAGGGAGCAGAACAATCTTCCTTGAGGAAGTGACGTTGGAACTGAGAACGTTGGATGAGAGAAGGGGAAAGAGGGTACCATGCCAGGGGTAACAGCAGGAGCAGCAGAAGACCTGGGGCTGATGGAGCAGGGAACATTCTGGAAACCTTATGGCTCTCAACTAGCCCCCTTTCTTTCTGTCTGACAGCTTCATTTGCCCCATCTGTGAAATGGGAATAACCCCAGAGCCTACCTCTCCCGTCTGCGTGTCTGTGTGACCACCGCTTGTGCATTCTGGGTGTGCATGTGTGTTTGTTCACGCCCTCCCAGCACTCTCTGACACCAACCTACCAGCTCGACAAGGGCAGGAATTTTTGCACGTCTTGTTCACCGCTGTCTCGGCGAGGCCTGGCGTGCAGCAGGCGCTCAATCGATAACTCGTGGAATGAATAAATAATAACCTAACGTAACACTGATGGTGTGCCAGACCCTGTGTTAAGCATTTTGTAAATATGAATGCATTTAATTCTTCTAGAAGCCCCAAGAGGGAGGCATGACGGTGATCCCCCATTTTCCAGAGAGGGGGAAACTGAGGCACAGGGCAGTTAGGTGCAGAGGCAGCCGTCCAACCCCCCTGCTACATTGCGTCTCCGTCTGGGTCGGTGGGGCATGGGCCTGTTGGCGTGTGTTCACGTGTCCGTGTTCTTGGTGTGACTGAGCGGTTGAGCATCCAACACACCTGGGCTGCGGGGATGTGATGGACCTGGTGGGCTAGACTCCGGGCCTCGTCCTGGCCCTGGAGAGGGCTGCCGTCCCACCTGCCGCGGCCTGGACCCGGCCCAGCCGCCAACCTTGGGAACCTGAGTCCCCCCAGGGACCCAGCGATCGATTAGAATTGGCAGCGCCCGCCTAAGTAAAAGCTCTGTCTTAATAAAAAGGCTGTTGAGAGCTGCCGTGGGCTCCAGGGTGGGTACTGGGGAGGGCCGGCTCCAGGGCTGGGGCTGTGGGGTCCTGGGGCCACCCATGCCCACCCACCTGTCAAGCTGGTGAGTCCCTCCCTCCATGTGCCTATCTGAGATCAGAGCTGTCTACAGACCCAAGGAGAGCAATCTTCAACTCCTGTGAGCCACAAACATTGACTTAGCACCTGTTGTATGCACAGCCCTGGGCTGGGTGCAAAGACACAGCAGGGAGAAAACAGCCACACCTGTCACCAGGTAACCAGAGTGTCAGGCCTCTGATGGAGGAGGACACACAGGCAGCTGTGAGGACCCAGAGGAGACATCAGGGCAGGCTTCCTGGAAGAGGTGACAAAGAACCCGCGATCCGAAGGACGAATAGAAATAAGTCACAAAGGAGGGAAGGGAGGAGATAACCTCCAGAACTGTAAGATAATAAATTTGTAGGGCTTAAAATTTTTTTTCTTTTTAATTTTGGGAACATACACACAACATTAAAATTTCCCATTTTAGCGACTTTCGGGTATACAATTCAGGGGTGTTAATTGAGTTCGCTACATGGTGCCACCATCACTGCCACGCGTTAACAAAACATCCATCATCCCAAATAAAAACCCTGTACCCATCGAGCAATAACTCCCCTTCTCTCCTCCCCCACCCTCGCCAATTTGTGTCATTTTAAGCCGCTAAGTTTGTGGTAATTTGTCATGCAATTAAGAAACTAATTCATAAACCGTCCCTAAATGTAGTGGCTCAAACTGACAATATGAAATACTTAGAAGAAGCAAATTCACGGAGGCAGAAAGCGGAAGGTGGTTTCTAGGACAGGGAGAAGAAGGGAATGGGGAGGTGTTAGCTTAAAAATGGGCCCAGAGTTTCTGTTTGGGATAATGAAAGTGTCCCAGAAATTGTTGTGAAAGTTACGCACCATTATCGATGTACTTAACGTCACTGAATTGTCCACTTAAAAATGGTTAAAATATTGTTTATCTTATGTATATTTTATCCCAATAAAAAAAATGAAAAAAAAAAAACCCCACAGGAAAAACAAAACAACGATGACAGTATTTATTTTGCTCGTGAATCTGTGATCTAGGATGGCTCGTCCCTGCTCCATTTAGTGTCAGCCGGGGTGGCTCAGATGTTTAGGGAAGGGTCTTCTGGGGTTTCTCTGCTTCCAGGTCTAGCGGTTGATGTTGGCTGTTGGCCGGGACCTCACCAGGAGCTGGGGCTGCACCCCTCCATCCGCGGTCTCTCCCCGGGGTCACCTTTTATGGCCCGCCCTTGAAAGTCACAAAGTGTCATTTGTGCCACGTTCTTTATGTGGAAGTGGCCACAAAGGCCTATGCAGGTTCAAGTGAGAAGGAAACAAACCTCAGCCCCATTTGGGGATTGTCTCACTCCTTCCTTAGCTGAGTGACCCCAAGCAAGTCATTTTTTGCCTCTGGGCCTCAGTTTCTTAATCTGTAGGATGGGTATCTAGCAGCCCTCCGTCCCACGGCTGATGTGACGATAAAATGGGTTGATGCTTCTTATCCGCCTGGCCCCTATTAAGTTCCGGATAAGTGAGCACATCATGATGGCTGTTGTTTTTAGAGAGAAGATTTCTCCAGAACTGGACAAGAACCAGCATTACGCGTTCTGGCTTCTGCTACAGTCCCACGGGCCTCCTCACTGCTCCTTCAACCGGCCAGGCCCGGTCCTGCCTCTGGGCCTTTGCACAGGCCGTTCCCTCTGCCCGGAGTTCCCTTTCCCCAGATGGCTCCACTCCCTTCCCCACTTCAGGTCTTTGTGCCAACGTCACCTCCTCCAAGAGGCCTCCTAGATTGACCCCGGGAACTAAGATACCCACCCCTCCCTTCACACGCAGCCCACTTCTGTTTTCATTCTCTCCTACATTTTGGTATATTTTCTGCCTTTTTCTAGACTATAGCCTGGGTCGAGGGACTCAGTTACAGAGCTTTCCCTGCTGCAGGAGTTTGGGTCCACCGTCTTTTCCAACAGCGCCACAGCTTTACAGGACTTTTCCGGAAAAGAAAGAAAACATCGGATGCCCAGTGGTTCTGAGGGCCTGTGGCAAAGATGGTGACGGATGGAGAGAGGCTCAGGGCCTGGGGGCTGTGATTTCTGGTTCTTCACTGTCTGGACTTCGAAGCAATAATGAAGGATCTCAAGGCTGAGCTGGGGGAAAGAGGTGCTGACAGAGGAGGTGGCCCTGCAGCGAGGATGGTTTTGGGGGGCAAGGGGAGGGGAGGGGGTGTGGGTCAGAAAATGCCGCCCGAGGTGGGCACAGAGAGGCTGGCTGGCTGTTTCATCCTGGGCCCTGGTCACCTGCTCAGGGCTGGCTTGGGACAAGCTCAAGCAGCCAGAAGAAGGCAGGACTGAGGTGGCAGTGGGCTGGGGGGTGGGAGTCCCCCAGGTCCACGAAACTGGGGGGTGGGGAAGGGAGAAGTGGAGCCTGGATAAGGTGTGATGACAGATGGAGAACCAAAAAGAGCTGGAGGAACATACACAGAAAGAAGCGGAGACAGTGGGACAGATAAACAGAGGCAGACAGAGGGATGGACGCAGACAGAACCAGAGACCTAAAGAAGCAGAGAGAGACAGGTAGAGACAGTCAGAGACCCAGGGAGACCCAGAGAGACAGAGAGAGAGAGAGAGGTAAAGAGAGATGGGTGAGAAGCTCCCAGCTTTAGCCCCCCGGACAGGCACCCCCGGGTTTGGCTCCCAGCCGGCCCCTTGCAATTATTTTCCCAGGGGTACCCCTGGGGCCTGTACCTCTGGCCCCCACCCTGCTCCCCACCCACCCACTGTTTCCCCAGCTGGGTCCTGGGCCCCCCTGATTTGGATCAGAGGTCCTGGGCTCAACTATAAGGCTTTCAGAGAATCAGGGTCTCGTCTTCCAACTTGACTCCCAGCCCCCAAATCCCCAAGACAGAGGCACCATTCATCTCGAAATGGGGGGCATCTCCCCCCTCCCAGTGTGTATGAGGCCGCCTCTGCGAGGGAGCACCCCCAGTCCTCCCCCCCACCCTCAGCTCTTCTCTCTCCACCTCACCCCAAGCCGGCGTGGAAGGGTTTCACCCCCATTTCACAGAGGAGAGAGTTGAGGCCTCGAGGGGAGGAGGGATGGGCCAGGGGCACAAGTTTGTTCATTCAGAAAACATTTATGAGCGCCTGCTGTATACCAGACCCTGTGCTGGGTCCTGGGTCCCGGGCGGTTGCCCAAGCCTGGGTGGTGGTGGGTGTCTCTGTCTTCAAAGACTCACGTGGGAGCCACAGCCCAGGACTATGGGGGGCCATGATAGGGGCCCTCCAGCACTGTGGGGGGTGCAGGCCAGCCTGGGGCCCAGGGCAGGCTCCTCAGAGCAGGGGTTGCTGAAGTTGAGAACTGAAGGCAGAGCAGGAGTAGTAAAACGGGGAGAAAAGTGTCCAGGGAGTGGGCATAGCACGTGCAAAGGCCCTGAGGTCAGAAAGAGAATTCTCTGGGATCAAGAAAGAGAATTGGACGTGCACAATATCGTCAAGGGCCTGCCCAGGCAGGAGTCTGGTTTTTGTATTTTGAGGGCTCTTTTTTTGAGGGTTCACAGTTGCCTGGTAAACCTTTTTCTCTCCTTTGACTTTCCGACCTGTCTTTATCATTCTTTCATTCTAAAAAATTCTTATTTTTAACAGCTTTATTGAGATATGACTCACATGCCATACGCTTACCTATTTAAAGCGAACAATCGGGTGGTTTTTAGAATGTCCACTGAGTTGTGCAATCATTACCACAACTGATTCTAGAACATTTTTATCACCCCAAAAAGAAACCCTGTACCCACTGGCTGTCACTCCCTTGGCCCCGGGTGACCACAAATCTACTTTTTGTTTCTAAGGATTTGCCCATTTTAGACATCTTCTATAAGTGGAGTCATAGAATATGAGGCTTTTTGCATCTGATTTCTTTCACTTAGGATCATCTTTTCAAGACCGAGATCTTCTGTAACAAATATGATTACTTCATACTTTTTGTTGGCTGGATAATATTACATGGTATGGATACACCACATTTTGTCTATCCATTCATCAGTTGATGGACATCTCGGTTGCTTCCGCTTTTTTAGCTACTGTGAGTCATACTGCCGTGAACATTGGTGTACAGTTTTTTGTGTGGACATAGGTTTTCATATTCCTTGGGGCTATCCCTAGGAGCAGAATTGCTAGATCATATGGTAACTCTATTTTTAACATTTTGACAAGCTGCCAAACTGTTTTCCAAAGTGGCTGCACCGTTTTAGATTCCCACCAGCAGGGTGTGAAGGTTTCAGTTTCTCCACATCCTCGCCAACACTTGTGATTGTCTTTTTGTTTATAGCCATCTGTTCCAGTTTGCTAATGCTGCCGTTAGGCAAAATACCAGAAATGGATTGGCTTTTATAAAGGAGGTTTATTTGGTTGCAAAGTTACCATCTTAAGGCCATAAAGTGTCCAAGGTAAGGCAGCAACAAAGGATACCATTGGCATCCGGAAAACCTCTGTTAGCTGGGAAGGCACGTGGCTGGCGTCTTCTTCCTTTGCTTCCAGTTTATGTTTCAAAATAGCGTTCTCTTAGTATCTCCCTGGCAAACTCTGGAGTAGCAAACGTCTTCTTTCAATGGTTGTCTCCAAAATGTCTATCCTAGCTGCAGCTCTCAGGTCCTTTTGTTGGGGGCTCTTTTATAAGACTCCAGTGAACTAATCAAGGCCCACCCTGAATGGGCAGGGCCATATCTCCATGGAAACATTCAATCAAAGTTGTCACGCACAGTTGGGTGGGTCGCATCTCCATGGGAACGACCGAATTCCAGTATCCCACGAGATCGGATTAAAAGACCATGGCTTTTTCTGGGGGACATAATACGTACAAACTAGCACAACATCCTAGTCGATGTTGATCAATAGAGCTGTTGATTTGCATTTCCTAATAGCTAATGAGGATGAGCATCTTTTCATATGCTTATAGGCCATTTGTATGTCTTTTTTTGGAGAACTGTCTATTCAAATTATTTCTCATTTATTAATTGGGTTATTTGTCTTTTTTATTGTTTAGCTGTAATTGTTCTTTATATATCTAAATACACGTCCCTTAGCAGATACTTGATTTGCAAAAATGTTCTCCCATTAATGGGTTGTCTTTTCATTTTCTCAATGGTGTCCTTTGAAGAAAGAAAGTTCTTCATTTCGATGATGTCTGGTTTATCTATATTTGTTGTTGTTGGCTCATCTAAGAGACCATTGCCAAAGCCGAGGACATGAAGATTTATGCCTATGTTTTCCCCTAAGAGTTCTGTAGTTTGGGCTCTTACATTTAGGTCTTTGATCCATATGGAGTTAATTTTTGTATATGGTATGAGGTAGGGATTCAACTCAATTGCTTTGCTTTTGAATATCCAATTGTCCCAGTGCCATTTGTTGAAAATATAATTCTTTCCCCTCATTGAATTATCTTAGCACCCCTGTCAAAAATCGCTCTTTTTAAAAAGCATTTCCTTATGGGAAATTTAAAATGTGTAAAAGTAGAGAAAATAATACAATGAATTCACATGTAGCATCGTTATCTACAACATTTATAAACTCATGACTGACCATGTTTCGTCTGTACCCTCTCCTACTTCCTAGCTTTCCATATTATTTTGAAGAAAATTTCAGAACCCTATAATTTACCCATAAATATTGCTGCTGTATTTCCAAAAGATGAGCACCCAGGCTTAAAAATTCAACAGCAATTCCCCAATATCATTAAAAATCCCACTGGTCTTTAAAATTCTAATTATGTCATAAATGTCATACATGTATTTTTTTACAGTTTGTTTGAATCAGGATCCAAATAAAGTCTATGTATGTGATTAGTTGATATGTCTTTATGTCTCCTTTAGTGTATAAGTTCCCCATCTATCTATCTCTCTATATATGTTTTCTTTTTTCCTTGCAATTTATTTGTTGAAGATGTATCATTCTTTTCAAAAGAGCATAGAGATGGATTCTGTTCATTTGTTGTTGCTTCTATTTATCCAGTCTGAGAGTCTATGTCTTTTAAGTGGTGAGTCCAATCCATTTATATTTATTGTACTTATTGACATCTTTGAATTTTTTCTATCACCTTCTTTTGTTGTGTTGTCTATCTAATATGGTTTTTCTGTTGCTCCTTTTTCATCTCATTTCCCACCTTCTGCTGAATTTGTCAGATTTTCTTTATTTCCTTTCTTTTTCCCTCTACTGGTTTGGAAATATTCGTTCTATTTCTATCCTTTGAGTAGTCACCCTTACATTTTTAACACGCATGCTTAATTTATCACAGTTGATGTTTGATGAACATCTCCTTGGTCTGATATCTGAGTCCCATCTTAGCACATCCAAGGATGGAGAAAAGGATAGGGGATAGCCATTCAGGGCACTGTTTGTCTGGAGAAATGTCAGATGAAGTGGAGGGTTACAGACACCCCAAATCTCTGTATGGTCTGAGGCTGGTCCTTCTTTGGACCTCAACTTCCTCCATCTGCAGGAAATCACTGAGTCCCCCCAGTGCTAACATCTGGGGATTTCGAACTCCCCACTCTCTCTCTCTCTCGATCTGACCACTCAGGGTGCAATGGCAAAAGACCCTGCAGGCAACTGTGCGCTGTTCACAAAATGAGCTTGCAGAAGACGTAATGGCTAATATCATTATTTACTTCACTGAGCTAAATAATCTCAGGAATTGCTCATCAGGGCCTGATAATTTGACTGGATTTCATGCACAATTAGGCATTCAGAGCTGAGGCTTTAGTCTGCAGGGCTCAGGACAGAAGCCAGTCTTCCTGCCTAAGAAGTTCAAGGGGAGGGGGTGGCCATGGGAGACCCCCAGTCCCAGGAAAGAGCCATATTTGCAGGACGGCTGGATCCCCCAAAGTCAGTGTGTCTTGCCCGAGCTGGGCTGGAGATCCACCAGTTGGAGTCAATGTGCCATTGATCATTTATTAGGTGATTTACATTTTGAAAACCGTTTTTCTCAAATAAAGTCAAGTCTGGAAAATAATATAGTGGAAGGGTGACCTTCAGTGAACGTGGTTAACAATTTGTCACTTGTGCTCAAGATTTTTGTTTTTCTTCTTACCTGAAAGAATTCAGAAGGATCAATTTAAAATATAAGTCAGAGTTTTTTTCTCCTCTGCCTGCAACCCTCTATAGCTCCCACCTTCCTCAGGGGAAAAGCCCAAGTCCTCCCCGTGGCCCACCAGGCCCTGCACGCCCTGCTCCGTCCCCTCCCTGCCCTCCCCTCCTCCCGCTCTCCCGCTCGCTCCCTCCGTTCCAGCTCCATGGGCCTCCTTGCTGCTCCTCCAGCACCCCAGGCCCGGGCCTGCCTCAGGGCCTTTGCACAGGCTGTTCCCTCTGCCAGAAATGCCTTTCCCCCAAGCCTTTTCTTTCTAGCGATTGATCTCTTAGTCATCCTTTAATGCCCCAGCTCCAGGCTGTGCAGCCTTAAATCTCCCACCCAAACCAGAGTCTCCTCTTCCCCTTGCCCTCTGCACAGCCCCCACCCCAATTCCAGCACAACATCCTTCCATCCCAGCCCGACCACAAAGGGCTGGGGCGGTGGGTGAGGGGTGGGTCTCGGCCCCACTAACCCCTCCTCCACAGCCCCCCCCACCTCCTACCCCCACTTCACCCTCCCCTCTCTTAGTCTCTCCTTTCTCCTCTCATATTCTATTTCCATCTTTCTCAGCTGAAATCTCAGCAGGGCTTGGGGGTCCTTCCCCAGGGCTGCCCCGCTCTGGCCTCCCACTTCCCATCTGTACCGTGGTGGGACCCCCTATATTTCTGGGCTCCTCCATCTGCTCTGCACCTCCCAGGTACTCAACACAGAGCTGGGGGGTGGAATTTAAAGGCATCCACTGGCTTTACCTTCTCCCCACATGGCTGGGGGAGTGGGGGGACCCTAGAGGGGAGGGGGCGTTCACAAGGTCACTCAGCACCGGGCTGGGGAGTCCCCCGCAGCCTCGGTTCCAGCCCCAGCAACCCCCGCCTGCTGTGTAATCTGTGTGCGTGGGGGGAGGGTGACTCTGGATCCCTGAGCCTCAGTTTTCCCCCCTCCATATAGGGATAGTGTCACCTGGCCATGATGACGATTAAGGACACGACACAGGGAAGGCACTGAGAATGTGGGAAAAGCCAGATCACGGGGACCATGACAGACACATTTACTCAGGGAGGCGGGAGGGGAAATGGGGAGCAGCCGATTTGCTTTGGAACCCACATCCAGAGGCCAGTTTGGTCCAGGAAAGGGGTGGCTGGGGACCCACCAGGTTCGGGGTGGGGGCAGAGGGAGCAGCTTGTCTGCTGTACCCAAGGAAGGATCCAGAATTGGGGGGCTGGGGGTCAAGGGCATGGGGATTGCCTGGCAATGGGGACCAAGCTGATGGACAGGGGTCAAAACAACTGATGTCCCAAGTCGGGGATGCAGGGAGGGCATTGAAGAAAGGGAGGCTGACATTCAGGATTTTGTCTGTCTCTGCCCCAGTAGGATGCCCATGGCCCCCCAAACTTCAGAAGAGTTTACCCCAGATCTGGGGGCCTGGGGAACCCCAGAGCCAAGAACAGAAATTCAGCAATAGCTGAAGTTTCATTTATTGACCAGCCTCCGGGCTGGGGACATGGCAGTAACAACAAGGTAGACACTCCAGCTCTGCCTCCCAGTGTCCCCAGCCCAGGGGTGCAGATGGACGTTAACCAAATAATCACACAATCTACACGTGTGTGTGTGTGTGTGTGTGTGTGTGTAAATTCATTTGTACTACCAATATTTATCAAGCCCCTACTGTGTGCCAGGCACTGGGGACACAGGCAGTGAACAAAACAGACAGAACTCCCTGCCCTTGTGTAGCTGACCTTCCAGAGGGGGAAACAGAGGGGTAAGCAGATAAATATTCAAGGTCAAGTTGGGGGGACTTGCTATAAAGTAGGGTGGGGGTCAGGGAGGAGAATGGGGCTGTTTTAGACAGAGGCTTGTCAGGAAGGGCACTCTGAGGAGGGGGCATTTGCAGAATGGTGACGTGAAAGGGAGGGAGGGAGCTGGGAAGATATCGGAAGGAAGAGCATTCTTAGTAAGGGAACAGAATGTGCAAAGGCCCTGACGCTGGCCTGGGCCTGGTGAGTTGGAGGAACAGTGAGGAGGCCCCTGTGGCTAAAACAGAGGGAGCGAGGGGAGGGCAGGGATGGGGTGTAGACTGACCATGCAAGGCTCATGGGCTTCAGTGAGGGCTCTGAAATTATGCTCAGAGCAATGGGGAGCCATGGAAGATTCTTGAGCAAGGGAGCAACCAGATTGGATTTGCTTTTCTCCAAGTTCCCTCCTACTGCCTGGGAGAGAACGGGCCACAGTGGGGGGCAGCAGTAGCAGCCCTGAGACCAGGGGTGGGCAGCCCAGCAGAGCTGGAGGAAAGTGTTGGTGACAGACTTGCCTGGTTGGTCATCTTCCTGGCTGCTCCCTGCAGTTTGGGGCATTCGAGGTGGACCCCTCAGATGCTGAGCTGCTGCTCCAGGAGGGTCCTAGGTTTGCTTAAGCAGCAAAGGCAGGGTGGGCACAAGTTATAAGGGAGGCTTCTATTTCTGCAGACATCTTTTCAACAGCAGTGGGATAATATAAGTAAATTCTCCACCATCACTTTTGACAGCCTTGTAGTATTCCACGGCATGATATAAGTGATTTCCTTAACAAAGCCCCGGCTACTGGGAAACCAGATTGCTCACAAGCTCCTACACTTATCTCTTGGGCTGGGCTGAACTTTCTTGAAGGGTGGGTGCTTGTGGATACCTGTGGCAGGCAGACCTCTAAGGGGGTCCCCAAGTTTCCTTGCCCTGGTCGAACCCTCAAGTGAGACCCCACCCCTGGCCAACACCCCAACTGCAGCTTGCAAGACCCTGAAGCAGAGAACCCCGCTGAGCCATGCCCGGGTACCTGACCCACAGAAACCGAGTCAGTCAGCGTGCATTATTTTATGCCCCTAAGGTCTGGGGCAGGGTCATTTGTTACGCAGCACTAGCTGACTAAGGCAACATCCTCAACTTCTTCCTTCAGGTCTTTTCCTGGTGCTGATGGAGATGGGAACATGGGGACAGCACTGGGTAAAAGCTCCGAGGTGAGATTGGCTCTGGAAAAAGCAGTTTTCTCTGGCTGGGGTGCAGGGCTGGCTGGTGAGAGCAATTCGGGCTTCGTTCTCAGGTCTGTGGGGGACCGTGGGAGGCTGGAGCAGCCTGGGATGGGACTGAATCTGGAGGTTCCATTTGGCTACACTGGCTGGGTGGAGATCCAGCTGTTGGGGGGCAGGTTGGGAGGAGATGGGGGCTGGGGGTGGGCAGGTGGGGGAGGCTGGGACCTGCTCTGGGGCAGAGGGGAAAGATGGGAGCCTGGGCAAGATGTAGGATGAATGTTGATGGGGGACAGGGCTTGGGGGGTGCCAGTAGACTCCCCTCTGGGCAGTGCTATCTCGCCAACTGCTTCCCTGCCCCCCTGAGCTTCTTGTCTTCTCCAGCCTCTAAATTCCCCCATCTCCCCACTGCCCATGACAGAGAATGGAATTATATTTTTATAACTTCTTGTTTTTCCCGAACTGAGTTCCATGTGTGCTGGTCTAAATTTAAAAAGCGGATGGATGTGGGGCGATCGTTTTTAACTCTCTCTCCCCTTGGAAAAAAATTAACCCGCCTCGATTCAGTTGCTGTTTCCTCCAGGGATACTGGGGGTGGGTGGGGCTTTGCTGGGGGGTGACAGGAATGGAGGGGAAAAGTGATACCTGGGTCCCAGCTGCCTCTTCTCTGAAACCTCCCCTGATCCCCCCAGTGTGGGGTCAGGGGCCTCCTCTGGGGTGGCACAGTGCCCTGGGTGTCCCTGACCCTGCTCTTGTCACCCTGCCCCGGAACTGCCTTTTTATACACTCTTAGCTGCCCCACTTTGCTTTGCTGTTCCCTCTGCCTGCTATCCCTTTCCCACTCATGTTTAGGGTCGGCTCCTCTTTATCCTTCAGGGCTCAGTTAAAATGTCACCTCTGCCGAGAGGGCCTCCCTGACTGCTCCAGCTAAAGAAGCTGCCACGTTTGCTTTCCACCCCATCATGCAATTTCTTTACAGCATTTGTCATCACCCAGAATTCTCCTAGGAGAACAACAGAAATTCACTAAGTTTAACCGAGGGAACTGGGTCTTGGCTGCTCAGCTCCTCTGAAGTCCGAATTACAGGCGTGTTCACTTCTCTTTTAGGATCCCACGTAACTCATTCACCATTCAGCAAAACCTTATTAAGTGGCTACTGCACTGGACCGTGGATTCAGAGGTTTCCAGCTCTGGTTGCATATTAGAATCATGTGGGGGGCTTTTAAGTCCTACTACCCTCACCCCCCACACCTCCAGAGAGCCTGAATGAATCAGCCTGGAGTTGGGGGCTGGGTACACGTTCTAATGTGCAGCCAGGGGATCTGGAAGTGGTTTAGCTGGGCGGCCCTGGCCTGGGGGTCTCAGGATGTGTCACCTGGGGTCTCCATCATTGGAAGGCTCGACCAGGGCTGGGGGAGCTGCACCAAGGGCTGGAGGTCCCGGGAGGGTGTCTCTATGGTGCTGCTTGAGGCTCCTTCCAACATGGCGGCCGGCTTGGTCCAGACAAATGAAGTGGCACGTAAAGTGGGGTTGTCCTCTCCCCCTGGAGTCAGGATGTGTTGTCTTCCCAGCTGGGGTGTACAACACTCAAAGAACTCTGCCAACCCGGGAAGCCCACCCAAGCTTCAGTGTCTGGAGATTTTTATTGGGGCTTCACTTTGGAGAAACCATGGCCACGAGGTTGAACTCAGTCTCCAGCCCTGCTCACCCCCACCCAATCTCCGGGGTTCAGGCTGGTGCTAAGTCTCAAAACCCCAAAGCTCTACTCACAGGCTTGATCTTTCTGGCTGAACCAGACCACTGCACCTCCCCCCCAAGTCCACCTTGAATCATCTCATTAGCATAAATTATCATATCAGATGGGGGGCATGATTTAAAAAAACCCTCTTATCATCTGAAAAATCCCAGTGCTTTAGAGGGAGACCCCCAACCCCACCCCCTGGCTGGGTGCTGGGATAAAGACCAGACTTCTCTTTGGGTAAAGCAGGTGGTTTTTCTCAGGGATTCTGTATGTTATCACATAGAAAGTTTTCTTAGCTCAGCACTTGGCCCACAGTAGGTGTTTGATAAACCTTGGCTGCGGGGTTTATTATGTTATAGATCTAATTAATTCCTTTTTGTTGACTCTTATTCCATTAGTTGAATTGTTTTTATGGATCCGTTCTCCTGCTGATGGACTTCTAGATTATTTTCCATCTTATACAGTCTTTACACATCTCTTTATGCTCTCAGTGAGGTGTTTTGGGTGCGTGCAGGCTTTTTAACTGACTATTAATGAGGCTTCACACTACTAGTTAAAGCCCAAATGCTTTCCCTTGTTGGGGTTCCAACCCGTGCCAGTTTGAATGTATTATGTCCCCCAAAATGCCATTATCTTTGATGTAATCTTGTGTGAGCAGACGTATCAGTGTTGATTAGATTGTAATTCTTTGAGTGTTTCCATGGAGATGTGACCCACCCATCTGTGGGTGATGAATCTGATTGGATAGTTTCCATAGAGGTGTGGCCCCGCCCATTCAGCATGGGCCTTGATTAGATTACTAGAGCACTATATAAGCTCAGACAGAAGGAGCGAGCTTGCTACAGTCAAGAGGGACACTTTGAAGAATGCACAGGAGCTGAGAGAGGAGCTGCAGTTTACAGAGACATTTTGGAGACAGCCTCTGAAAGCAGACTTTTGCTCCAGAGAAGCTAAGAGAGGAAAAACGCCCCAAGAGCAACTGAGAGTGACATTTTTGAGGAACTGCAGCCTAGAGAGGAACGTCCTGGGAGAAAGCCATTTTGAAACCAGAACTCGGAGCGGACGCCAGCCACGTGCCTTCCCAGCTAACAGAGGTTTTCCGGACACCATTGGCCATCCTCCAGTGAAGGTACCTGATTGCTGATGTGTTACCTTGGACACTTTATGGCCTTAAGACTGTAACTTTGTAACCAAATAAACCCCGTTTATAAAAGCCAATCCATCTCTGGTGTTTTGCATTCCGGCAGCATTAGCAAACTAGAACACAACCAGTAGCATCGGAAGCCCCCCCAACTCCACATTCTCACTGACACTTAAACTCTGATTTTTTTAGGCCTCCCCTCCACCTCCACCTCCAGAATCTGTTGTGGCATTCTCCTCCTCCAGGGCTCTGGGTTCTGCCCCAAAGTTACCCCAATGTAACTCCGTAGCACCAGGCATGCTTTCCTGCCTCACACATCATCACTACCAGTTGAGGGCTGGAGAGAACCAACTGACTCCAGCTTCAGGCCACTTAAAAACTGTGGGTAAATCTCAGGTCCTAGCACTTTCCTCCCAAAGATATTCCCGAAATTCCCAGATCCTATGCATTGCCGTGGAAAGGTAATAATCGAGATTCTTTTGCAAGTGGTTCAAACAGCCACTACCACCACCACAAAAAGGAATTTACTGCCTAGAGCAATTGACAAGTGCAATCTATGTGGGCTTCAGGTACGGCTGGATCCAGGAGCTCAGACACTGTTATTAGGCGTTTTCTGTTGCCATCTCTAGGCTCTGCCTTCTTTTTCATTGGCTTCAATCCCAGGTGAGCTTTTTGGGGGAAACTTGCATTCTCCGAGCTCAAGGACCCCAAACAAGCACCTCTTCCCTGGCTCACTCTCATTGGCTCAGCCCTGAACCAACCACAGCAACCCGGAGAAGATGTAATGCTCTGATTGGCCAGCTTGGGGAGAGTGAAGTCAGTTTCCTGTAAATGGGGCTGTTCCAAAAAAAGAAAATGGGGTTCCTTCTTCTGGAAGACAAAGTGATGGATGATAGGCCAGCAAAACTGAATGTCAGATGACCACCAGAAAATTCAGATTCCTATCAATCTCAATTGTATCAGGAAAGCACAGGGTTTGGGGACCAGCCCTGGGTTTGCCATCTACTGGCTCCATGACTTTGGGAAACTGGCACCAATTTTCTGAGCTTTATCTATAAACGAGGTTGAGGAAAACTAGGCACCCAGCCAGCACTCCCTACGTATCAGTTCTCCTCCACCGTCCATCCCCACAACCACAGCTGACCAGAGTTAGCCCTTGCACTGGTTTTTCCCTCCACTTTTTCCTGCAGATATCCACATGGGTGTCTCCATCTCCTTCAGGTCCCTGCTCAAATGCCACCTCCTAAGAAAGAACTTCCTGGGACACCCTGCCTGAAATCGGCCCCTCGGTCCCTCCTTGCCCTTCCCGTTAACCTACTTCTTTTTGGGTCAGATGATTTAGCACCCATTATATTGTGTATTTTATTTGCTTGTTGAGTGTGTGTCTTCCCCCTCTGGAATGTCAGCTCCACAAGGGCAGGGATTTTTGTCTGTTTTTTTTCCACTGGTGTATCCCCAATGCCTAGAACAGAGGCTGGCACACAGAAGGGGGTGATAAATAGAAGTTGAGTGGGCATCAGGGCCAACTCTCCTGGGTCCTGAAACATCTCTTTCCCTGGGGTTCCAAACTGAGCTCACTTGAGCTAAAATCAAGTTGTCAGCAGGGCTGTGTTTCTTCTGGAAGCTCCAGGGGAGAATCTGTTTCCTTGTCTTTTCCAGCTTCTAGAGGAGCTTCAGGTATGGCTCAATCCAGGAGCTCAGACACAGTCATTGGGAATTTCACTCTTGTCATCTCTGTACTCTGCTTTCCTCTGAGTTGGTTTCACTCCCAGGTGGGCTCCCCTTTCTTGGTAGTGAGAGTGTGCCCCAGTATTTCTTTATCTGGCCCCTTCCTCCATCTTCAAAGCCAATGATGACCAGTTGGGACTTTCTTAAGCAGCATTCCTCTGGTTCTCTGCCTCTGTCATCACATTTCCTTCTTTGACACTGACCCTCCTCCCTTTAAAAAACTTTTCATTTTTAATTGGGTAAAATATGCATAACGCAAAAATGATTTTAACCATTTTAAGTGAACAACTCTTTGACATTAAGTACATTGGCAAGGCTGTGGAAGTTTCACCGCTATCTACTTCTAGGCTTTTTCATCATCAAACCAAAACTCATACTCGTTTAGTAATAACTCCCCATTCCCCCAACCCCCATAACCACTTTTCTGCTTTCTGTCTCTATGAATTTGCTTGTTCTAAGTAATTCATGCAAGAGAAATCAGACAGTATTTGTCTTTTTATGTCTGGCTTGTTTCACTCAACATGATGTCGTCCAGGTTCATCTTTGTTGTCACATGGACAAGCATCTCACTTATTTTACAGCTGAATAATATTTCATTGTATGGATGGACCATATTTTGTTTCTCCATTCATCTCTGCTGAGGACACTTGGGTAGTTTCCACCTTTTTACTATTGGGAATCACGCTGCAATGAACATTGGTGCACAAATATCTGTGCAAGCCCCTGCTTTCAATTCTGTGGGATACATAACTAGGTGTGGGATTGCTGGATCACATGGTAATTCCATGTTTAACTTTCTGAAGAGACACCTAAACATTTTCCACAGCGGCTACATCATTTTCTATTCCCACCAACAATATAGGAGGGCTCCTATTTCTTTGCATCCTTGCCAATGCTTATTTTCAGATTTTTAAATAATAGCATCCCAGCAGGTGTGAAGAGGTAGCTCAATGTAGTTTTAATGTGCATCTCTCTATTGATTAACGATGTTGAGCATCTTTTCATATACTCCTTGGCCACTTGAATATCTTCTTTGGAGAAATGGCTGTTCAAATCTTTGGCCCATTTTTCATTTGGATTGTTTGTCTTTTTGTTGTTGAGTTGTAGAAGTTCTTTACATATTCTGGCTATTAAACCCTTATCAGTATATGGTTTCCAAGTATTTTCTTCCATTCTGTAGGGTTGCTTTTTCACTTTCTTGATAATTCCCTTCCTGCTTTCCTCTTAGGAGTCTGGTGATGACACTGAACCACCCCCCAGATGGACCAAGAGAATCCTCCATCTCAGAACCTTTCATTTAATTCCACCTGCTAAGTCCCTTTTGCCATGTAAGACACCAAAGTCACAGATTCTGAGGATTAGGATGTTGACATCTTTGGCCATTATTCTGCCAACCACATCTGGCGCAAGGAGATATTGACATTCATTCCACAAACATTTATTGAGTGCCTACTGTGTACCCCAGATGCTGGGGACACAGCATTCATTCATTCATTTGTTCATTCATTCATTCCACAAGCATTTATTGAGTGCCTGCTGTGTATCCTCAGATGCTGGGGATATAGCATTCATTCATTTATTAATTCCACAGACATTTATTGAGTGCCTACTGTGTACCCCAGGTGCTGGGGATACAGCAGGCAAGAAAACAGACAAAAATTCTGGCTGTCATGGAGCAGACATTCTTGTGAGGGAGAAAGAAAGGCAACACAATTAATGAAATAAACTGAAAGCAGAATGTCTGGTAGTGGCTATCAGGGAGGCCTCTCTGAGGAGGTGACGTCTGAGCGGCTGGTCTTAGAATCTCGGGGCTGGAGTCACCCAAGGCTCTTCCCAAATAATGTGACTACAGGGTAGTTGAGACCCGGGTTATGAGACAACTTTGAGCCCCAGAGTGCAAAAGTGATTCCTTTTGCATTTCTTTCCATCTTTCTAATTTTATCCAAGAAAATCTCCCTTGGGGGCTGGGGGTTCTGTAACATCTCTTCCCTCTGCTAATCCACTGCATACCACAGGCTCACTGGCTGCTGCCGGTGAGAATCAGCTTCAGTTGTATTTTCAGTTACCTTCTGTCTCTGGCAACAGATGCTGGTTTTCCTTTCACTTTTGTGATTTAAAAAAAAAAGTTTTTTTGTAAAGAACAGATTCAGTTCATCGCAGAATTATTCACAATAGGCAAAGTGTGGAAACAGCCCAAGTGTCCACTGACAGAAGAATGGAGAAACAAAATGTGGTCCATCCCGACAATGGAATATTATTTAGCTATAAAAAGGAATGAAGCTCGGAGACATGTGACCACGTGAATGAACGCTGAAAACATGATGTTCAATGAAATAAGTCCGACACAGAAGGACAAATATTGTATGATTCCACTCACGTGAATCTACTTTCTATCCTAGCAATAAACAAATTCCTAGGGATGGAAAGCAGATGACAGGGTACCAGGGGCTGGGGGGAGGCACGCTGGGGGGCTGGTGCTTAATGGGTACAGGGATCCTGTTTGGGGTGATGCAAAAGTTTTGGGTAATTGATGGTGGTGATGGTAACACAACCTTGTAAATGGAATTAATGCCACTGACTGGTACATTTAAAAATGGTTAAAATGACATTTATTTATGTTCCAAGTGTGAGTGGGTTTAAAGGAAAATATTAATAAAGCATTTGTGCATATGGGGGAAATGGAAAAAGTGAGAAACTAATGGTGCAGAATGAGGAGGTGTTAACTGTTCGTTTGAAAGATAGAGAAGCTGAGGTTCAGAAAAGCTGAAGGGCTTCCCCAAACTAGAACCTTCTGGTGGGCAGAAGTTCTTTCTCCTGGAGGGGAGATGGGAAGGAGAGAGAAGGCATTCCATCAGCTCCATCTTTCCTCCCGTCCTGTGAACAGGAATCTCCCCCTCACTTCCAGCGGGTGAGGAGATGCTTGATGCGGATCTTCAGGGAAAAGCATCCCAAGCAGAGGGAACAGAATGTGCAAAGGCCCTGAGGCTGGACATGCCTCATGTGTTGGAGGAACAGGGAGGAAGCCTGTGAGACTGGAGTGAGTGAGGTGGAGAGAAGGGGGCAGGAATGGGACGGGGCAGGGCGTGGAGGGCCCTGTGGGCTGCAGGGAGAACTTGGGCTTTTCCCCCAAGGAAGGTGGGAGCCATGGAGGGCTGTGGGCAGAGGAGGGACGGGCCCTGACTCTGTTGCTCACAGGCGCCCTCTGGCTACTGCAGGGAGAACGGAGTGAAGTAGGGGGTGGGTGCAGCGGCAGAGGAGAAACCAGTCCCAGCTCTGTCTCTCACATGCTGTGCATCCCCCAGGCAAGCAAACTCCCTCTCTGGACTCCATTTCCTTATCTTCCCACTGGGGCTGTGGCGGAGACTCAGAGACAGATAATGCTTGGAAGGCGCTGGTTGCCCCAGATTCAGGCCACGTGTGGGGCTGCTGAGCTGTTGCTTTACTGGGTCAGGATTCTGCTCACACATCCTTTCTGCGGCGGGAGGATGAGCTCAGAGGCACCCCCAGCTCAGGCTCCGATGAAGTCACCCGGACAGTTGGTTGGGTGCGAGGATGGTGGTGAAAATAGATTTCCCACCTGTGCCCTCTGCCTCCCTGAGAGGTGACAATGAACACATCAGTGGGAGCAGAACAGGCAGTCAGGCCTCACACGCAGCCTGGGAGCCTCCTCCTCCAGGAAGCCCTCCCGGGTTGCTTCGGCCCTTAGGGGTCTCGTAGGAAGGTGTTTGGGGGGGGCTCGCTTGCTCGGTGACTAGACAAGTTCATTGTCCCTTCTGGGCTCTGCTTTCTCAGCCACACGTTGGGGAGGAAAATCTCGCTCAGTTGCTTCACAAACATTTAGTGAGCACCTACTGCATGCCAGGGCCTGTGTTGGGTGCTGGGAACTCGCCCTGCCCACTCCTGGAGCTCTTACTCCAGTGGAGGGAGATGGATGGGACACAGGGGTTAAAATGCAGGGTGATCACAGCCTTGGTGGGGACATGTGGGGTTCTGCACACCCCAAAAAGGCCCTGATCCCTTTAAGGGGTATCACAGAGAAGGAGCCTTGGAGGCTGACCCTTGGGGAAGTCGTCCAGGGGCTCTTGGTGGCAGTTCCAGCCAAGGCGGAGGTCTGGAGGTGAGAGAGGGTGGACATGGAAGAAGTTACTGGTGGTTTGAAGGCAGGGCCTACCTGGAGAAGAAAGTCAGTGGCAGTCACGCAGGGCTATGGGGCAGATAAAACAAGAAAACCCTCCTACAAATTTCTGGCTCATGGCAGCAGCCATAATTTGGGGGCTGTGAGCTCTCTGAGAACAGGGACTGGGTGTGTCTCCTGTCCCCGACTGCACCCCTAGCCAGTCCAGGGCCAGGCACATAAGAGTGGCCCATTTTACAGCTGAGGAAGGTGATAATCAGAGAGTGCAAGTGATATTTCTGGAGTCACACAGCAGGGAACTGGCCGAGTTGGGATATGAAGACACCCAGTGAAGGTTTGTTGAATGAATAAGTGATGGTGGGTTCATGGTGAGGCTCTACCCTACCCCAACAGAACTCCTTTGTGGCTTCCTTTCCTATCGGAATTAAGTCTCAGATCCCGATTTTCACAGCTCTGCTATGAAACTTTAATTTCTTCCAACTTAAATTTCACTCCTCCCCGGCCACCCTGCTTTCACCATCCCAGCCATTATGAGCTGCTTGCTGTTTTCATACCCCTGGGCCTCTGCCTATGATAGTCTCTCTTTCTGAAGCATTCCCTTTCTCACTTCCAAATGTCATTTTCTCCTGGCGAACTCCTATTCAGCCATCAGGACCCCAGCTCCAATGACCCCACCTCCACCCCAGATTCTCATAGGTAAAAACCATCACTCCCCTCTGCTCTCTGAACTCTGGGGGCTTCTGGAGGTGCGGGCCTGAAGGATGAGGCTTTTCTGGATCTGGCACACATTCAATCACTATATGTGGAATGAATAAAAAGATACATGCATGCAGACATGGGGTGAGATCCAGGGTGGGATTGGCCAGAGCCCTGATTTCCCCGCCTGGGCTCCCCATGGACACGCCAGTGCCCTTGGACGGGTCATAGGACCTAGTCCACGTGGGTCAAACACCCAGGGAGTCCCGTGACAGCTCGGCGTGGTGGGGACAGTATGCCAAGCCTCAGTTGACAGATAGAAGAAACCGAGACAGGCTTGGAGCTGAGCCAAACAGGACCCAAGCCAGAGTGATTCAGAGCTGGAATTGCTCCTTTAGGGAGCTGCCTCGCCAGCCTGGCAGGGGAGAAGATGGCGGGCTCTTTGGAGGAGGGGACTGAAGAAGTGAGGGTGGTGGGGTGGGCTGGGGGACACGCAGGGCAGGGACCCAGGAGACAGGGTGGAGGCTGAACCTGTTGGAGCTGCTGCAGGCACTGATCAAAGAAGGGGTTGGGGACTTTGGAATTTCTTGGCCTCTTGGGGTAAGGCAGCTTTTCCGGCAGCTGTGGCAACACCACTACAGAGGGAAGCAGGAGGCCTGGGGGGCCCCAGAAGAGATGGCCCACCAGGGTGGCTGCAGGAGGGAGTGGAGGCTGCAGGGTCCTCAGGCCAGGGAGCCAGGAGGTGGAACCAAGTCACCACTCACACTGGGTTACTCGTCCTCTCAGCTTATCTTTGCACCTGCCTTCCAAGGTGGGTATCAGAAGTCTCACTTACAGATGAGGAAACAGAGGCTCAGAGTGGACCTCTGATTTGCCCAAGCCAGGCCAAGGGCAGTTCCCCAAAGGCATCTAGTGTTTCTGCCCTCCAGACCTTTGTCCTTGGCTGTTCCCTCTGCCTGAGTCTTCGCGTGACTGACTCCTGCTCCTTCTTAAGGGTCTCTCCTCCTTTGGCCCCCAGGTGAGGTCAAGTCCCTCGTGTGGACTACCACAGTTGCTTGTGTTCCCCGTCATAGCCCTGATGTTGTTGCCTGGTCAAGAGAACAACAGGTCACTTAGCACAGATACGTGCCAGGCCTTCTGGTAACTTGACAATGGTGTCCTTGAAGCTTGACAGCTTGGAAGCGAGCTCTGCTGCTGCACCTGTTTTCCAGGATGAACTAACTGAGGATCCAAGGACTGAGGTTTCCTTCTGCCAGGCATCTCTGTTTAAAGGGGGGGCTCAGTATCCTCAGGGGCAATAGCAAATCAGGCCACCCCTCCCCCCCAATACCACCACCCCCACACACGTGCACGCGCGCGCACACGCACACACGGGGACATTTTTCTCCCCAGACGTGCGCCTCCCACACGCAGGCGGCCGGCTGGCGTCTGCGCGGCTGACACTTGTAAATACATCCTCTCGCTCCTTTGGGGGTGCTGGCAAATGGGGGCGATGGAGGCAGTGCCTTCCTCAGCCCCTTCCCTTTGGTGGGGGAGAGGAGGTGCCCGGAGATCTTAACCCCAACTGATTGACAGGTCACAGCCCCCCGCCCTGTCGACGGTTCCATGAGCTCCCCTAGCCAGGCTTGGGTGGGGGCTGAAGCAAGTTCGCCCCTTCCTGCCGTCCCCCCTCTGCGCCCGCCCACCCTCTCCCTTTCTCAAGCGGCCTAGGGAGGGAGCTTGTGGGACAGACAGATGGGCCGAGGACAGACAGATCGCGGGCACGTGGGAGTCACAGCTGGGCAGGGGGAGGGGAGAGTCTGGCCACCAAGATCGGCTCCCCCAAACTGCCCCAGCCGAGGTGTGTAGGAGGGAGCCTCCGGGCTGGAGAGGGCGCTGCGCCCCCGGCCCTCCACCGTGCACCGTGGTCTTCACTGCGCAGGCGCCAGGCCGAGCCCCAGAGAAGGGGTTCGCTTGTCTCGGGGTACACAGCCCCGCGGGGTGCTAGGCCTGGTCTCGGAGTGCGAGTGACGCTTGGATCTAGGGTCTGGGTGACTTGGACCCGGGGACCCCCTCCCTGCGCGCAAATCCCGCCCATCCCGGTGACACTTCCCCGGGAAAGCGAAGGCGCCGCCGGCCCGGGCTGTGGGCAGAGCCCGCCCCCTGCGGGACAGGGCCGGGATCGGCGCAGCCACGAGATCCCGACCCCCAGGCCGAGCCCGGACCAGGAGCTGAGCCCTGATCCTGGCTGGGCCCTGGAACCTGGGGCTGAGCCCTGATCCTGGCCTGGTCCAGACCCCAGGCTGAGCTTGATCCTGGCTGGGCCCTGGAACCTGGGGCTGAGCCCTGATCCTGGCTGGGCCCTGACCCCAGGCTGAGCCCTGATCCTGGCTGGGCCCTGGAACCTGGGGCTGAGCCCTGATCCTGGCCTGGTCCAGACCCTAGGCTGAGCCTGATCCTGGCTGGGCCCTGGAACCTGGGGCTGAGCCCTGATCCTGGGTGGGCCCTGGAACCTGGGGCTGAGCCCTGATCCTGGACTGGTCCAGACCCCAGGCTGAGCCTGATCCTGGCTGGGCCCTGGAACCTGAGGATGAGACCTGATCCTGGCTGGGCCCTGGAACCTGAGGATGAGTCCAGATCCTGGCTGGGCTCTGACCCCAGGCTGAGCCCTTATCCTGACTGAACCCTAGTTCCCAACCGAGTCCCCACCTGGGCTGAGTCCTAGATCCCAATCGAACCCCAACCCTGACTGAACCCCAACTCCCTGCTGAGCCGGATCCTGGCTGAGCCTGCACCCTGGCCAAGCCCTGATCACCCTCCACCCAACTGAGGCCCCACCTCTCTGAGCTCCGGCTTTCTCATCTGTACATGGAAAGGAGGTTCGGGTACCCCCTGGCCCCTACCCAGGGTGGGGGGACCCCAAGGATTTCGGAGTCATCCCACCTCTGGCAAGTTCCTGTCTGTGTGGCCTGGGGCAGGTCTCTTGCTGCCTCTGAGCCTCAATGTCCTCATCTGTGAAATGTGCACTGCTACCCCCCACAGGTGGCTGGGAGGATTCATTGAAGTAATGTCTGAAATCTCTTAGAGGCCAGCACATAACAGGTGCTCAATAAATAAATAAATCAAAAGCACCATGGGACACTTTTTATTCTTTGTCTTATCCGACTATTGGTAGGTTTTATTATTCCCATGTCACAGATGTGGAAACTGAGGCATGGAGGAAAGAATGCATGCAGGCAAAGCTGGGTTTGAATCCCCCTGTCACACTCCACACCTGCTCGCCCGGCCCCAACTCACTGAAACAGTTTGCTTGGGTTTGATGAGGTACTAAAAACAGTCTCCTCTGCCAGCACAAACCCCATGAGCCACTCTGATCCTAAGAAAAGTGAATCCTTCTCTTTAATCGGGGACCCAGGGGTCTAAGATAGTAACTCTCAACCGATGACATGTGTCTGGAAGCATCTTTGGTTGTCACAGCTGGTGGGGTACTCCTGGCATTTAGTAGGCAGAGGCCAGGGTTGCTGCTAAACATCCTGCAGCCCACAAGACCGTCTGGACACAATTTCTGCCCCCAAATGCAGATGGAGCAGAAGGTGAGATGCGTGGGTGTAAGAGAGAGGACAGGATGTGTCTGAGGGTAGAGGAGGTGGACAGGAGGCTGCACTGGGGGGGCACATGTGAGGGTGGGCAGGGAGTTACCTCAGAACACCCTGAGTTCGAATCCCGACCCTGCCACTTCTGCCTGTGTGACCTTAGGCAAGTCACTTTCCCTCTCTGGGCCTTGATTTCCTCATCCAAAATGAGGATAAGGAGATATTTTATGTTATTTTATTTTATTTATTTTTGCCTCCTCTGGGTCCCCACTACAAGCAGGAAGCCTTGGCACAAGCAGGTTCTCCATAAACATTTGTCTGGCTTCCTGGAGGAGGTGGCCTGGGCAGCCACATGGCTCAGGCCTCCCCAGGATCTAGCTGCGACTGGGACCCATGGTTGGGACTCGGGGGAGGAAACTCCGGGAGGTGGGAGCCTCTCCTGGGCCCCGTTCCCAGCACTCACAGCTGCATCCTCTGGAGCCCCAGCTGTCCCCGACCCCCTCCACCGTGTCCTGTCCGCTGGCTCGTTCTCACGGAAGTCGGGGCTGGCCCCCGGGATCGTCCGCCCAGCGGCTGCCTCACACCTCATCCCAAGGATCGTTCTGTCTACACCCTAGAAGGCGCCTAGGTTTTTAAGGGGCTCCCAGGTGGCTGATGTAGGTTCCCCGGGGCCATACTTTGAGAAACATGTTTCTGCCCACACTCCTATTTCCTCCCAGGTGGGTAAACTGAGTCCCAAAGCGAGGTAAGGCCATGCCCGGGACCACGCGGTGGTTTTTTCTTTTTTGGATCCCTTTCAGTCTATCTCTGCCTCTGACTCCTTGTCTCCTTCCTCCCCCTTCTCGGGCCGTGCCCCTAGCATCCGGCCCCCTCCTCAATTCCGGAGGAATCCCCCCACCCCACCCCCGCACCAGCCGCCAGGCCCCGCCCACAAACTCCGCCCCGCCCCTAGGCTCCGCCTCCCCGATGGTGACCTGAGCCCATTGGCTTCTTCATACGGCGCCCGCGCTGCCATTGGCTGGGCCCGCGTCCTCGGCGCGCCCACGCTCGGCGCCTCTTCCGTCGCTTCCGCGCGGGCGGGGGCGGAGAGGGGGCGTGGCCATATGGGGCGGAGCGACGGGAGGGTGGAGCCGGGCTGCCCGTCCCGCCCCCGGCTCCGGCGCGAGTCCCGCGGCGGCCACAAAGGCTCTCACCGCTCCCAGGCGGCGGGACAGAGCGCCGCGACGGTCGGACAGACGGACGGGCCCCGGAGAGCCGGTGAGCAGAGCGGGGCCGGGGCGCTCCCCGTCTCCCCCATCCCGGGGGCCAGCTGGCCTCTGTGTCTGTCTTTCCCGCTCTGCGCCATGCCCCTGCCCACCCCCTCCATTTTATTCCTGCCTCAGTTTCCCTCTTCCTCTCCATTTCTCATTTTCCCTCTGTCTGTCTCTCTGTTTCTGTCTGGTCGCTTGGGTAGGGGCAGACACGTTGGGCCTGAACTGTCTGCTTTTATCCGTGGTGTCCTGTCCTGGTGGACTCTGGCCCTTTGACAGAGCTCCAGATTCCAGAATCGGGAGGGCATTCCCAGTAGCGGCCAGCCTGGCGGAAGGTATGAAGGTGGGACTGCCCGTGGCTTCTGGCTGGTCCCGGGAGCCCGGAGAGCCAGGGCCAGACCCACCCCAGCCTGGCAGGCTGCAAGCTCCCCAGGGGGCCTCGGCCTGGGCCTCAGTTTTGCCAGCTGGGAACTGGGGCCACCACCAGCCACCACCGAGGTAATTGGCAGGTGATCTGACCTACATCTACCGCCTCCTGGCCTTTTCTGTGGAGTCTAATTGGGCCCATTTCCCCGGGAGGGTAAACTGAGGCCCAGAAGGGGCCAGTGCTTAAGCCGGTGAAGTGGGAAGAGAGGCAGAACTGGAATCTGCTCCTCCTAGCGTCTCCCCCCTCCATCCTGCACCCCTCACCACTTCCTCCCTCCTGGGGGGTGGGGGGCGTGGCTGCCAGGGGAGGGGACAGTCCCAGCCGTAAACAGGTCTCCCGAGGAGGTCACTCCTTGAGCACGTCTGGGCTCCCCAACTGGTGGGGTTCAGCCTGGGTTTGGGAGCTCAGATCGCGGACTGGGACAACCTCGCGGGCTCGCTGGGCTGCCTTGGACAGTTGATTCCATTTAACCCTCCATTTCCTGCATTAAATGCAGAAATGAAGGCCCTTGCCTGTCCCCATCTCTGCCCTCTCCCTGGCTGGCTCCGCTCCAGCCACACTGGCCCCCTCGCTTTTCCTCCAGCGCTTTCAGGCGCCGTCCTGCCCCAGGGCCTTTGCACGGGCTGCGCGTCCCCTTTCCTGCCCTGGCAGGTCTGCAGGCGCCAACTTTTAAAACGTAACAGGTTGCCCCGACCAGGGCCTGGCGGCTGGGGCTGGGGCGGGGCGTCCGCGAGGGGCGGGGCGTCCGTGGGGGCGGGGCCGACGCTGCACCTATGGAAACGGTGAACAAAGAGCCGCCCCGGCCACGCGCGCACCTGGCTGCGCTCCTGCTTGGTGGGTGAGTGCCCCTGGGGGATGCTGGGGTGTAGGGGGGCGAACCCCGCTCTGTTGGGGGAGTCGGGGGTCCCTGAGAGGACAGTTCAGGCAGAGACAGGTTCCAGTGTCCCCCTCCCATTGTAGAGTCTTGGGGGGCCCAGGCGCCCCCTGAGCTTCAGTTTCCTCGTCTGAGGGTCCATCCAAGGGGGCGAGGGGACTTTTGGTTGCTGGAAAATTCCCTGTGGCGTGTTCAAGGGGTCTTAGTGTCTTGTCCCTCCTAGAGGGCCCCTTGAGGACAAAACTCCAGCTGTTGTCATAGAAACGGCCGCGCCCGGAGGCAGGTGCTAAAGAATGACTCATCTTTGACCGGATGCAGCCCCGGGTGCTGCAGATGGGGAGGTCGAGGCCCAGAGAGGGGCGGGTCTGGGCCCAGTCACCTGGCGTGCCACCCCCCACCCAATCCCCCCACCCCCCACGAATCGCACCCCCCTAAACTAATGGAGGCCCCTCTGGCAGAGTTCCTGCAATCTTCTAAAGCCCCAGGGCAGGGCCGTGAACCTGCTCCATCCTCCAGGCCTCAGTTTCCCCATTTGCTCCACACGGGAAAGACATTGAGATAACCCAGGGGCAGGGTAGTTTGTGAGGAATTTTGCAAGTCTTGACTGATGTCCTCTTCAGGGCACCGAAAAGGGGGTTACAGAAAACACTGGCTCTCTAAGCTTCCTAAGAGGCCTCCGTGGACCCCTTCCTTTCGGGGTGGGCTCTGGGCAGAGCAGAGGCAGGATGGGGGAGCCCTAAATTAGCAGTGGGCACGGATGAGGCGCAGGAGTGGTTCCAATCCTGATTCTACCACATCATTTACCTGTGACGTTAGGTTAGCCCCTCCCCACCCCGACTCAGTTTCCCCCTCTGTAATAATCCTGATTAGCAGGTCCATGAAAGGAACGTGACAATAAGGGCCTGGAGGTAAAACACCTAGTGGGGTGGTGAGTGCTCCCTGCAAAGTTCACTGCAATGCACGGTGTCGGGGTTCTGGGGGTGCATCTAAGCACACACCCCACCTCCCCCCCTGGGCAGGTCAGGCAGGCTCAGAGGTGTTCACCTTACACTGCTGCCTGACCTTGGTGATCTCCGCCTCTCTCTGAGCCTCAGTTTCCCTGATGGAGCAATGAGGCCCTGGGACAAGGCCCGGGACTATGCCCCTCTAGTGCCATGAGGTCATTTATTCATTCAACAAACGGGTGCCGAGCACCTACCCTGAGTGGGCATTGGGGGGGCCTCACGATGACTAGGTCTGATCCGGCGCCTTCCCTCCCTTGGCTCACACACTGGGGTTGGGGACAACAGAAGTTCTTTGACCAGAAAAGTTGTTACACTCAGTTATAATTGCATGATTATGGTGGACGGACAGATAGATGGAGAAGTTAGTTTCGAAGATGGGGGAGAGGGTCCTGGGAGGGCCTCTCAAGGAGGTGATATTTGAGGTGAAGCCTGAATGACAAGAAAGAAACAGTCATGCAGAGAACTAGGGAAAGAAGCTTCTGGGTAGAGGGCGCAGCCTGTGCAAAGGCCCTGAGGCAGGCCCGGGTCTGGCATGTTGGAGGAGCAGCGAGGAGGCCTGTGGGGCTGGAGCGGAGGGAGTGAGGGGGAGAGCAGGAGGAGGGGAGGGCAGGGAGGGGACGGGGCAGGGCTGCAGGGTCTGGTGGGCCGCAGGGAGGACTTGGGCTTTTCCCCTGAGGAAGGTGGGAGCCACGGAGGATTGTAGGCAGAGGAGGGACAGGCTCTGACTCGGGGGCTCACAGGCGCCCCCTGGCTGCTATGGGGAGGACAGACTGTGGGGTTGAGGGTGAGAGTTGGGGAACCAGGGTGGAGGCAGAGGAGGGGGGAAAAGTGGGTGGAGCCAAGATTCATTAAGGGGCTGCATCTACATTCCTGCCAGTGACCCTCACCCTCATCTTGCTATTAAAAATCTTTTACTCTGGCTGAGCTACAGCCTGCACTGTCCTTGTCAGCAGAGGGGTGGGCCATGGTCTCCGGCATTCGTTTTGGGCCCCCAAACCCTTTTTCCAGGAAACGTGACCATAGCTGAAAGCATCCCTTTCTCCTACTGCAACCTGGCTGGTGGCAGGTTCCTCCAAGGGCTCTGGGGAACCCAGTTTGAGAACCACTGGTGCCCCCCACAGCCACCCCCCCACCCCAGGCAAGCAGGATGCTTTTCTGAAATGGGCACCGACTCGTGAGGCCTGAGTGATGGCTGTCAAAGGCCTTGATGCGGTGGGCTCCGCGTCGCCGGTGGCAGCCTTTATTTGGGGACAAGCACCTTGGGGACGTCGGCCACGGCAGGCACAGACCTGGGGGCCCCTGGAGCTCCCGCAGCCGCCCTTGGGCCACAGCAGCCAGGGCTGGAGGCGGGAGACACGGAGCCAGACCCAGCCGGTGCATCAATTATTGACACCCTTTGTGTAGGGTCATGCAGAATTCATGTGACAGGGCCAGGCTGCCCGTGGCTCGTCCCAGCTCCCCAGAGCCGCTCGCGGTAGTTTCAGGAATCTTGCGAGCAGGTTGTCAAACACAGCCATGATGGAAAAATGACAGGTGGACCATATATGGATAAATTAACTATATTTAAAATGAAGGGATAGGATATTATCCATCCATGAAAAGGAATGACGTAGGATACTTGTCATGACATGGATGAACCTTGAAAATTCAGTGAAAGAGGATAGACGCACAAGCCCTGTATTATAAGATCCCATTTATATGAAATATCCAGAACCGGCATATCTATAAAGACAGGGAGTAGATTGGTGGTTGCCAGGGGCTGGGAGAGAGCAGGCGACTGGTGGGTGATGGCTAATATGTACCGAGTTTTTTTGGGGGGTGATGAAAATGTTTTAAAATTGACCGTGGTGATGGTGGCACAGTTCTATGACTATACTACAAATCACCAAATTGTACACTTTCAAAGGATGATTTTTAAGGTACTGTATTTGAATAATTCTACGTCAAGAAAGCCGTTATAAAAAAATCGAAGGTGATAAATATGAAAAACTCCTAACTTTCTAATTATTTTACTGGATTTTTCTTTTGTCTGTGCGCGTGAGGTTATTCTCGTCTGTTGTACCTGTTTGGTGGAGATGGCGAGCTACCACGCATCTCTTTCCAGCCCCAAGTTCACTTAGTTCACTTGAGTAGCTTGAAATTGGCAGTGGGGATACAATTGACACCACAGAAATTGGCAAATGCTACAAATCAGGACTTGCTTTATTGTTTCCGTGATTGTCTAAAACAGGAGTTGGCAATTTGTTTTCTGTAAAGGGTCAGATAGGAAATATTTTTGGCTTTGAGTGGCCCAGCTCAACTCAAACCAGCCACGGAGAATATATGAATGAATGGGTGTGGCTGTGTGCCAATAAAACTTTATTCGCAAAAACAGGCAGCCAGCCCTAGTTTGCAAATTCCTTTTATAGCTTAAGAGCGTGATGACGAAAATGTCAATAATGCAAATTAAACTTAAAAGGGTGCCGTGTATCTCGTGCAGGCCCCCAAAGGAGTATTTTGCAGTTATTTGCAGACTGATTCATCAGTTTGCTCACATCACTGGTGAGTGAGTGAAACTCTAGCATATGTCTTCCTGGTTTTGCTTTAGTCTCTCTTGCTAACATAAAGGAAATCAACTAAAATTTGTATCAGAACTACATTCATCTGTCAATTGCAGTCGTAGGTCGCTGCAGACAAGAGTTTGACAAACATCACCAAAACCATTTTAGGAGAATCGATTGGCTTTATGGGATTGACAATAAAGCACATTGATTTTTTTTTGTAAATTGCAAGGTATACATTCGCTGTGTCCACAAAACCTGCGATAAACAAACTTATATTCATTTTGTTTTGGTGAGGATGGCCCCCGGGGTGGAGGATCCAGCAGGAGGTGATGGTGTAGACGGGGAGGTTGGCAGGGGCGATTTGCCCCGGCCCCCGAGTTTGGAGTCTCTTTGCCCCTGCTTGGTCTGCTGCACGTACAGAACAGTCCGGCGTCCATGGTCACCCTGAGGTGCCTTTGCAGGAACATTGGGAGCTGGGGGTGAAGTTTGGAGTCCGAAAGACGAGCTGGGCTTGGCAGAGGGCAAAAGTCCCAAGTGTGGACAGAAGCCCGGAGTTTCCAGAAATAGTGTGTGGGGGGTGGGGTGGGGCAGGAGTTCCCAGGCCGGGGCGTTGGCACCTGAACCCCTGTTGACAGAGGGGAAAGCTGCCCCCAGGGGTGCGGGGCTTGTCTGGGGACCCGGGGGGGGGGTAGTTTAGGGTCCGAGGAGTCTGTCGGGGGTTCCCTGGATAGCAGCCTCTGAGGATGGGGCAGCTGGTGGGGAAGAACGTCCCTCGGGACATCCCTGGGACAGGGCCAGCGTTTCCCCAAGTCTCCCCCATCGATGGCGTGTGTTCACGGCTTCACAGGTAGTGTGGAAGATCTAGGGTTGCGTGGTAAAAAGGAGCCATGGTGAGGGCCAGAATGGCACAAGTGTAGGCAGCGGTTCAAGGCCCTGGCTCCTCATGGGGGGCATCGGGGCCTGGTCTTGTCTGGGATGGGAGAGAGGACGTGACCCAAGCAGCTGGGACAGGGTGCAGCAGCTGGTGCTGCACCCACTGCCCCAGGGAGCTCCTGCAACTGGGGTTCCGGGGATGGGGCCAGACGGCTGAGAACCCCCCATGCTCTCCCCGATTTTGATGACTTCGGGCAGGGCTGAGGCCCCATGTGGGGCCAGGAACTCCTTCGGGGAAGTCTGAGGTTCTCCCGCTGCCTGTCCTGCAGGACCTACCCCGTCCCCATCCCTGCCTGTCCCTGCTCTGCCTACAGCCCTCCATGGCTCCCACCTTCCTCAGGGAAAAAGCCCAAGTCCTCCCTGCAGCCCACCGGGCCCTGCACGCCCTGCCCCGTCCCCTCCCTGCCCTCCCCTCCTCCCGCTCTCCCCCTCGCTCCCTCCGCTCCAGCCCCACGGGCCTCCTCGCTGCTCCCCCAGCACCCCAGGCCCCATCCTACCCCAGGGCCTTTGCACAGGCTGTTTCCTGTCCTTGAATCAGTCCCACCTCCAGGTGGCCACCGTGGCTCGGATCAGTGCCTGTCGCTGTCACTTTCCCCGACTCCACGGCCCTCATCTCCCCCTGAAAGTACCCCGTGTATTTCCATGTTTACTGGTTTCTCAGACTCCTCCTTCCCTTCGGCCCCCGCGGCTTCCTGATGTCCCCCCACATACTCCCATGGTGGGGCAAAAATCAAATTCTGCTCAACACGTAAGCCTACGGTGGGGTTCTCTCACAGTTTTCATATTTAATATTCCCGGATGACGATGCCTGGGTAAGTTGAGGGAAGATGGAGTTCTGTCTTGCTGGGAACCGATGGCTGCAACTTTATCCAGATGCCAGACTGATGGCTTCCCTCCATCTTGGCGAGAAGTGGGGCTTGAGCTTTTAAGGAGAGATTCTTTTTTATCAAACGGGGATCGAGGACCTACCTTCGGCCCGGTTTACGGTATCAACCTGTGTGAGCCTTTTTATTTTCTGTTCATGGGACAGTTTGGGCCAAATCCTGATTTTTTGTTTTTTTACAAAAAAATTTATTTTAACATTAAAAAAATGAGGTACAAAATGTATGTAGTAAGGGGTACAGATCTTAAGTGTTCATCACAATTAAATATATACATATATACATATATATACATATATAGCTCAATTATATAAATATACTATACTTATATATACACACACATATATATTTTGTTATTGAGATATGCTTCTCATACCACACAACTGACCCTTTTAGGTGTACAATTCACTGGTTTTTAGTATATTCACAAGTTTGTGCAACCATCGCCACTATCTAGTTCCGGAACATTTTCATCACCCCCAGACAGAAACCCCACACCCTTTAGCCATCACGCCCCTCGGTCCTTCTCCCCCAGCCCCTGGCAACCAGCAGTCTCTTTTCTGTCCCTGTGGATTTGCCCATTCTGGACATTTCATATTACTGCAATCAGACAATATTTGTCCTTTTGTGTCTGGTTTCTGTCACTGAGTATCATGTTTTCAAGGTTCATTCATATTATGGCATGAATCAGAGCCTCTTTCCTTTTATGCCTGAATAATATTCCATGTCTGCAGGAAACACTCTCTGTTTATCCATTCAGGACATTTGGGCTGGCTTCCACATTTTGGCTATTTTGCATCACGTGGCTATGGATCTTGGTATACTAGTTTCTGTGTGGATGGAGGCGTCTCCATTTTTCTTGGGTAGAATCCCTGGGGGCAGAATTGCTGGGTCCGATCGTAACTGGACGTTTCATCTTTCGAGGCGCCACTGGACTGTTTTCCAAAGAGGCCGCGTCGTTTGACGTCGCCGACAGTGGTGGATGTGGCATCCGAGTTACCCCCATCCCTGCCAACACTTGTGATTGTCTGTCATTTTCAGTGTGGCCATCTTCGTCGGAGCTTTGGATTTGTGTTTTCCTTGGTAGAAAGCGAGGTTGAGTGGCCTCTCCCATGCTTATGGGACATTTGCGTATCTTCTTTGGAGAACTGTTATATAGATTTTTAGGGAGATAATAGTTCATCTACCGTAAAATTCCCTCTTGGAAAGTGCACAATTTAGCAGTTTGTAGTATATTCACAGACTTGTGCAACCATCTAGCTCGGCCACCTTTTACGTATATATAGACTCAGATCAAGGCACAGAACATGGAACATTCCGGATCTCCCCCCGAAGCCCACCCTGTGTCTTGCCCCTTCATTTTCAGCCCCCCTCAGAGCCTGACCTTTATGGCCGTCTGTTCATTTGATTTTAAATTGGTGGGTGGAGGGAGGTGATATTGTCTGTGATTTCCATTTCAGGGTAGTACGGGGCGGGGGGGGGCTCCCCAATTATTCTATAATAAGGAGGCAGCATGGGGTCTAGGAGGCTGGTATACAGTCGGTGCTCCATAAATGCTCACTGAGCAGTGGGGTAAGTGCTCAGGCCAAGCTGCTAAGGTTTTAGAGAGATGTTTTTGGCATTTGGTGGGAGGCACCAGGGACCCTGGATGCCTAGCCTCTCTCCTTGGGGCAGCCCCCTGGCCCCCCGAGAAGGTCCCTGCCTGGGAAGGGCTGAAGGTGCAGCCTGAGCCCCCCCAGCCCGCCTGCCCCTCGGACCGCGGTGAGTGCAGCAGGCAGGAAGCCGAGGTTTATTTTGGTCCATGTGAGCTGGTGTCGTCTCGCTCTGGCCACTTCCATGGGGCTGATGCTGGAAAAACAATGGGTCAGCGAGCAGGAAGCGGGGGGCCGGGCTGGCCCAGGTGGTGGCGGGTCTGGGGGGCGGCCACGGCTGCACCCTTCCCCGTCCATCCGTTTTCCTGCTGGGAGCCCAGGCCCTTCCTGAAGCTGGTAAACAAGGCCAGTCAACACGCGCAATCTCACTCTGGATTTGTGGATGGGAAGGTCAGGGCCCAGAGAGGGACGGAGCCCTGCCTGGGGTCACACAGCAACCGAGATGGGTGGAAAGACTGGGACTTGGCAGCCCTTGGGGGTCCAGCCCTAGACTCAGGCAAAGGACCCCCCACTGCTACTCTCTGAGCTTCAGTCTGCTCATCGGTAAACTGGGAGGCTGGACCAGGTACTTGGGAGTTTCTCTTGACATCCTTTCCCTGAAGCATTCAACAAACACTTATGGGGCACCTGTTGTATACCTGGCATTGAGCTAGGCACCGGGACATGGCATGAGCTAGACAGATGCAGCCCCTCCCAGCACCGTCAGGGAACACCAAGGGCGTGGTGAGAGCTGAGGGGGCAAGTGACCTAGCCTGGGGCACCCAGGAAGGCTTCCAGGAGGAGGTGGCTAAGAAGCTGCACGTTGAATGATGAGCAGGAGTTAGCTGGATGAGTAACGGAATGTTCTGGAGAAGCTGGCAGGGCAGAGAGGAGGCGAGAACAAGGTTTGTGTGTTCAAAGAGAGCTGAGGTGGGAGGTTGGATGTTGGAAATCCGGACAGGGGGTTCCTGCATCTTGCCCAGGAGAGGTTCACAACTTGGGGGCGGGAGGGTGGCCCCGGGCTTCTGTCCCAGAACAAGATGGTCCTGAGCTTCCCTGTTTTACAGATGGGGAAACTGAGGCATGTGGCAGTTTTGTTGCGTGCCCGAGGTCAGAACCAGGAGCAAGCCCTAAGTATCGGGGCTGGTTTTGTCATGGTGCGGGGCAGACTCAGGGCATAGAGAGTTTGGGGAGAAGTGTGGGGGGCAGGCAGACTGAGGTTCAAGCCCTGCTCTGTCACCGTATTGCTGTGTGGCCTTGGGGAAGTGGCTGAGCCTCTCTGAGCCTGTGTCCTCTTCTGCAAAACGGGCCACCAGCCCAGTTTTCCAGTGGAAATGACAAAATAGGCACAGGTCACCGGCCACGTGGAGCTGAGCCAGCGGCCCCCCTGTGCTGGCCCAGGCCGAGGAGAACGAGGGTCTGGTGACCGGGGCCGGGGGTGGGGAAGGCTGACCCTGCAGCCCCCAGGCCGGCCCTGACCTTTGAGGGCAGACGAGAGGGTGCCCGAGGGTTGGGACTTCTCCGGGGTCTGACCTCACACAAAGACGGGCTTTGTGGGGGCAAACGGAGGCGAATGGGCACCCACGGGCATTCCTGGCCTGGCTGGGGTGGGAGTGGACTCTGACCTGGGCCTGGGGCCAGGGTGAGGGCTGGAGACTGGTCCCAGAGTTCTGTCTGTCTCCCCTCGTTCATGTGGCAGACATCTCCGGAGACCTGTGAGGACAGAGCAGATACAGGATCGGGGCCCATCCTTCCCGCCTGGTGAGGCAGGCACAAATCAGGGGGTGCAGTGCAGTTGGGGGGAAGCCTAGGGCACTGGGGGAGGGAGCCCAGAGGAGGGGCCTCACTTGTCAGCCTAAGGAGTTCAAGGATGGCTTCCTGGAAAAGGTGGTTTAGGCTGAGGTGAGGGATGACTCTGCATGGGGAAGGGATGCAGAGGCCAGGGTGTTAGGGGATGTATAGGAGTCCACCAGGGACGAGGCAGGGCTCAGAGGCCAGGACATTGGGGAATGTATAGTTTACCCAAGGCAAAGGCAGGGGCTCAAAGGCCAAGGTGTTAGGGGATGTATAGGAGTCCACCAGGGAAGAGGCAGGGGCTCAGAGGCCAGGGTATTGGGGGATGTATAAGAGTTCCCCAGGGAAGAGACAGGGGTTCAGGGGCCAGGGTGTTGGGGGAAGTATAGGAGTCTGCCAGGGAAGAGGCAGGGGCTCAGAGACCAGGGCATTGGGGGATGTATAGGAGCCCACCAGGGAAGAGGCAGGGGCTCAGAGGCCAGGGCATTGGGGGATGTATAGGAGTCCACCAGGGAAGAGGCAGGGCTCAGAGGCCAGGGCATTGGGGGATGTATAGGAGCCCACCAGGGAAGAGGCAGGGGCTCAGAGGCCAGGGCATCGGGGGATGTATAGGAGCCCACCAGGGAAGAGGCAGGGGCTCAGAGGCCAGGGTATTGGGGGATGTATAAGAGTTCCCTAGGGAAGAGGCAGGGGTTCAGGGGCCAGGGTGTTGGGGGAAGTATAGGAGTCTGCCAGGGAAGAGGCAGGGGCTCAGAGACCAGGGCATTGGGGGATGTATAGGAGCCCACCAGGGAAGAGGCAGGGGCTCAGAGGCCAGGGCATTGGGGGATGTATAGGAGTCCACCAGGGAAGAGGCAGGGCTCAGAGGCCAGGGCATTGGGGGATGTATAGGAGCCCACCAGGGAAGAGGCAGGGGCTCAGAGGCCAGGGCATCGGGGGATGTATAGGAGTCCACCAGGGAAGAGGCAGGGCTCAGAGGCCAGGGCATCGGGGGATGTATAGGAGCCCACCAGGGAAGAGGCAGGGCTCAGAGGCCAGGGCATTGGGGGATGTATAGGAGTCTGCCAGGGAAGAGGCAGGGGCCAGGATGAGGTATGAGGGCTTGGTCCTGGGAGACAGGAAGGAGGGACACTCGTATCCTGTATGGCCCCCGAATCTAGACACCCCCTCCCAGATGCACGCCCACTGCATGGATTGGGAAGACAGTGGCCACTGGTGGAGGGGCGCAGGGCTGGGGGCGCCGTGGGACTGACGTCTCCTTCTCTCCTCCCGGCAGGCCCGATGGACACCTTCAGCACCCAGGGCCTGGTCCTGCAGGCCCAGAAAAAGCTGCTGAGCAAGGTGGCGTCCAAGGCGCTGGCGGGCGTCTTCCTGGACGAGACGGGCAGCGCGGTGCTGGACGAGCTGTACCGCGCCACCAAGGAGTTCACGCGGAGCCGCCGGGAGGCGCAGAAGCTGGTCAAGAACCTGGTGAAGGTGCTGCTGAAGCTGGGCGTCCTGCTGCGTGCCGGCCAGCTCGGGGGCGAGGAGCTGGCCCTGCTGCGGCGCCTCCGCCGCAAGACGCACAGCCTGGCCATGACGGTGGTCAGCTTCCAGCAGGTGGACTTCACCTTCGACCGGCGCGTGCTGGCCGCCGCCCTGCTCGAGTGCCGGGACCTGCTGCACCAGGCCGTGGGCCCGCACCTGACGGCCAAGTCCCACGGGCGCATCAGCCACGTCTTCGGCCGCCTGGCCGACGGCGACTTCCTGGCCGCGCTCTACGGCCCCGCCGAGCCCTACCGCTCCCACCTGCGCGGGATCTGCGAGGGCGTCTGCAAGATGCTGGAAGAGGGCAGCATATGATGTCCGGGGCCGGCGGCGGGGGGCAGTTTGTGGGGTTCGTTATTTTTATTATCACTATTTTTTAAATCTTTTCTCCCAAACTCCCTTTGACGGGTTTATCCTCTTTGAAGAGGACGCTCGGCCACCTGTCCCAGCGGTTTCAAGGGTGTTTGGTGGCTCCCCTCCTTCTCGCTGGGGGATGAGGGCCTGATGGGGAGAGGGTTTGGGGGAGGCTGCAGCCCTCTGGCCCAGGGGCTCCCCCCGAGACGGATCCCGCTCACCGGGAACGGCGCCAACCCGGAAGGACCCACCTTCCTCCCTCGAGCTGACTGTGGGGACACCCACGCTTCCACTCAGCCATGCTGCTCGGGCTTCTTTCCAGTGAGGACACGTGAGCCCAGAGAAAGGGGCGACGCCAAGCCGCCAGAGCGAGTGGGAGACCGCTCTGCGGGTGCTGGTGCGGTCACAAGTGCACTCCAGTTTGGGTTGGAAATGCCCGGGTGAGGGTGGAGGCATCTGAGATGTGTAAATCTTTAAATTATAATTTCGTGTTCGGAAAAAGCAAACAATACCCGACTGTTTTTATAAAACAGACTAAAGGAGAGTCAAGGTCGACGAATAGTGGCATTTGGGGGCACCCGGATGTGGACATGGAGCGGGGTGGGGGAATGTACTTGCGATTTCTGTCTGTCACAAGGGGCATGGGTTTCTGACGGTTGCAAAATGTGACTGTCAGTCTTGAGGGGTCAGGGAGGTTATTTGGGCACCTGCAGGGGAGGGAGGGAGGGAAATGTTTGATTTGCAGAATTGGGTCATTTTAGGGTAAAGACTACAAACGGCAGGCGGGCAAGACTGTGTTAGGCAAGACAGGTTGGTTGGCACCATATAGCACTCGAGATGTTTGGAATTTGTTGCCAACATTCCAAAAGAAGGAAATTTCACGTACAAATCTCGATTTGGAGCTCAAGGCTTGCCGGTTCCAGCCACCTGAGCTTGCGCTGCCCCCCCCTCCCCACCTCATAACAGTCGGGGGAAGCTGCACCAGGGGTGGCCTCTCGCTCTTCTTTGCCACAGTCCCCACCACTCCCTTTCACCTCTGTTGTGCTTTGCTGGCTGATACGAGATGCTAACCCCAGTTGCAGGACGGCCTTTCTGTGGTTGGGTTTCTCCTTCCCTGAAAAGGCCAAAGGATCCCCCGAGAGTCATCTGTCCCTCCAGCTATCCCCATCCTTCAAAGGCAAACTTATCCTCTTACTTCCAGCCAAAAGGCAGCCCTTCAAATTCAAGAGCAAAAATGCTCTCTGATTAGCCCAAAGAAGCCCCAGGTGAAATCTGCTGACTGAGAATATGGATGTGCGTGATTGTTTGTCCTTTTCCTCCTGGGCTGTGCCATCTGTCTTGACTTTCCATAAATTGGAGATTTAATTACATTAAAAAAAAAAAAAAGAGCCCCGCAGAACTGTTTAGACAAACGTGTGTGCCTTTCATCTGTATTGGATGGGAGTGGTGATTAAATTGTTGGGTGCTGTTTGACAGTTTTCTCTTGCCTGCCCAGAGTTTTTGCCTTTTAAGTTGGGGTTAAAGTCATCTGGCTGTCATGCTTCCTGGCTCTGGGTGACAAGTTCAATTTCCATGCCACCAGAGGCAGAGGCGACAGAACACGGAGTTCTGGAGCTTGGTTTCTGCACCCCCAGACCAGGGCTGGTTTCAGCCCCTCACTGTGATCAGGGCTGCGGGGCCGCAGGGGCTAGATCTCAGTGTGGCTGAAAGCTGCCTTGGCGTGCACTTCCAGGCCCACGTTGGGGAAGCTTCTCTGCGGTCCCAAGACATCCCAGTGGCGTCCGGGCACCTCGCAGCCACCCACGCTGCACCCTGGGTCCTGGACAGGGATTCCAAAGTGGGAAGCGGCTCTGAGCAAGGGGCTGTGGACAGCAGAGGGTCGCTGTCGGGATCCTAGGGTGACCTCAGAGGGGTCAGGGGAACACCTCCACGTTGCACACGCATCTCTGCACTCAGCTTCTATTTGTTTCTTTTCCGTGCACGAGGCCCTTCTCAGGGACCCTCTGGAGCCCCAAGTTGGAGCCGGACGCGCTCCTGGCCCTGGGAGGGGTGCCCACCCCCGTGATTCTTCCTGGGGATGACCTTTGTCAGCAGGCGGTGCCCGCTCGCAGCTTAAGGCTGCAGAGGGTTTTGTGTTTGCTTTTTAAAAATATTCTCCGGCCCGTGGCATTCTTCGGCAGAACAGCTACTCTTTGCATTCACGCGCTTTTCACCTCCAAATGGCGAAGGGCTCCTGCACCAGGCGCCGACTCGGACAGGCCCCCGCCCCACTTCCTGCAGACGTCTGCCCTCCCACCCTGGGCCTGCTTATCCTCCCGGGAGTGGGGTCACCGTTGGGCCTCGTGAGTTCAAGGGGTGGGGTCCTCAGAGCCAAGGAAGGGGCCCGGGAGGTGACCTCTGCCCTGCGAGGGAGGCCACGTGTGTCCCGCCTCCCGCGGGGGGCACCAGCAAGCGAGGGGCCTGGCTTCCCTGCTGGGTCCTTTTAAGGGAAGCTCACAGCACCGTGGCTGTCCCCGGGGCTGCGGTGTCACCGCATCCTGCAGGAAGCGAAGCCCGGAGCACAGGCCCCCCAGCGTCCCTGGACTCCGATTTTAACCCTGCCTTGTTTATTTAAATACAAAAGAACATTTAATTTCTTCCAACTCAATTGTGAAAGGAGGCCCTTGGAAGGTGGGCTGTAGGAAAATCGTCCTGGAGGCAGGCGGTGGGCTCTGCTTGGGGGTCACAGGAAAGCAGGACCCGGAGCGCCCAGGAAGACGCACCCCTCCTCGTCCCCGATGCCCTTTCTGGAAAGAAAGGCACGTGGACGGTTCTGCGACCAACACTCCCCTGCGGGAGAGGCAGGAAGGGGTTCCAGCAGGTTCTCTGGGCCCCTTGATTCTGCCTCTGGGCCTTGGGTGCTCTGTGAACCCCTCCAAACAGGGCTGCGTTTGCTGGACAGAAATCGAGGGGCCCCCCTAAAATCCAGAAACGCGCCAGCCTCTCAGGACCCCGGGATCCTTCGGAGATGACGAAAAGCCACCCCGAAGGGCTCCTGGTCACAGCTCACTGCGGGACGCCTTGGCCACCATCACCAGCTTGGAGAGCTCGTTCTTAAACGCCCCGGGCCTGTGCGCCACTGCAAGAGAGGAGACATGGCGTCGGCACCCGGCAGGGGGTCGGGTCCACCGGAGGGGGGGCGGCAGGGAGAGGAACAGGGGGCGACAGGAAGGCCAGGGAAGCTGGGGGGCCGGGGAGGCGCAATGTTCTTTCTGCCCATTTGAGGATGGACTGGCGGAGGAGCCGGACAGCGCATGTGCGCCCCACGCACACCATGAGCACCAGGCGCGCCCGAGCGACGCTGCTCCAGCCACGTCTCGATCGACCACAGCCTCCAGGCCCCGCCCCTCCGCCCGCCCAGGCCCCGCCCCTCCGCCCTGCCCAGGCCCCGCCCCTCTCCCCAAAGCCCCACTCAGGCCCCGCCCCCCTCCCCGAAAGCCCCTCCCAAACGCCTGCCCCTCCTGAGAGCCCGGCCCAGGTCCCACTCCTCCCCCGGAGCTCGTCTCAGCCCTGCCCCCTCCCTAGAGAGCCCCGCCCAGTCCCCGCCCCTCCTCCCCAAAGTCCCTCCCAGCCCCCCTCCTCCTTAAGGGCCCCGCCCAATCCCCGCCCATCCTCCCTAGAGCCCCTCCCAGGCCTCACCCCGCCCCCAGAGCCCATCCCAGACCCTGCCCCTCCTCCCCACAGCCCCTCCTAGGGCCTGGCCCCTCACCTGCCCAGCACCTGCCCATGAGCCCTAAAGCTGTTCATAAGACACAGCAGGGATCTCGCAACCCAGGAGGACCCGGTGCCAACAGAGACAGCCCCCCTCACCCAGCACAGACTGACACCATACCCCCCACGAACCTCTACATCATTTGATGCTTTCTGCCTCAAAGCATCCAGTTCATAAAGAAAAGGGCCCAAGACAGCCACCTTGTGCACACGTCCTACAGGCCCTACCCTGCCCCTTCTCCTGGAGAGACATGCTGGGTGCGCCTCATGGACACAGGCTGGCATGGTGGGCTCTCATGCCTTAAATCCTATAACAGGGATTGGCAAAGTGTGGCCCGTTGCTTGTTTTTGTACAGCCAGTGAGCTAAGGGAGGTTTCCATATGTTTACAATGTTAAAGAAAAAAAAAACATGAAAAGAAAAATAGTACTTGGTGACATATGAAAATGATAGGAAGTTCACATTTCAGCATCCACCAATAAAGTTTTATTGGCACACGGCCATGCCTGCTTGTTTATGGCTGACTCTGGCTGCTTGGCTACAACACCAGGGCCCAGTGGTCACGACAGGACCCGCGTGGCCCGTGGAGCTGAAATGATTTACTCTCTGGTCTTTTATGGAAACAGTGAGCCACCCCAAGGTGCCGGCCTGGTCCATAACCCCAAGACGCCCCCTCAGCAGCCTCCCCATCACTAACTGGCCCCCGAGCCACTGTTTTCCTTGAATGCCCGGGCCCCACCTCCATGGCCCGCTGTTTCGTACCTGTTGTTTTGGTCACTTTGAATTCCTCGCTTTTCAGGGGAACTTCACTCTCTCTCTCCGAAGCAGCTTTGGACTGAAAGGGAACGTGCAGAAGCTTTATTATGGCCGTTCAAATCAGGAAGGAAGACGGCTCAGGTGGCTTCTAGAGGAGCAGACTAAAGCCACGTTCATTCACTGAAGAGGCGAGTGCTATTTTCCTAAGCACAAGAGAAAATCTGATGGAAGCGGCTGGTTAATCTCCTTAAGAGACTGTCGACTAGCTTAAAATTTCAAGCCTCCCGGACAAATCCGAGGGAGAAAGGTATTTAATCCATTTTTCTTTCCATTAATAACCTATGGAGATGGTACAAGCACAGCGGTTTCTTCAATGTCGTTTTTACAAACCTGGGTTATGCCACTTTCGGATCAGCCAAGATGAAAGAGTGTTAATGTAAGAAGGGGCCCTGGAGGGGATTAATCCAGGGGGACTATGGTCAGGGGGATATGGCTGCTTGATGAGGCTTCCGTCCCTGTGACACAGTAATCTGGGTATCACCATGAAGCTATTTTAAAGATGGGATCAGAGTCTGTGATCACTGACTCTGGGTGAGGGGGATGGGCCTAGGCCTTTTGGGTGGGCCTGACTTAATCAGTTGGAAGACCGTCAGAGCAGAGCTGACACTTCCTGGTGGAAGAGGGAATCCCACCTGTGGACGGCAGCTTCAGCCCTTGCCCGAGAGATCCCACTGCCCTATGGACTTGGGCCTTGCTTCACCAGCCCCACTGTCATGTACACAGATTCCTTGCAATCAATCTCTTAATATATATAACTAACTCCTGCTGGTTTTGCATCTCTGGTTGAACCCCAACAAATACGAGTGGTTTTCAAACTGCTTTGGGCCCAAATGCAATGGGCTCTGAGTTGTGGTGTGCCCCGTGCCCCCTGTGTGGGGAGCTGCCCCTCCCCGGTCTGGGCACACTACTCTGGTGGACGTTGCGGGGGTTTGGAGTAGTGGCCGAGGGGCCCTGGGTCCTGTCCCCGGGCTTGGGAGCCGGGTCTCCTGCCTTCTCCTGCAGGTCCACCTCCACCTTCGCCCTCTCTGCTCGTGTCCCAGGAGGCCGAGCGGCCAGCACCGCAAGACAAGGGTGCTGGCAGGAAAATGGTGGCGGGGGGCGGAGAGAGGTCAGGGCATACATTTCCCGGCTGCGGCCCCAGCTGGGTCCCTCTATGGGGTGTACATGGCCCCTGATTAGTTACCCCAACCCCAGCCACACTTGATTGAACTCTCCTCAAACACCCTGCTGGCCTGTGCCGTCAGCTCCTGCCGGGACAGAATCTGTCCTCTGATTGATTTAAAGATGGCACTTTCTTAAGAGTGTGGTCCACTCCGGGGGCTGCTGGGGCTCAGGTGGGGTGGGGGGCTGCCCAGCATGGTGACGCCAGGGCACCTGCACGGAGACTCAGGCACAGTTTCAAACCCTTTGCCCTAAATTGGCGGCTTCATCATCAGCCTCTTTACCATCACTGTCTCCGTCAGCCACTGAGCATGTGCCCCCAGCCTGACACGGTCCCTCATGTTGCACGGCTTTGCTCAGTGACCTGGGAGCCTGTGTTGTCAGCCCTGTTGGCCCGATGAGGAAACTGAGGCCCAGAGGGGAGAGTTAGGGCCCCACAGTGGTATGGACGCAGGCAGCTCATAAGCAGCTCGGTGCCTCAGTTTCCCACACCCTCTGACCAGCTGCTCTCCACTGCTCTGTGCCCGAAATCCTGGCAGTGTCTGAACCCCAGAAACATGCACCCCAGGAGCCCGAAACAGTGAGTCCTGGCACACAAAAAGCCACAGACCCACCCGGCCCGCTGTCCTGGCACCAATTTTCCCAGATGCTAGGTGGGGGCAGGCAGGGAGCATTACAAGGTTCTATTAAACCAAACGCAGATACGGTGTTGGGTATAAAATGCCCCTGTGGCTTTAGGATGAGCCCAAGACTCCCAATACATTTCAAGCCGTGCCACATTCCCCAAGTGACGGAATCTCTCAGAAGGTCTCCGAGAGGGTCTGGCTCTGGTTTTGCCAGCCTTTCCCCAGTGGTCTGAATAGGATGGTCTCGTAGTGTGGCACCTGGACAGCCCCCCCACGCCCCTAGCTGCCCCCCCAGGGGCCAGCCCGAAGTCCAAGCCAGTACTCACATAGGCCATGCCGTACTCGATCTCGGCACCCCGCACTTCCGCCTCAAACTGGGTGAAGTAGAGATAGGACTTCCCCTGGGGTCTGTGGGAAAGGTCAGGCGAGGGGCTGGTTTTAGCACGTGCTGTCCCTGAGATGGAGGGACGGGGTCGCCTCGGCGTCACCCCTTCTCTCCCCTCTGCTGGAATGTTCTGCCGGCTTGCTTCCTTCTGGGTTGTCAGGTGTTCTACGATGGGGTCCCTGTGTCTGGTGACTGAACACTCTCCACTGAGTGCCCATGGCATGTGGGCCTTGCGACGGGTGCCAGGGCTGGGCTACCAGGGGTCAGCTGAGACCGCCCAGGGGGGAAGTACAGGGGTTAACTAGGAAGGGGAGGGGGTGACTTCCCAGGCAGAGGGCCCAGTGTCTGCAGGGACAGCAAGGTGAGTGTGGCCAGAGCAGCGAGCAGCGGAGAGAGGGACAGTCAAGCAGAGAGAAGCTGCTGGAAGGCGACGGTGAGATGATTATGCCTGTGGTTTGAGAAGTCCTGCCGGGCCGCTCGGCGGAAAAGAGACTGGGATGGCGGGGGGCGTGCTGGCTTGGAGCTCTTCTGTACCCCATAAAAGGCCATGTTCTCTTAATCCATCCCTTTGGGGGCCGACCTTTTGGGGGTGGGACCTTTCGCTTAGGTTATTTCCATGGAGACGTGACCCAGCCCATTCAAGGTGGGTTTTGATCCTTTCCTGGAGTGCTTTAAGAGAGCTCACGGACAGAGAGTTAGAAAGAAAACGCCCCAGGAGAAGCAAGAAGGACCCACAGAGAAGCTGAGAGAGAAACGCTCAGAGACATTGGGAGGCAGCCATCGAAACCAGAAGTCGGGACAGAAGGATCCGCAGACACCGGCCTTGTTCCTTCCCTGTGACGGAGGAGCCCCGGATGCCATCAGCCTTTCTTCAGAGAAGGTATCATCCTGTTCATGCCTTAACTGGGACATTTTCACGGCCTCAGAACTGTAAATTTGTAACCTAATAAAATCCCACTGAAAAGGCCAACCCATTCCTGGTATATTGTATCCCAGCAGCTTTAGTGACTGAAACAGGGGGCCTGGGGATAGAGTGGGGCAGTGAGGTCTGTGAGAAGTGGCCACTGGGAGAGCAGCCAAGTGGGAGCACAGCCGGTGGACTTGGGGGTGGGCTGCACACAAGAGTGGGGGGTGCCCCAGCAGGTGCCGCTGGGCCTGGCTCAACGGGGGCTCAGGCAGCGTCTGGGGAGCTGGACCTCTCTCCTGGGGGGACACCAGGTGCTCAGGGCCCTCCGGGGCCAGATGGGTGGGATGAGGGGCTGCAGCCGAGGCCAAGCCCCAGTGTAATCAGCCCGAGCTGGCTCCTGGCCACCACACTGCCAATGGGGTCCTCTCTCGACAGGGGGCTCCTTACCTCTGGCCTCTGCCTGCCACCAATGGGGGGTCCATCCCCAAAACTCCTTGGGTGTAACTGCTGGTTACAGAGACTCCTTCAGCTCTCTGGGTCCTTCACTGCCCTCTCACTGTCTCCCATGGGTGGCTCTGTCTCCCTGGGGAAAGCCCTGGCCCTGGAAGGCGGGCCCACGGCCTGGACTTCTCTTTGGTCTGAACCCAGAGCGCCTGCCCAGTGTCAGTGTGTCCCGACTGCTCCAGGAATATTTACTGGGCTTGGTGCGTTCAGGAGCCACAGGGCCCAGGAGGGAAGGGACAAGAGTCCATGCAGCTCCGTGTCCCCCACCCCAGAGGCTGGCCACACCTTCTCTGGCTCCAGGCTCGGTCATCGAGCTGTGCTCGAGGCACTGGCATGACAAGGAGCAGGACCAGGCGGCCACCTGGCAGGGAGGCCACACCCGTGAGTCACGACCGTGCCGGGGTGACGTGCGGGGAGGGAGGGAGGCACTGAGGGGCCTGGGAGGGGTGGGCAGGGGATGTGCCCCCTGTCCCCAAGCAGAGCCATGGCGCCTGAACCAGGCCACAGATGGACGTCGAGGGGCTGTGGCCTCTGAACTGGGGACAGACACTGTGTGCGTGTTTCTGGGCATTCTGGGGGGAAGGAGTGCACGGCTTTAGCCCGATTCTCAGGTCTCTGACCTGCAGAAGGTAAGAGCCATGATTTTCCTTTGGAGAGAACATTTTGGTGAAAGAACTGCTCAAAAGAAAACACATTCTAGGGTGACTTTTGGGGGGAATGTTGGCTTCCACCAGACCCCTTTGAGGATGTCTTCTTGGGAGACACACTCTCTCTGGGGCCTTCACATTGAGGCTGTGGCCTCCACCCCTGTGCCAACAGGCCACACGAATTCCTGGCTGCTCACGGCCATCCCCTGTCCCTCCTCATGCTCCCTGCTCAGAGCCTCCTCTCTAGGTGCTCCCCACTCAGACCTTCCCCTCTAGGTGCTCCCCCACTGGGATCCTCCTTCCTGGTGCTCCCAGCTGGGACCCTCCTTCCTGGTGCTCCCAGCTGGGACCCTCCCTCCTGATGCTCCCCCACTGGGACCCTCCCTCCTGGTGCTCCCCAACTGGGATCCTCCCTCCTGGTGCTCTCCCAGTAGAATCCTCCCTCCTGGTGCTCCCCCACTGGGACTGTCCCCTCCTGGTGCTCCCCCACTGGGACCCAGCCCATCTTCGCCCAGTTGCCCACGCTGAGCCCAACTGGGGACTCCTCCCCAACTCCCCCCTCCAGCTGCTTCCCCCAACCCAATCCATTTCCCATCGGGGACTGAGGCCTCGATTCTGAGCAGCTCTCAAAACGGGCTGCTCTCCCCCTGCCCCCCAGGGCAGGACCCTCCTGCAGGGATGGACAAGTGCGGCTGCCTCCTCACTGCCTCCACCCACCCCCACAGCCGCTGCCGATCTGAGCACAGCCCATTAGGAGATCACTGGGCCGCAGAAGGAAGGAGGCTCTGATGCAGCGACAACGGGGACGGACCTTGAAGACAAGATGCCGAGTGAAGGAAGTCAGACAGAGAGACAAATACCGCGTGGGCACATTTACGAGAAATGCCCAGGGCAGGCCAACCCATGGAGACGCAGATGGATTAAAGAATGCAGGGGCTGGGAGTGGGATGGGGAATGACTGCTAATGGGCTGGGATTTCTTTTGAGGGTGATGAGAATGTTCTAGAACTAGTGGTGATCGCGGCACAACTCTGTGAACACACCAAACACCCTGAAGTACATACTTGAAAATGGTGTATTTTATGATACATGAATTTCATCTCAATGAAAAAAAAATTGCACACACACACACAAAATTTTCCAGAAAAGCCCTTTGGAGACTTGGAGCAGCCCCAGGCCCGCCCACCACCCACTCCAGCCGTCTCTCCCACTGGGGGCTCCTCTCAGCTTCCTTTCTTTCCCTCTTTCCTGGGCTTCTCCCCGCCTGGAACACTCTCCCTGGGCTTCCCTGCCTCAGTGTCCACGTACGTCCTTGGGGAGCCCTCCCCGATCGCCACACCCCACCAAGGCCCCGGCACAGTGCAGGGCCATGTGTGTGGCGTGTGGTGGACACACCACTGCCTGTGCGCCCCTCCAAGGGGGCAGGACCCGGTCTGTCCTGCCCCCCCTGCCCCCTCATCTCTCCTCGGGGCCAGAAACAGCACTTGGGCGGCTCCAGGGGTGGGGTCTCCCCATGGGAGTCCCCAGCTCACCTCCAGATGGTGCAGGTGAAATGCTGGCCGTCTTCGCTGGTGCCCAGGCTCATCTGCCACTGCTGGGGAGAGAAGAGGAGCACAGGGTCAGCCCCGGAGCCCAGAGCCGCTCTGGCCAAGGCGCTCAGCGAGCTCTGAGCTGATTCCCAGTCCTGCAACACGAGCCCATTTTCCTGTCCCTCACGGCTCACCCTGCTGGGGGGCCCGGCTCACCCACACCCCCCCGTCCCTCTTGGTGGCCTGCGGTTCGGTATCCGTCACTGCTTATGAAGCTCGCCCATCCCGTGTCCTCAATCACGAAACATGAGGCCTCTCCTACAAAATCACCCCAAACGGCCTCCCACAAATGGGGAAATGCAAACAACTCTTACATATATGAAAAGATGTTCACCTTCGCTTATAAAAAAAGAAATGCAAGCTGTGGATGAGAGAGAGGGTCTCAGACACTCCAGGCATTGCTGGTGAGGCTGTAACTAGCCCCACCCCTGGGACCCCACATTGCAAACTCCTGGACTCAAGGATTGGGCAGGGGTGGGTGTGGCTACAAAAGGGCCATGGGGGTGGGGGGCACCGTGGTGAGGCATTTTGCCCCTGCCGAGGCCAATCTCCTGCCTGTGAAACTGACTACAGTTTTGGGGGAAACTGGATAAAGGGCCTGGGGATCTGTCTAAGAAATTTTCTACAACTGCTTGTGAATCTGTAAGGATCTCAAAATGAAAAGGTGAATTACAAAAAAAAAAAAAAAAAAATCGTACCCAGAAATCCCAGTTCTGGGTTGTGACACCACATCCGAACCTACACCTTTGCATGAGGTTAATTCGTGGCAGCACTTTTTATAATTGGATAAGACTGGAAGGGAACCCCTGTCCGTTTGTAAGGAGATGGTTAAATAAACTATATCTGTCACAAGAATTGAGGAAGCACTGTACATGGCATATGGAAAGATCTTTAAGGAAATGCTGTCCCATAAAATAGCATGGAGTGGAGTTGAGACGGCCGAGTGAGATGCTTTGGGGTTCTGTCCCCCCATGGAAGCTTTGATTGACCAGCTAGAACTGGCAGAAATATTTTTCTCAAAGCTCCAGAAAACCAAGGACTGTGGTAACAAGGTGAGCTCGGATTAAGAAAAAAAGGCCACTTGAAAAGGGGCTGGGTCCATTAGATTAAGTGCTGATTTCTCATCAGAAACCATGGGGGCAAGAAAGCAGTTGGTTGATATATTTAAAGTGCTGAGAGAAAACAAATGCCACCCAAAAGGGGCCGGATCTCGTGGGGCCCTGGCTGACCCGTCCTCCATCCCTCTCCAGTTCAGCTCCCAGTGCAGACTCTGGTCCTGGAGCCAAAGGGAGCAGAGTAACCCTCATGCACATTCTGTGAGTATGCACGTCCAGCCCCGTCTCTCTGGTGGCGGTCTGAGGGACTCACCATCCCACAACTTGCCCTGTGTGTGGAAGGAGGCTCACCGAGCTCTCCTGCAGGACATTGTGGGTGAGCAGTCAAATGGTGCTGCCTGGGGCGGGCGACCGCTGGCCATCGGACATACCGTGCTGTGGTCGGGGCAGTGATGAAACTGCTTCCAAGGCCAGAGGGGACATTCAGAACCTTGAAAATACAGGAATTCCCAGGGCCACATCTGCATGCTCAAGACAAGAGTCACCCGCAGAAGGGAGCAGGGAGGCCCCTGTGCTTTGGCCTGGAGCTATTCTGTAAACTCATCGTATAGAAAGCCCTGAAGGAGAACACTCCCTCACGTCAATATGCAAGGACTGGGAAAGGTGTTTGCTTTTTTCCCTTTTTTTTTTTTTTTTTTTTTTTTTTTTTTGTTGTTGTTGTTGTTGCTGTTGTTGCTGTTGTTGATCTTGTTAGCTTCTGGCATTCAAGGAAAGCTCTGTGATAACACTAGCTGGATACAAGCTTAAGGAACAGATGCCTCAGAGGCTAAATTCCAGCAATAACACATTAAAATATCAATCTTAATATCCAGGTTTCAACAAAAGGTTACAAAACATACAAAGAAACAGGAAGCGATGGCCCAGGCAAAGGAGAGGATCAAAACATAAACCACCGATAAGGAGGACCAGACCTGGGACATTTCAGACAAAGACTTCTAAAAAAATGGTCCTAAATATGCCCCAAAAGCTAAAGGAAAACACAAAGAATTAAAGGAAAGCAAGAAAATGACAAATGAACACAAAGAGAATAACAATAGAGAGATGGAAATTATGAAAAGGAGCCCAACAGAGCTGAAGACTGCGGAAAGAGAAATTTAAAATTCCTTAGAGGGGTTCAACAGAACTGGCAGAAGAAAGTATCAGGGAATTTGAAGACAAGACAATTAAAATCATCCACTCCAGTCTGAGGAGCAGAAAGAAAGAAGAAATGTGAACAGAGCCCAAGAGACCTGTGGGACACCATCAAGGGTACTGATACACACACTATGGGAGTCTCAGGAGGAGAAGAGAGAGAGTTGAAAGGAGCAGAGAGAATATTTGGAGAAACAATGGCAGAAACTTCCCAAATTTAATGAAAGACAAGAATCTACACATCCAAGACACTCAACGAACTCCAAATAGGATGAACCCAAACAGACCCACACCTTGGCATATTATAGTCAAACTGTCGAACGCCAAGGATGAAGAGAGAATTCTGGAAGCCACCAGAGAGAAGCACAGTGTCACAAACAAGGGAGCCTCAGTAAGATTAAGTGCTGACTTCTTATCGGAAACCATGGAGGCAAGAAGGCAGTGGGAGGATGTATCTGTAGTGCATAAAGCAAAAAATTGCCATCCAGGAATTCTAGCAAAACTCTTTCAAAAATGAGGGTGAGATTAAGACATTTCCAGATAAGCAAAAGCTGAGGTGACTCCCAGGGGTGTAAATCTCCCTGGCAATGCAGGATATGACTCCCGGGGATGAACATGGACCCGGCATCATGGGATTGAGAACATCTTCTTGACCAAAAGGGGGATGTGAAATGAAACGAAATAAAGCTTCAGAGGCTGAGAGATTTCAAATGGAGCTGAGAGGTCACTCTGGTGGACATTCTTAAACATATAGATAACCCTTTTTAGGTTTTAATGTATTGGAATAGCTAGAAGTAAATACCTGAAACTATCAAACTCCAACCCAGTAGTCTTGACTCTTGAAGACGATTGTATAATGATGTAGATTACAAGGGGTGACAGTGTGATTGGGAAAACCTTGTGGATCGCACCCCCTTTATCCAGTGTATGGATGGATGAGTAGAATAATGGGGACAAAAACTAAATGAAAAATAGGGTGGGATTGAGGGGGGGGTGATTTGGGTGTCCTTTTTACTTTTATTTTTTATTCTTATTCTGTTTCTTTCTGGTGTAAGGAAAATGTTCAAAAATAGATTGGGGTGATGAATGCACAACTATATGATGGTACTGTGAACAGCTGATTGTACACCATGGACAATTGTATGGTGTGTGAATGTATCTCAATGAAACTGAATTAAAAAAAAAAAAAAAGCTGACGGACTTCATCACCACTAGACTAGCCCTACAAGAGATGCTAAAGGGAGTTCTGCAGGTTCAAAGGAAAGGACAACACATAATAGATCGATGCTGCAAGAAGAAATAAAGATCTCTAGTGAGGGTAACGACACGGGTAGATATGAGTGCCAGTACTATGTATTTTTGTACTCATAAAATGTAATGATAAATCAGTGGTTTGGGACCCGTAATGTATAAACATGTAATTTGTGACAAGAACTACATAAAGGTGGGAGGACAGAGGGGTACAGGAACATAGACTGTGTATACCATTTGTGGTAGCTTGGAGCTATGTACCCTAGAAAAGCATGTTCTTAAACTTGATCGATTCCTGTGGATGTGGACCCATTCTAAATGGGAACTTTTGATGAGGTTGCTTTAGTTAGGGTGTGGCCCAACTGACTGGGGATGGGTCTCAATCCTATTACTGAAAGCCTCAAAGGGAAGGCCAAAGACAGAGAGAAAAAGGGAGCAGCCAGAAACTGGAGTCAACAGAACCTGGTAGAGAAGTCAGGAGAGGCCGCCATGTGCATTGTCATGTGATAGAAATGCCAAGGACCACGGCTTGCCGGCAGTCAGTGCCAAACGACACAAGTCTTCTAGCAGAAAGCACCACCTCGATGATGCCTTGATTTGGGATTTCTCCTAGCCAATAAATTCCCACTGTTTAAGCTAACCCATTGTATGCTATTTGCCTGGGCAGCCGGGAAACTAAAACACTATTGGGGTTAAGTTGGTATCAAAACAAATGAGATTGCTATAGACTTAGAATGTTATATTTAAGCCCCATGGTAACTACAAAGAAAAATATGGGGGAATACACAAGCTCAGTTGGCAGGGGTGGGGGACAGGGGAAAGGGGAGTTAATGCATAATGGGTGTATGGTTTTTGTCTGGGGAGATGGGAAAGTTTTAGTAATGGAAGGTGGTGAGGACACCGCAACATTGTGAATGAGATCAATTCCACTGAATGGTGTGCTTGGGAGTGTCGGATGGGAAAGTTCATGCTGTATACACGTCCCACAATAAGAGAAGGAGAAGGAGGAGGAGGAGGGGGAGGAGGATAAAGGCAACTGAAGAGATGACAATTAAATGCATTATATGATTCTGGATGGGATCTAGCAAGGGAGGAGGAAAGGCTCCAAGGGACATTATTGGGACACATGAAAAAATTAGAATATAGACTGAGAGTATTATATCAATGTTAAAAAGTCTTGACCTTGATAACTACACTTAAGGTGGTTACATAAGTGAATATCCTTGTTCTTAAGAAATGTACCTGGCAGTGTTAAAGTGTTTCAAGGAGCATGATGTACTCAACCAACACTCAAGTGTTGAGAAAGAGACTGATAAATAGGTAGATGAATGGATAGATAAGTAGGTAGGTAGGTAGGTAGGTAGGTGGATAGATAGACAGACGGATGGATAGAATGACATGGTAAATGTGCCGAAACGTTAATATTGGTGGATCTGGGGATCCAGGGTAGTGAGAATTATATGCTACAAATTAAGTAAAAAGAAAAGAAGGGAAAACAATGTACTCATGCTTAGTTGTGTAAGAAATGGAAGTCCTGAAAGACACAGGGATGAATAATCATTGAAGGTGGGTGGCAACTGGACGAAGAGAAAGCTCTATAAAGCTTTCTATATTTTTTCTCTTTTTGAACATGAATGCTCTTTAAAAAAATTAAATTTGAAATATTAATTTAAATTTCTAGAATGTTTCCAAGACATGCTGCTACCTGTTTATTCTAATTTTCCTGGCTTCTGATAACATGGCCAAATGATATTAGCAAACCTACCACTGCGTTCCTGGCTGCCTCGGGCATTTTTACGTTTTGCTTGTAAAATGATAGTGTTTACAGTAATCTCCCCAAAGTAATAATGGACTTGGATTACAGGTATCTCCAGTTTAAAGTCAGAGCTTTTTCATTAGCAGAAACATGGCCATTTTTACATTAATTATAACGCGAGTAAGTGGTCATATGGATGTGTTTTGCCTGTGAGCACAAATGTGGGAACCAATTATACCTGCATGACTTGAGATGGCTACAGACGTCCACTGAACTTCTATTTAAAAACAGAGGCCTCTGAGCACCTAGAAACAGTCTGAACCTGTGAAATACATTTGGGCAAGTTTTCCACAGTTCTTGAAAAGTTCTTGGAAATGAGGCAAATATTTAAATCTCCTCTTAAAACATTATGAACGCATGGGGGGATGGAATGTTTTGGGTGTTCTTTTTTACTTTTATTTTTATTCTTATTTTAATTTTGTTTGGAGTAATGAAAACGTTCAAAAATTGATTGTGGTAATGAATGTACAACTGTATGATGGTACTCTGAACAAATGATTGTACACTTTGGATGACTGTATGGTACGTGAATATATCTCAGTAAGATTAAATTTAAAAAAAAATTATGAATGCAAATGAATTTAAAGCCAAGGGTCTCTTAGCCAGAGGCTCGACCTGCCTGGGGATGGTTTTCCCCTTGTCCGATGACCCTCCTCTCGTGACAGTGGCTGAGGGTCAACATGTCCGCCGCGGGGCATCGCAGGGAGTGTCCTTGGGCAGCCTCCTCACCTGAGGCTCTGTCGTCTCATCTGCCAGACAGGGATCACACAACCAGGGGCGATAACAATGTCCTAGGGGCCTTATGGTTACCAGTGGCTGGTGGAGCAGATGACACATAAATGACAGCCACTATTATTTTTTATAAGGGTACAATTAGCACGTAGTGAAATGTGCCCATTTCCATGTACAGATCAGAGAATTCTGACAAATGCACATGGCCACGTATCCACCATTACAACAAGGATGTTGATTGGTTCCATCACCCAAAATATCCCTCAGGTACCTCTGGAGCCCACCACCTTCCTGCAAACTCCTGACAACCGATGATACCACATCAGGCCCCGCAGTTTTGTCTTTGCAAAAACATCATTTAGGTGGAATCATACAGCCTGTTGTCTTCTGAGTCTGTCTGTTTTCACTTAGCATGATGAGTTTGAGACTCACCCATGCTGCTGTATCACTAGCTCATTCATTTCTTAATGGCTTAACTGAGATATAGTTCACATACCACACAATCCACTCTTTTAGTGTATAATTCAGTGTTTTTTAGTATAGTCACAGGGTTGGGCAACCATCATCACTCTGTCTAATTCCAGAATGTTTTCAGCATCCCCAAAAGAAACCCCTTACCCCTTAGCAGTCACCCCCATTCCGTTCCCCTTCCTCCACTAATTCCCTTTCTCTCTCTATGGATTTTCCCATTCTGAACACTTCATATAGTAGGAATCATACAATAGGTGACTTGTTTCATGACCATCATGTCTTCAAGGTTCATCCGTGTTGTAGCATCTATCAGTACTTTACTCCTTTTTATTACTGAATAGTATTCCATTGAATGGATGTACCACATTTTGTTTATTCATTCATCAGTTGATGGACATTTCGGTTGTTTTCAAGTTTGGGCTATTATGAGAAATGTAAGTTTCCATCTCTCTCCAGTAGATAGCTAGGAGTCGGATTGCCAGGTCATATTGTAATTTTGTGTTGAGCCATTTGCAGCAATGCCAACCTGTTTTCCACAGCAGCGGTGTCATTTTACATTCTCATCAGCAGTTTATATGAGTTTTAATTTCTCTATATCCTTGTCAACACTTTTTGTCCATCTTTTTGATTCTAGCCATCCTAGTGGACATGAAGTGGTAGTTCACTGTGGTTTTGCTTTTCATTTCCCTAATGGCTAATGATGTTGAGCATCTTTTCATGTGCTTTTTTGCCATTTGTATATCCTCCTTGGAGAAATGGCCATTAAGTCCTCTGCCCATTTTTAAATTTGGATTGTTGTTTTTTTTTTTTTTGTTATTGAGTTGTAACAGCTCTTTACATATTCTGGATTCTAGTCCCTTATCAATATATGATTTGCAAATATTTTCTCCCATTCTGTGGGGCATCTTTTCACTTTTTTGATAGTGTTCTTTGAAGTACAAGTTTTTAATTTTGATGAAGTCCAGTTTAGGTTCATTCATTTATATTGCTGAGTAGTATTCCAGTATATGGATGCACCACGTTTGGTTTATCCACTTCCTTGTTGAAAGACATTTGGGTTGTCTCAGTTTTTGGCAACCATGACTAAAGCTGTTACAAACATTCGTGCATGGATTTTTTTGTGGATATATGGTTTAATTCCCTAAGGCGAATACCTACTGGTGGGATTGTTGGTCATAGAGGAGATGTACATTTAACTATGAGGAACTGCCAAGCTGGTTTTCAACGTGGCCGCACCATTTTGCATTTGCCAGCACTGAGAGCCGCTGTTATGAATATCCCTGGCCTACTGGCACGTGACACCGACTGGCCTCTCAGGGGCCCATCCTCGGACTCCTCCTGGGGGTTTGCACTGGAGACCTTTGTTACTTCTCTACTGACAGAGCCTTAAAACATGCCTGGTCCCCAAAAGGACATTACTGGGACATGAGAAAAAAAATTAGAAGATAGACTGTAAGTGTCTTACCAATGTTAAATTTACTGAACTTGATAACTGTACTTAAGGTGATTGCTTAAGTGAATATCTTTGTTCTTAAGAAAGGTACGTGGATGTATTAAGTGTTCAAGGAGCACGATTCATACAACCTTCTCTCAAATGTTTAGAAAATATAGATGGATGGATGGATGGATGGATGGATGGATGGACGGACAGATGGACAGGTGGGTGGGTGGGGGGATGGATGGATGGATAGAGAGACAGCTGTATAGATGGAGAATGATACGGCAGATCTGGCAAAATATTAGAAGCTGGTGGATCTGGGTAACCTGCCTGTGTTTCTGCAGAAGTGGGTGCACAGGCCTACCCACCAACCTCTGTCTCAGTCACCCCGTTTCTTTGAGGTATCCCCTCACCCCTATCCCATATGCCATGCAGCATCTGAGTTTGCGGGGGCTGCCATAACAACTACTGCAGATTGATTGACTTAAACAATGGGAATTTAATGTATCCTAGTTTTGGAGGCTGGGGGTTCAAAAGCAAGGCGTCAACAAGATCATGCCTTCTCCAATCTGGGATGTCCTGGGGGTCGCTGGCTGCCAACCCATGACTCGGTCTCTGCCTCTGACACATGGCATTTGTGTGTCCAAATTCTCTCTGTTGGTAAGGACTCCAGTCATATTGGATGACGGCCCACCCGGATTCAGTGTGGCCTCACCTTAAACTAATACCATTCTCAAAGACGCTACTTACAATTGGTCTCACATCCCCAGGACTGGGGGTCAGCATTTGAACATGTCTTTGTGGGAGGATGTGATTCAACCACAACAAGCAAATCCTGCAGGTGAAAATATCTCAGACACTGCCCCCTAAATCTGCTGAGAATATGCTCAGCCGTCTGCCCATGATGTGGTGTCAGGCAAGCAGACAAAAGCGTAATTATTTTATTATGCCTATGGCTACAGATTCAGTCCCATGGATTCTGGTTACCAGCCATGCTGAATGGCTGTGGGGTGCACCTCATGCGGCACCGCCAGCCCCCCGTGGTTGTCATGATTGTTAGTCAGAGCCGCTTTGGACCAAGTCTGTACAGAATGTGTCTCCTTTTCTTTCAGGTGACTGCCTTCAGGAAGAATCCCCTTGTCCCAAAGAAAAGGATCGAGCGTATGATGGGTTTTACAGCTTGTGACCCAACGGCTGTCCCAAGGGGAGGGCCCAGCCCTGGTCACTGCAGCTGACACCCTGACACTGGAGTAGACTGACCATCTCGAGAAGTCTCACCAGGGAGGTGCGTTTGCTTTTCACGAGTGGCGGGTGATGCTGGGCATTTCCCAGCCCATTTCCCAGCTAGTCTGATTGTGTTGTCTGCTAAATGGATTGTCTCCACAACAAAGAGGCGTCCAGAGAGCTGCACATGAAAGAGGAAGTAACCAGACTAATTCTCGAGGGCGGCGCTGGACCAAAGAGCTTGGGCTCGTTATCAGGAAGAACGTCCCACCACTTGGCACCGTCCAACAATGGAGCAGAAGCTTGGGACAAGTGCTGCAGCCTGGCAGCGACCCAGGGAAGGGTGGGGAATTGCGAGACGTGCACCGTGTGGCATCAGGTGGAGGGTTGTGCAAAGGCAACAACCAGCCCCAGCAGAGGTGCAACCCCCTGGGGTGCCTCCTGAGCCACTGGGAAGGTGTGTCTGCCACAGTTCATTTACCACATTTTGTTAAAAGAGTGAAGTCGGGGATCCTTCACATTTATTTACAAATTGGGTAGACCTAAAATAATAAAGGTGGATTTACAGCACTCTTGCATAGCAATTCTCACCTGGGGACAATTCTGTCCCCCTGCTTCCCCAGGGGACACTTGGCAATGTCTGAGGACATTTTTGGTTGCCATGACTGGGGGCAGAGGTCGAGTGGATGGAGGTCAGGGAGGCTGTCGACACCCTACAAGGCACAGGATGGCTCCTAGCCCAGAGAACGATCTAGTCCTCATGCTATAGTCGAGAAACCTGTTCTTGACCATTTCAACCTATTTTCCCGAGCAGGAGAGGAGGAGGTGGACTCTTAACCCTTCTGGGAACAGGTACTACCCCGAGCGTGGCTGCCAGGGTTAGGCAAGTGAGGGGCAAATGCTTTCGGGGTTCCCCAGTATTCCGGTTTGCTAATGTTGCTGTTTTGCAAAACACCAGAAATGGATTGGCTTTTATAAAGGGGGCTTATTTGGTTACACAGTTACAGTCTTAAAGTCATAAAGTGTCCAAGGTAAGACATCAACAACAGGATACCTTCACCGGAGGATGGCCATTAGTGTCCGGAAAACCTCTGTTAGCCGGCAAGGCACGTGGCTGGTGTCTTCTTCCTTTGCTCCTGGGTTGTGTTTCAAAATGGCGTTCTCCAAATTGTCAGCTTTCAACGGCTGTCTTCAAAATGTCTCTGTAAGCTGCAGCTCCTCTTCAAAATGTCACTCTCAGTTGCTCTGAGTCCGTCTGTCTGTGAATTCCTTTATATGACTCCAGTGATCCAAATAACACTCACCCTGAATGGGCGGGTAACACCTCCATAGAAATTATCCAAGCAAACGTTTCACTCACATTTGATTGAGTCATATCTCCATGGAAACACTCAATCAAAGGATTTCAATCTAATCGACACTAATACATCTGCCTCCACAAAACTGCATCAAAGAACATGGTGTTTTGGGGGACATAATACATTCAAACCAGCACACCCAGGTAGCCTCCTAATCTCTAAAACTCTAGGTTGTTAGAGGACATGATAATTGTGGACTGTTCCAGAACTATAGTAGCATTTCTCAAAGTCTGGGTGTCGGGGAGGAGAACATGATTTGGGATGCAAAAGGTATTTTTAGAAGGGAAATTAGTAACACTGATTTCCATAGCGATAATTTTGCCTTTTCAATTTTTCTTTCATTCTTTCTCCTAATCGCAAGGAGAAAGTCTCAGTTTTGTGCCTTCTCTCTTAGGCTTGCTGCTCTCCCTTCAGAAAAAACCCAGCCGTAGATCTAGCTAGAGTTTACTGACAGTGCTTCATTCACAGAATGTTGATCTGTAATGGAGATTTTCTACTTACAGGCTGTATTAGTTTTCTGTTGCTGCATGTAGTTGTTTCCGGGGGCTTCCTTAACAAATCACCTCAAGCTTGGTACGTTATGACCGAAATTAATTCTCTCCCGGTTCAGGACAGAAGTCCAAAATGCAGGGGTTAGTGGGGCTGCACTCCCTTGGAAAGTTCCAGAAGAGAATCCCTCTAGGCCTATGCCAACCTCTGGGGCTCCAGGTATTCTCTGGCTCGTGGCTGCCATGCTCCAATCTGTCCCTCTGTCTTCACATGGCCTTCTCTTCTAAGTAGCTTTCTCTCTTCTGTTCAACAAACCCCCTCCCCGTGTGTCTCTTCTACGGACATTTGTCATTGGATTCAGGGCCCACCTGCTTAACCCACGATGGTCTCTTCATCTCAGACCCTTCACGGATCCAGGAATTAGGACGTGTGCAAACCTTTTTTGGGGACCCCCATTCGAGCCACTACACCGCGTAACAAATCAACACAAATTCAGCAGTTTAAAACAATGCACATTTATTTGCTCACCATTCTGTGCATCAGAAGTCTGGGCATGATGTAACTGGATTCTCTGCTCAGAAGCTCACAAGGCTAAAATCAAGGTGCTTCCCAGGCTGTGTTGTCATCTAGAGTTTGGGGTCCTCGTTCAAGTGTACGTGGCTGTGGCAGGATTCAGTAACTTGTGGTTGTAGGACGCCAGGGGCTGCCCTCAGCTCCGAGAGGCCACCCACACTCCTGGCTGTGTGGCCCCCTCGAAGCCAGCAGTGGTACAGTGCCTCCTTCTTGCACTTTTGAACCTCTCTTGCTTCCTCTTCTGACACCAGCTGGAGAAAACAGCCAGCAAGGACACGGGGACCTCCATCTTACAACCTCAAGGAACTGAATTCTGCCAACCATCTGAATGAGCTTGGAAGGGGCTCCAGGTAAGAGCCCAGTCTGGCCGACAGCTTGATTTTGGCTTTATAAAGAACCCAGTCGAGCCCACACATACTTCTGACCTACAGAACCATATGACGATAAATGGGTGTCATGTGAAGCTGTTACATTTGTGGTGATTTGCTAGGTAGCAGAGAAAACGAACCCAACAGCCTCTAATAGAGGATCCTGGGAGTAGCAGATTCTACTCTCCCATTCCTCCTCTGCCCCGACATTTGCTGGCAGTGTGGAATGAGGGGAATCTGTCACCATGATTTAAATTGAACCCTCTCTCTTTTATTGGAGCAGGAATGGTTCAAGGAGTGTGAGCTAACGCACGTACGTTCCCCTGGAGACTGTCACCGTCTAATAATGGATACATGTCTAGGAACTAAACCACAAGTTTTGAACAACTCACCTCATTGGTCCCTCCTTGAGAGGCGTAGGTGAACACACAAGTGTATCTGTCCTAAAGAATGGAAGAGGGAAAAAGAAAGATTTGGCAGGGGGTAATGCTTACTGCCGACTGTTCAGCTCCAGGATTCTTATCTAAGATCCAGAAGCAAGTCGGTATGGGCAGATGAGATTTTCCCCTCCGAGCACTGTAGAAGAAGGGGGCAAGCTCCCTCCATCCACTGTTCGTGGAGGTCAGCCCCGAAAGCCCTTCCAGTGGCTCAGATCCCAGCTCGCCTCTCTACCAGTGAGCCCCTGGGTCAGGGGAAACAACCCATGTGCTATCTGGTGGTGAAAAACAGGAAGGGGAAGTCATCCCCCAGCACCCACCCCTCTAGGAGCAGGGGCTGTGGAAGCAGGGGCACATGGGGTCTCATCTCTTCTCTCCTGTGGGCCCTGGGCAGGTGAAAACCTCTCTGAGCCTCTGTTTCCTCATCTGTAAAATGGGCCTAACATCTAAAGCACTCGGCAATGCCTAGCTATGGATCCCGTTGGTACAGGCAGGGAAACAAGCTGAGAGAGGGAGGGACTTCCTCCGACAAGCTGGGGACAGTGCTGAGCTAGACCCTGCTGCTGCCTCCAGGTAAGCTCCTCCCCTGAAGGTTCGGCCTCACCCCTCCATAAAAATGGTGGGGACCTTGTGCAAGAGGGACCCCCCTCAGCCTCCAGGCTTGTAGTCTGTCTTCCTGCCATCTCCTATGGCTCCCCTTTCCCTACCTCTGGTACGCCCTGGGGTTCGCCTGGCCCCCCAGGGTTTGGGGGACAGGGCTGGCTAGACATTCTGGGCAGGTGAGGGGTGACCCCATGCCTTGGAGATGCCCCTGTGGGTGAGACAGGGACTGAGGCGGGTGGCCCCAGCTTGTCAAAAATCTCCAGATTTCCGGGAGCCCCATCTTTTTACTAGGGTTTGCCCACCCCCACCCCATTCCATCCCCTGACAGCCCGCGCCCCCTCCTGAGGCCCCGCCCCGATGTCCGCGCCCCCGCCTCAGGCCCCGCCCCGGCGTCCCGCGTCCCCCAGTCAGGCCCCGCCCCGATGCCTCGCGCCCCAGCCTCAGGCCCCGCCCCGATGCCCGAGCCCCCTCCTCAGGCCCCGCCCCGATGCCCGAGACCCCTCCTCAGGCCCCGCCCCGACGCCCCGCGTCCCCCAGTGAGGCCCCGCCCCTGACGGTCTGCGCCCCCTCTTCCCGCTCAAATCCCCCGGACGGCGGTGGCACCTACCCCCGGGCCCACGCTCTGGGAGAACGAGTGCACGACGCCCCCGGGCCTCACGTCAAACGCCACCGTCGTGGGCTCGGACACCGCCTCCGCCGGCCTCAGGGCCGCGGCCGCCAGGAGCAGCCCGACCCACAAGCCGGCGCCGCCGCCGCCGCCGGTCCTCTTCCCGCTGGGCGCCGCCATCTTGGGATCGGGTGCGTCGGGTCCGAGCGGCGTACGGGGCGCGGCGAGGGACACGTGGGGCGTTCGCAGGAGGCCACGTCGGCCTTGGCGGGGACCACGTGACCCTGCGCCGCCCCGCCCCCCGGCCTTCCTGGGCCGCCAGCCTGGGGGCGGGGCTTAGGAGGGGCGGTCCAGGTCGGGGGACCCTGCAGGGCTGGGAAGCCCAGGGAGGGCCCGTTGGTGGCTCTGGAAGTCTTTGGACTCGGGGTCCAGTAATCTCCTCATGCTTGCCATATGGCTGACTCTACATCCTTCCACAGTTACTGAATGTAGAAGGAATGAGGAAAACAGACCTCGTAATTGCTGCAGGCAGTCCTTGGATGGGTGCTAAAAATTAGTGGGGGGAATTATGATGAAAAACAGGATGGTTGCATGGTCTCAAAGTATTTCCCTCCAGGATGCTTATTAATTGCAAAGAGGGAAATTGGTTATTTACAGTGATAATGATCAAAAGTGGTGATTCACTGTCTGATGTGCTCAAACGACCAATTCCTGAGACACCAGGTGTCAAAGAGAGGATGAGTTTATTGCTAAGCAGAAGCTGGAGATCAGATGGCCTGTCGGCCTAAAAATCTGTCTCCCTGAACTGTAGTAACTGATGGGTTTATAGCATCAAAAGATGAGCAGGTTTTAGGATAATGAGTACAATGGCTTGAGATGATGAAGTTAGAGAAGATGTAATTATTGAGCATGTGCATATAGATTACATGCTTAGTCATAGAATATATGTAAGGAAATGGCTGTCTTAATATGATGATGGGTGTGATTTTTAGTATTATAAGCTACTGTGCTTATCAGGCAGGCCAATTTTGGTTAGATCCAGCTTTGTCTAGTAAGTTAGTTTAGGAAGTGGGATGGGTTAGTTATGGGCTGACTTAAGTTCCTTCATTAATAAACATTAGGGACTGTTTTTTGTGATCATAAGACTCAAAAGTTGAAAAACAGGAGAGGGGGTACAAGTGGGGCCAGTCACAATGTTTTTACAATAACAAGATAAAGGTTATGTAGTTATACAATCATTATCAGCAATCGAGGCAGCTGGGTTACAGTTCAACAATTTCAGGTATTTCCTTCTGGCTATTCTAATATACTAGAAAGTAAGAAAAAATATCTATAAAAAGATCCAGTAATTCCTAACTTCCCAGTTACAACAGTGGAGCGGCCCAGCAGACACCACCTTATTCCAGTGATCAAAGTTAACATCACTTGTAAGGAGGCAGCAACATCACAGACCCATCGATGAGATACACTGAAGATCAATCATCAGTTCAGTGGGATTCTTGCCAAAAATGCATAACTTCAATCTTATCATGAACAGCCATCAGACAAACCCAAACGGAGGGACATTCCACAAAATAAAGAAGCAGGGCTCTTCAAAAGTCATAAGACAAAGACTGAGAAACCACTGTAAATTGAGATGAGATAACTAAATGGAAAGTGGTAGCCTGGACTGGATCCTGGATCCGAAAAAGGACATTAGTGGGATAACCAGTGAAACCCTAATAAGGTCTGTAGATGAGCTAATAGGATTGTGTTGATGTTAATTTTCTCACTTCAATAACCAGGTTTAGACCATGGTTATGTAAGATGTGGAATATTAGGGGAAGCTGACTGAAGGGTGTTGGGGAACTTGGTATTTCTGCAATTTTTCTGTGAGTCTAAAATTATTAAAAAGAAAAAAGGTCCAAAAAAATTCCTACTTCAAGGAAAGATTAAATGAGGGAATGTTGGTGAAATTCCTAGCATCAGACTTGGCCCAAGGAAAAATCTCTAAAACTAGCTGTTACTGTCATTAGACTCTGTGTTATTTTCATTTTCTAGCTGCTAAAACAAATATCATACAGTGGGTTGGCTTAAATAATGGTAATTTAATTTAATGGTAATTTAATTTTTGCAGTTATGGGAGGTCCAAAATTGAGGTGTCAGCAAGGTGATGCTTTCTCTCCAACAACTGTGGCGTTCTAAGACTGGCTGCTGGAGATCCTTGGTCCTTGGCTTTTCCATCACAAGGCAATGCACATGGCTACATCTTCTCTTTCTCTTTTGGGTTCCATTGACTTACAGCTCTTGGCTGCTCCCCATGACTTCTCTCTCCATTTGACTCTCACTCTATTTATAGAGGTCTCCAGTAATCCAGATTAAAGTCCAACCTGATTCAATGGGGCCACACCTTAAATGAAGTACCCTCTTGAAGAGATCTTATTTACGTTGGGCCCACACCCATCAGAAGGTGGACCAGGGCAAAGAACATGCCCAAATGGGGATACACAATTCATTCCACATCAGACAGTGATAATATCAGTTATGAAATCCCATGTTTCATTGCAGCATTATCCACAAGACCCAAAAGGTGAAAGCAACCCAAATGCCCATTAGCAGATGAATGGATAAATGGAATATGGTATATCCCTATGTTTTGGTTTGCTAAAGCTGCCAGAATGCAATGTACCAGAAACAGATTGGCTTTTACAATGGGGGTTTATTAGTTCACAAATTTACAGTTCTAAGGCCATGAAAATGTTCCAATTAAGGCATCAACAGAAAGATACCTTCTCTGAAGAAAGGCTGATGGCTTCTGGGGTTCCTCTGTCACATGGGAAGGCACATGGCTGGCTCTGCTGATCCTTCTCTCCTGGGTTTAGCTTCTGGTTTCCATGGCTTTCTCCAAAATGTCTCTTCCTTTTATTCTCTTGTAAAGGTTCAAGACCCACGTTGAATTGGCTGGGTCACATCTCCTTGGAAACAACCTAATCAGAATGTCCCACCCACAATAGGTCTGCCGCCACAAGAGTGGATTAAAAGAACATAGGCTTTTCTGGGGTACAAAACAGGTTCAAACCAGCACATTCTACCCTCTGGACCCCCAAAAGACATTTTTCCATATGCAAAATATATTCATCCCATCACAATATCACAAAAGCCTTAAATCATTTCAGTACAATATTAAGTACCAAATCTTATCAAAATCAGTTACAGGCATGTTCTATCCTAAGGCAAAATTCCCCTCTGGCTGTGGACCTGTGGAACTTAGAACAAGTTATCTGCTTCCAATATACAAAGAAGGGACAGTCATAGGATAAATGTTCCCATCTCCATAGGGAGAAATTGCTAGGAAAACAGGGGTAAAAGTTCCCAAACCATTCTGAAAACCTGCAGGACAAACTCCATTAGATTTCAAATTCTGAGAGTCATGTACAAAACGATGTCTTATCCTCGGGGCTTGAGAAAGCAGCAGTCCCACCCTCTCCAAGGGCTTATGCAGGGGCCCTGCTCTCTCCAAACACTGGGGTGAGGGTTCCAACACTTCCAAGCTTTGGGGAGACCACCTTGTTCTCAGCTCTACCCTCTTCAGGCATCAGGGTGGCACCCAGACTCTCTACCATCTCTGGGGCACCTCTGAAGCCCCTTAGAACAGTGGGGTGGTAGCCAGGATCTCCCCAATTCCCAGGGAATGTGCTCCACTCTCTCTGAAGCCTGGGGCAGCCAAGCTCCCCTTGATTCCCCAGTCATCTGAGAGCCCTGAGGTGATGACACTCTTTCTGAACAATGGGGAGGAAGGCTGACCCTCTGCAAACCTGGGGGCAAACTCACCCTCTCCACATGCATGGTGGATCCACTCTCCTGGCCCAAGGTTTCTTGGCTCCAGAGGTTGGCTTCCCTGGTTCTGCCTTTGAAGTTATTTTTCCTTCAGTCTGTCCCCTCTTTGCCCCTTTAATCCAGGCTGGCAGTGGTTCTGTTTATACCGACCTCACAAAAAAAACTTGTTGGTTTGGCATGCAGCATACAGGGATCCCAACCATCAGACAATAGGACTTTCCACAAATCCTTCTGGATAACTCCATTTCTAATCCTGGCTTGTACTGAAATGGCCAACTGTTTCCATGTTTGGGTAATTCCTCATGTGGGGCTCTGTTCTCTGGGGTCTCAATTTCTGTAAGCCCAGAATTTTCCAGACCATCAGTTTCTGGTTTCTTAGTGCCCAAGAGTTCAGTTCTCAGCTTATCCCCTTCCTTTCTGATTTTACAATAAGCTGCAAGGAGAAGCCAGGCTGCATTTTCCACATTTAGTTTGGAAATCTCTTCAGATAAGTATCCCAGCTCATCGCTTTTGAATTCTCCCTTCCAACCAACACCAGTACTCCATTTTCCCAACTTCTCTGCCACTTTAAAACAAGGATAGCCTTTCTTCCAGCTGGCAATGACACCTTCAGCATTTCTATCTAAGGCCTCATTGGAAGAACATTTAGCATCCATATTTCTACCAACAGTCTCTTCAAAGCAATCTAAGCCTTTCCTATCAAGCTCCTCACAGTTCTTCTGGAATCTTTCACTTATCCATTTTATAAAGCTGTTCCAGCATTTTTGCTATTTGCAAACTCAGCAGCACCCCACTTCTATGGTACCAAAATTTGTTTCAGTTTGTTAAAGTGGCTGGAATGCAATATAACAGAAATGGATTGGTTTTTACAATGGGGGTTTATTAGTTCACAAACTTACTGTTTGAAGGCCATGAAAATGCCCCAATTAAGGCATCAACAGGATGATACCTTCTCTGAAGAAAGGCCGATGGATCCGGGGTTCCACTGTCACATGGGAAAGCACATGGTACACCATACCATGGAATATTTTTCAGCCTAAGCACGGATGAATTTCTGAGACATGCTGCAACATGAATGCACCTTGCAGACATCATGTTGAATGAAATAAATCAGACACAAAGGGACAGATATTGTTTGATTCCACTTTTACGAAATAGCTAGAATATGCAAATGCAAAGAGACTGAAAGTAGAGTACAGGTTATCAGGGGTTGCAGGAGAGGGAAATGGGGATTTAATGCATAATGGGTATAAGGTTTCTTTTTTGGGGTGATGGGAAAGTTCTGGTAATGGATGGTGGTGAGGATAGTGCAACATGGTGAATGTGATTAAATCCCAGTGAATGATATGCTTGGGCGTGGTTGAGATGGGAATAGTTTGTTGTATGTGTGCTTCCACAGTTGAAAGGAAGGCAGGGAGGGAGGGAGGGAGGGAGGAAGGAAGGAATTTCAGGTTTTCACTCATAGAAGGAAATAATTTTTTATCACAAATTGCTTAAAGTTTCAAGAAAGCACCAATGGCCTGGTCTAAAGTATCAAGGCTGAATCTGTTTTCCTACAAATCTGACTAGAAAGGTGTTCTGGTTTGCTAATACTGCCCTTTGCAAAACACCAGAAATGATTGGCTTTTATAGTGGGGATTTATTTAATTACAAAGTTACAGTTCTACAGCCATAAAAGTGTCCAAACCAAGGCATAAACATGAGTATCCCTTCACTGGAGAAAGGCCATTGGCATCTGGAAAACCTGTTAGCTGAGAAGGCACGTGGCTGATGTCTGCTTGCTCCCAGGTTTCGTTTCAAATTGGTGTCCTCCAAAATGTCAGTGTCATCTTTCAAAGGCCGTCTTCAAAATGTCTCTCTTGGCTGTAGCTTCTCTGAGGTCCTTCTGTTTCTGAGCTTTTATAGGGCTCCAGAAATCAAATCAAGACCCAAGATGAATGGGTGGGGCCACACCTCCATGGAAACCATCCCATCAACAGGTCACAACCCAATCAAAGGTGTTGCTAGTCACATCTCCATGGAAACAATCAAAAGGTTCAAACCTAATCAACACTAGTATGTCTGTCCCCACAAGATTGCATTAAAGAACATGGCGTTTTGGGGGGCATAATACATCCAAACCGGCACGGGACAGAACCCGAAGAGAGAAAGTCTTAGGAAACCCCTCAACTGAGCTGTAAGGCACCCTTTGAGAAACGCAAATCGCTGGGCACCCCCCACCCACCCACTGGACAAAAGCCATCCCAGACTGACTCTTCTTGGGAATTGAAGCCCATCCTAAGTTTAGGTACCTGCCAGTGTTAGGAAATTTCTTCCTTTTTGTGCCCGCCTGCTCTGCACCCATCAAAAAGAAGTTGGTTCCAGAAATTAGAAGACTGTCACCCCCTTCCTTGGCTACTTTTGCCAGTCTACTCAACCCGGCCCCGTTGTTGGATTTCACCTTCCCTCTTCCACTGTGTTTGACCTTCAACCTGTCAGTAGGAAGGTCTCAATGAGTGAGGCCAGGCTCCCGTGACTTAACAAAGTATTTCAAGTGTGAGCTGTTTGAGTTTTGTTTTGCTTTGTCTTTTTTCAGAAAGACTGTCAGTCTTTTGTTAAAAAAAAAAAAAAAAAAAAAAAAAAATCACGCTGAAGGGATTAAAAGAAAACAAACCACCATTCAAAAGATGCTTTCTAATATGACATGGAAACCCAAAATCTGGCAAACCTAAAGGAAACAACTTAATAATACAGATTGTCAAAGGCTTCTACCCTTTACCTGACACCATAGATGGGGTATGGGGTGCGTGTGGAAGCCAAAGGGTGGCGTGAAGGAGTGTGTGTGTGTGTGTGTGTAATGATGAAGCAGTTGTATATTTTAGTTGTGGTTACAGGAACCTATTGCAGGGGATAAAAAGGGATAGAATTATACACATGCACAGACAAACACATGCATGTAAAAAGTGATAAAATTGAAATAAGATCCGGAGTCTACTTACTTGTATTGTAGCCATGTCAATTTCTGGGTTTTGACAATGGACAGTGGTTTTGTAAAATGTTAGCACTGGGGCAACCAAAGTGAAGTGTACACAGGACTGTAATATTTCTGCAGCTTTCCTGGGTGTCCGTAAAATAAACTAAACGTGTTTGAAAATCACATGATAAACCAGGAACATCCCTGCGGCTGATATGTCAGTGGACTTGTGTCTATGACATATGGGGTCTTACTAACTGAGGAAGAGGGGAAAAACTCACAATAGAAAAGAGATCAAGAATGTGAACAGGCTTCTCCAGCTGGTGGCATTGCCAGCAGTGGCACAGAAGGTGAACAGCCCATGTGTCATCCTGGGACAAAACGCCTCAATCTGCTATCTCTAAAAGACCAAGATCTTCTCTCATGGGCCCTTGGTTTTTTGCAGCTGCCCATCATCCATCCATTTCTCCTTGTTGGGGCCCCAGTTTCTCTTGGGGGATTCTCACTCCCACTGGACTCCTGTTGGCCACTTCCCACTATAAATCCCCTCTCCTGCCCTGCCTGCTTGTCAGGGGGCAGTAAGATGGAACTTTGGCCAATGGATACTGCCTTGTGGCAAATTCAGTGTCAGCTGAGTGAGGCAGGGAGAGAGGGATTTGCTGGAGCTGGTTCCTGCTCTGAGACAATTGTGGGTTTCCAGCTGCTGAGCCTCCTGGGGTCACCCTGAATCCCCGTTCCCACCAGTACCCTGCCAAACCTGCCCCCATTAACCAGAGCCAGATTCTGTGGCTTGCCAATTCGGATGGGCCTCACGCCACTTTAGGTTACAGTGGATTAGATGGATGACATTCTTCTTGTTTCCGACAGAATAATGTAAAACTTTCATTTTGAAGATCAACGTTGGGTGTGTTAGATGCGATGATTTAGTGTTTTATTCAGCTGATATAACGATCACTTTTTTATAATTAATAAGGCGTCCCGTTCTTGTTCTGTTTCAGCCACTCTTTAAAAATCTGTGTTGGGCATTGTGGCCCCAGGATCCTGGCTGAGCTTCCTAACAGCATGACAGATTGAGATCTGCAATATACTTTAATTTGCAACATGGATGACAAGGGGTCGAGTTCCTTCATATGTAAAGAGTGTCTACAAATCAATGAGACTAACAGGTCAAAAGTAAGGTGGACAAAGGACATGGACAAATGATTAATAGAAAATAAGTATCTTCTAAAGCTTGAAAAGATGCTTAACCTCACACATAAGAGAAACATGAGTTCAAATTACGGGGAGATGCCACATTTCACCCGAAAGATTGACAACAATAAAAATGACTGATAACATGAAGCACTGATGAAGGAATAGAAAAACAGGTACATGTCTCCCCTCTTGGTGGGCGTCTACAACGGGACCTCCTCTTTGGAGGGCAGTTTGGCAATATTCAAAATTAAAAGTGAATATGCCTTTTGATGAGTCTAGGAGTTTACTCTATAAACTCACACATGCCTAAAGAACAAAGCCTATTTGTCGCAGCAGCATTTATAACAAGGATTGGCTAAAGTCTGGCCAGCTACCTGACTTCATAAATAAAGCTTTACTGGCACACAGCTGCACCTGTCCATTTTCATGATCTATGGCTGCTTTTGTGCTATGAGGGCAGAGTCACGTGGGTGACACAGACTGTGCAGCTCACAAAACCTAAAATATTTACTATCTGACCCTTTACAGAAAATGTTAGCTGAGCCACGACTTATACTAACAAAAAGTCCAAAATAACCTACGTGTCCATTGGTAGGGGACTGGTAAACTAAACTAAGATATGCTTACACAGAATAGAATGCAGGTTTTAAAAATAAATTAAGACTAGAGCAATGGTGGGGTACAATCATGAGGATACACTAGGTGAAAAATCAAGGTACAGGTGAATGTATGTAGGTTGCCACCTGTGTGTGTACATATCTGCAAAGCCCGTTCCTGAAAGGATGTGCAAGAGACTGGGGGGGGGGAGGCATCTTTTCCCTCTACTGTGTATTCTTTTGGACTCTTGAGTTAAACAAATGAAAAATGCAAAACACACAGAGTTTGCCAAGGATCCAGAGAGCAGATGGCACAGGGGTGTCGTCCGTCCCCGCTGTTAGAGACACAAGATTACTGATGTGCGCTGGCTGTGCTGTTGTCGCTTACCCATGTCGTCTTGGTGGTTGGGGCAGATCACCGGGGAGAGGGGCGTGCCTTGCCCTGTCCTCCCGGGTTGGCATCTGCTCAGGTAAGTTTGTGCTGCTGCTCCGGGGAAGCCGGTGGGCTCAGGTGAGGCCTTGGGCGTCACCCTGAGCTGTGTCCCTAAATGACACACACACGGGCAGGCGGCCCACCTTTTTGTACTGCGGGGGACTGTGCTCTCAGAAGCTGGCTGGCACAGTCCCCAGTGGGTCAGTCTGATAAGGGGCGTCTTCCTGCAGGGCTAGCGTGGACCCCACTGCTGTCCCCACCCCAAGCCGGGGAGGAGGTGGCACTGAGGGGTCTCAGCCACCCTCCCAGAGTCCCCTTCCCATTCCGGGTACCGAGGACCACTCCAAAGAGCCTCAGGCAGGGGTAAGTGTTTCCATCTGGAATCTTTTAATGAGTCTACTACTTACACGCATAATTATAAAAGAGTAAGAGCTGACAAAAATATTTTCTTTCCATAATATGTAGAGGTGGTTTGTTTCTGTTCTTTTTTTTTCTTTTCTTTTTTTTTGAATTGCCCCGGCCCTGGCAGAACCCTTGGCGGGGAGGGGACGGAAGGGGAGGCAGACCCTGAGGTGGGGGTGGGGGTTCCAGCTGTGGGCCCCGGAACCCCGCTTTTCTAGGGGGGCTGGGGTGGGGAGGGCGGGAGACAGCCACTGACCAGCAGAGAACTGAAGCTTGGTGGGTTTCAGTGCCGGCCTGGGGGGGCGCGGGGTGGCAGGGGCGACCCCTCCACGGGGGGCTTCAGGAGAAGCGGGGCTCACCAGGGGTGGGGCTGAACCCCACTGCTCGGCAGCAGGCCCCGACTCCAGATTTCGGCATCCCTTGCTTTTTGTCTTTTAAATAATTATGAAAAACACGACCCCCACCCCCCCCAAAAAAAAACCACACACACAAAAAAACAAAAAAACACAGAGGAAGCTGGGGTCGGGGGCAGGCAAAGGCGTGCTGCTGCAAGGGGGGTCGGGGACAGAGAGGCCGTCTGGGGCCCCGAGGCAGAGAACGTTCTGGTCACTGCAGCTGGGGGGTGCCGAGAGGACAGCACCGGGGGACCCTGTCCAGCTCCTCCCGAACCTTTTCTGGCTGAGGCGGCCCCAGTTCTGAGCTCTTAACTCTCTAGTGGGGCTTGGATCCCTGTCTCCTGTGGAGTCCCCAGAAGACAGGGACAGGAGGGGCAGGTTGGGGAGCTGCCACGTGGCAATGGCCGCCACCTCTCCGTCCTGGTGAAGCAGCAGCAGCAGGCAAAAAAAAAACAGGAGCGTTAAAAAAATAATCAAAGGCGTTTGGTGGGCAAAGGCAGGTGGCTCCCGGCGGGCGAGGGGCTGGGGGTCCGGCGGGCACGGCGGGAGGAGGTGCCGCGCCGGGGCCTGCAGGGCCACTCGGCCTCTCCCGTCGGCGTCCCCGGTGGCGGTGGCGATGGCGCCACTTGTGCTCTGAAGGTGCAGGCCCCGGGTGGGCCGGGCTCAGAGGTGCTCCTGGAGAAAGTGCAGCAGGGTGATCTCGTAGTGCTCGCCGGACTCGGGGCAGCGGATGCTGTGTCTCTCGTTGGGGTAGATCTGGCAGGAGAGAGGAGGCAGCGCTGGGGGCTCTGGGGGACCCGGCCCCGTCACACACGCAGGTCCTGGGGCGCCGCCTCTCCTCTGGCTCAGGACGTCCCCCCTCAGCAGGTGTGCCCCAACGCCCTCCTCCCGGGGGACTGGCGAGGAGGGAGGAGCACGTGCTCCAGAGCGGACAGACCCGGGTCCGGATCCCACTTCCGCCACCACCCTGCTGTGTGACTTGGGGCCGGTGACAGCCTCCTGGTGGCAGCCCCCCGTCTTGGGAACGGGGTTCAGTAAGATAACGTTCACAGCGGGCCAACCACTCACATCTGTGAGACTGAAAAAATGGTACTGCCCGCTTCCCCCCAGTTCTGCTGAGGACAGAGGCCCTTTCACAGGGTGTGACGAGCTGATCCGGGCAGGGCAGCCGTGGCTTCGCGCCTCACAGCCATTTCCAGCCTCCAGGATGGCCTCCTCTCAGCTTTGGGAGGGGTTCTCTAGGTCACTTCCCTTGCCGTGGGGAACAGTGACAGGTTGGCATCAAGGGCCACGTCCACGGAACCACCCGGTCCCCCGAGACCCGGCCGGGCTGCCGCCCACCAGCTGGACAAGACGGAACACAGGCCTCTCCTCTGACGGGACACGAGGTCTCCTGAGGGCCCCCACTGCTCCTCGCTGTCTCTGGGGGATCGGGGGACAGGTGCGAAACCTGCTCCAGCTCCTCCCAGAGAACCTGGTGTGTCTCCCGCTGGGGCTGGAGGCAGCAGAGCCAGGCTGCCCCTTCCCCACCTGTTCCCGTCAGCGAGACGGGTTTCCGGAGCATCCCTCTCTCCAGGCCTGTGGCCACCACCCGGGCCCACCGTTCCACCAAACACCCTGGGGCAGAAGGGGGTAGTACTGTCTGCCCCAATCAATGCCCCCCTCCCCCGGAACTGTCTCTCACAGATGGGAAAGTGAGGCACACAGGAGCCACTGGGACTGGGCCAGCCCTCTGACCTGGGGGTGGGCTTGCCAGTGGAGCGAGCCCTAGAGGCAACATGGGCTGGGGGGCATGGGAGGGCCACCAGGAGGACCCCACTCTGTCTTCACCCTTCGAGGGAGCCCCTCCTCCCACCAGCCCCAGCCGGCAAGCACTGCCGGACCAGCCCGGACACACGTCCCTGAGGCCCTGAGTGGAGACTCGGTGGGTGGGGACTCAGGGGCTGGATCTGAGCCTAGCTCTGTCCCCTCTGCTCTGTGACCCTCGGTTTCCCTTTCTGCTAAGTGCAACCCTGTGCTCCCAAGGACAGGCTGGAGTATGTGGAGGCGACACATAATAAACAGGCCCGTTTTGCTTCCAGAGAACCTCCCAAATCCACCCAGGCGACCACCTCGTATCAGGTCCCACATTTCCCCCAAAAGCCCCTCCTTATAGGGCTGGTCAAATGGGAAGTGACGGCTCACTGCCCTGGCCCCAGACAGCTCTCCTCCCCTTAGAACAAGAGCCAGCCTCCCCCCAAGGCCCCACCCCTTATTGCTGAGGCCCCACCCCTCACCACCAAGGCCCCGCCCCCTTCTCGCATCCTCCCACTCACTCCAGCCCCCAGCCTGGCCTCCCTCCCACCCACTCCCTCTGCCCTGTGTCTCCACACTGGATCCCCAACAGGAAGGTCCCTGCTTCCCGTTGCCCCCTCCGGGAATTCCTCTCTGGCCCATTAGGGACTCTCAGCCCCTTGTGCACTTCCTTCCAAGCAACTGTCTCAGTCTGAGACACAGATGACTTGGGGACCGTCTGCTCTGCCCGCTGGACGGTGAGCCAGGGCTCGGCCTGTGCCGTGCGCCACGGCGCTCCTGGCACTGAAGATGGCGTGGGGTGTGGGACTGCTCACCCCGCCTGCTGACTAAACGGGCCCACTGGGGCTCCGGAAGCATCCGGGCACACTCACCTGGAGTTGGTAAGGTTTTCCTGCTCGGATCAGCTGGGAGACGAGGAAGTTTGTGTGGAAAAAGTGCACGTTTTCGTCTAGGAAGCCGTGGAGGATGAGCAGGCGGTTGGGTCTGGAAGACAAGGTGGGGGTGGGCTCTGAGGCCAGGGCCCCCTCCTGGGAACGGGTGACAGCCGCGGGCCGGGTGCCTGCGGCGAGTCCTCCCCAGCCCCAGCAGGACAGCGAGCAAGGGCGGAAGCCACGTCTCCCCAGTGGACAGGGCGGGATCTGGGTGCAGGAGCCCGGGGGACCCCCTTGCTGCCAGTGAGGAAGGGAGGGGTGTGGGGGCACCTGGGCGCTTGCACAGGGAATGGTCCCCCAGCTCCCGGGAATATTCTAGAACAGCGCTGTGACAATGGGATTTTCTAGATCTGCGCTGTCCGATACAGTCACCACCTGCCCCACACACTCTTGAGCACTTGAAAGTGGCTGGAAGGCGGCCAAGGAGCTGAATTTCCTTTTTTGGTTCATGTTAGTTAAATGAATTTAAATGGCCAAATGTAGCCAGTGGCTGCTGAACTGGACAGCGCAGGTCTCGAGTGGCGGTTTTCAAGCCTGACTGTGCGGGGCAGAACCCCAGGGGAGCCCAGGCCGTGCCCCAGGCCAAAGAAAGCAGGACACAGGCAGTCTTCTAAGCATCTTTGATGATTGTGATGTGCAGCCTGGGTCGAGAGAGGTAAAAATGAAGAAGGCAGAGGAAGCCAGAAGCTGGCAGCACCACTGCCTTCCAACCAGAAGAAGGAGCTAACACGAAAAGCAGGAAACGGGACACTGGGCTGGTCCGAGGAGCTCGGATGTGCCGGCTGCTGTGAACGTCTGCCCCGAACCACAGAGGGTCAGATCGTGTGACACAGACGGTGCCGGTTCGAGAGCGCGGACGGGGCCCGCTTGCTGGGGCTGACTCATGGGAAAATGCTTTGGGGAGTGAGGGGGGCCTGCCCGTGAAACGTGGGGCAACTCCGGTTTCCTCCCCGCTTCTCAGGGCAGGGTGGGCCTGCTTGTCTCCCAAAGCACCCCAGGGGGCTCGTGACCCAGGAGGCCGGGTGCCCGGTGCGGGTGGCAGGACGGCTGAATGAGCATGGAGGGCGGCTGGGGTGGGCCTTACTCGTTGGGCAGCTTCTCCACGTGTAGGGCCACCGAGCCCGCCTCGTAGCCGTGCTGGTTGTTCTCGGGGATGTCCATGTAGCGCTCAGTGTACCCCGTGTCGTAGGCCATCCAGACAGTGACCGGGGCACCCGCGATGGCCACCTGAGGATGCAGTGGACGGGGCAGAGACAGAGAGAGAGAGAGACAGATGTCGGGTCCCAGGAGCCAGCTCCTGGCCGTCTGTCCCGGGGCCTCCCCTCAGGACTGGGGACTCTCATGCACTCAGGGGGTGACGGGGTGGGGGACCCTCTGAGTGTGTCTCCCCGAGGACGGTGCCGCCTGAGGGCAGGGGAGTTGCGCGAGCCTGCCTCCTCCTCCTCTTCGCCGCTGCCGCCCCGTGGGGCCCTGGGACAGTGCCGGCCGGGGGGCCCCCCCGCCGCCTCTTCACACCATGCCCCACCTCTGCCCATCCGAGGCGGGGGTCCCGGGCTCAGCCTCCCACCGAGAGCTGCTGGCGGGGTTTTGTGCAGCCGGACGCGGTCCTGGGCTCAGGAGTGGCGGGCAATGAGGAGGGGGGCTGGTCCCCACGGGGCTGCTGCGGGGAGAAACAGCCACGTGGCAAGGCTCCTGCCGCGGCGCCTCCCCCGGGGGGCCGGGCTCCGAGGGGCACAGGGGGCGGGACGGAGGGACAGGGGCAGGGGCTGGGGACAGGATCTGGGGCCCGGGACAGGACCCACCTTGAACACCTGGGGCTTGTGGATGAGCCCCATCAGCGAGAGGAAGCCCCCGTAGGACCAGCCGTGGATGGCGACGCGGCTCAGGTCGATGAAGCCGTACTTCTCGGCCACAAACTGCAGGCCCTCCACCTGGTCCTCGATCTCCACCTGGCCCTGGGAAACAAGGCCGGCACCTGTCAGCTGTCTTCTCCCACTTCCATCAAAAGCTGCCCTCCGGGGAGCTGCCCGTCGCCCCAGGGGCCGGCCACACCCTGCCTGCTTCTGGGGCGGGTGGAACCGAACCAACCCTGCTCTGCCTTCTTGGGGCTGAGGGACTGAGAGAGTCGTGTTCCCTCTAGGGCCTCAGTTTCCTCAACTGTCAAAAGCGGATGCCAGTGGGTGTGAGGGTGAAATGAGATGGCACATGGCCTACACTCAGAGGCCTGGCACTTCTGAGGCTCAATAAACAGCTGGCATCACCACCGTCACCTCCACACCTCCATCGCCACCTCCATCACCACCACCTCCATCACCACCACCACCACCTCCATCGCCACCTCCATCACCACCACCTCCATCACCACCAGCTCCACCACCACCACTTCCATCGCCACCTCCATCACCACCATCACCACCTCCATCACCACCACCATTACTATCTCCATCACCACCACCACCACCATCACCACCTCCATCACCACCACCTCCATCACCACCACCTCCATCACCACCTCCATCACCACCATCATCACCACCACCTCCATCACCACCATCATCACCACCATCTCCATCACCACGACCTCCACTGCCACCTCCATCACCATCACCACCACCTCCATCACCACCTCCATCACCACCACCATCACTACCTCCATCACCACCACCTCCATCACCTCCATCACCACCTCCAACATCACCTCCATCACCACCTCCATCACCACCACCATCACTACCTCCATCACCACCACCTCCATCATCACCTCCATCACCACCTCCAACATCACCTCCATCACCACCTCCATCACCACCACCTCCACTGCTACCTCCATCACCATCACCACCTCCATCACCACCACCTCCATCGCCACCTCCATCATCACCATCACCACCTCCATCACCACCACCTCCATCACTACCTCCATCACCACTGTCATCACCACCATCACCCATCACCACCTCCATCATCACCACCACCACCTCCATTACCACCACCTCAATCATCATCACAACTACCACCATCACCATGATCACCACCTCCACCACCACCATCCAGTCATCACCACTGTCACCCATCACCACCTCTGTCACCATCATCACCACCATCATCACCATCAGTAGATGTACCTCCCCACAGGGTACAGCTCAGAGCCGAGCAGCGAAGTGGAATGTCCCTCTTGGTTTCCAAAAGGCTGCCCCACATACATGCACATGTCCTGGCTGGGTCTATCTGAGGGTGATGCCCCCAGAGCAATTTCTGAACCCCGAGCCCACCCAACCCAGGGCTCCCTTCCCAACACAGGAGGGGCCCAGAAGCAACCTGGAAGTGAAGTTACCATTTGGTTTTTCAGGGCCCCTTCGAACCGAAGGCCCCGCTGACACGAGCCCCTGCCGTCGATCACCACCACAGCATAGCCCAGGGACGCCAGTGTGTTAAGCCGCAAGTACTTGATGCCTTTGAAGGAGTTATTCACAAGCTGCACCTGCAGAGGGAGGGCGGGGCGCGAGGGGCTGGTGATGAGCAGACCCTCCCTCTGCAGACGCCAGGCAGGACGGGCAGGGGGCCGACTTATGGCCCGACTAAGGCAGCCGTATTTCATCGTGAGGGCTGCGGACGGGTTCTGGGGCCGGGGGGTGTGAGCCCTACAGCGTCCCCTTGCATCAGGCCCTCTGCTCAGGGAAAGGCCTAGCTCGGGCTCCCTGACCACCAAGGCCCCTGCTGCAGTCCCTCCCGGAAGACGGGCCCCCTCGTCAATTCAACCTCACTCTCCCTCTTTGTACCATTCAGTTCTCTTAAAAAAGGAAAACAAAGAGTGAGCGAGAGCACCCAAACCAGGTGGGGCGGGGAGGCCGGAGGTGGCAGCCTCTGGGCCTCCCCGTTGGTCTGAATGACCCTGGGCCTGGCATGTTCTCTGTGTATAGGGGCGCCCTGGGCATTGCGGGGTGCTGAGCTGCACCCTGGCCTCCACCCACTCGATGCCAGCAGCACCACCCCTCTCCCCCCAGGAAGTGACAGCCAGAAAACGTCTCTAGACCCTGCCTGGTGTCCCCTGGGGGCAGAATCGCCTGCGGTTGCTGGCCTGGCTTGCTCCTTCTTTGAGGAAGGGGCCCAGGGCCACCTCTGTCCCTTCAACCAGTGAACAGGGCCGTGGCCCTGGCTGGGAGCCGGTGGGAAAGGAGCGAGTGTGCTTCACGGCTGCGGTTGGGGCACGTAACCCAGATGGACCCACGGGAGTTACAGGGCCTTCCCAGAGGGACGACGGGGCGGGCAGGCGGAGGCAGAGAGTGGGATGTGTGCAAGGGCGGGGGGAGGCAGACAGGCTCTGAGTCCTGGTGTGAGTGTGCGGGGGGCTGAGTAGAGAGCCCAGTACCCACCTGGGGGCCTCCATAGACAAAGAGGACAGTGGGGTGCTTCTTTCCCGGCTGCACGGCGTGTGGCTTGTAGATCATGCCGTAGAGCTGCACGTTGGAGCGTGTGTGGAAGTGGAAGATTTCCGGGGGCACGTAGTCCGGGGGGCAGCCTGCAGGGGAAGAGAGAGCACTTGGGGTCCACAGGCCAGAGAGGGCCGAGGTGGGCCGGAGTGGGGGGGGCACGCTGACTGACACCTCACTCTGATGCCTCACCCCCTGCCGTGGAGGGTGCTGGGGATGGAATCACGCCCCCCACAGAAGACAGAGCCCCTGATCCCGGGGGTGAGGAGCCATTTGCGAAGCAGACTTGGGATGTCGTGATCTGTTACAGTGTGGACGCACAGGTGGAGAGGCTCTCCGAAGATCCCGTTTGGAGGAGGCCAGATTGAAATCTAGAAGCTTCGTAAAGAGAGGAAATCTGCTCACAGTCAGAAGCAGCCGGAAGCCAACAGGAGAAGCCAGAGAGAGAGAGAATGTGTGTGTGTGTGAGCAAGCGAGCATGCGTGCCCTGTAACAGGCAGAGGTATTTGTCACGGTGGCCCTGGACACTAAGACGGGGTGAAGTGGTAGCTCCTCTCTTACTCTTCATTTTCCAGTGGTTTAAATAACGGACTCCTCGGGCCAGAAACAATTCAGATGAGCAAACCCAGGCCTGCGCCCAGCGTGGGGATACGCCCCGGGTGGCCGTGGGTGAAGGTGCAGGCCGTCCCCACAGCCGGCCTTTCAGAGCCCGATCCTCCCGGTGAGCAAGAGGCTGCCCTCTTGGCTTGTCTTCCTTCTTTCTGGGTACCCCGAGAAGGGCTCGGCTTGGCCCGAAGCAGCACCCTAACGTGTGCTGATCACCCACAGAGGTGATGGCACCTACAGGGGCTTACTGTCTCTTCAAAGTAAGTTTACTTAGGTAAATAGAGCCGACTTAAAAGACAGTGAGTGAACAGTAGAACAGATTAGGAGTCAGCAAACATTCTCTGTAGAGGACCAGATAGTGAATATTTTTGGTCTTGTGGGACAGAGGGTGTGTGGTGTGACGGCAACGTGTCAACGACTGGCTGTGGCAGGATTTGCCAACAACTGGTTTAGGTGGTCCTGAAACGTGGCCCAGACTGGGGGTTTCCGGAACACTTAAAGGACCGCGTTCTGGGCTATGGTGTCCCAGGCCCTTCTCCCTGCAGACCCAGCACAGGGCATCAGGACGTTGCTTTACTAGGGGCCCCCGCCAGGCCCTCGGTCTCCCCATTTGTAAAACCAGCACACCAGTTCCCAGCAGCCTCCACGGTGACGTCAGGAGGGACTGAGCCGCTGGATGGCTGGAGGCCTTCTATTCCGTTCTGTTCCCACGGGTGACGAGACGATAAAGTGCTGTGAATCAAACCCCACGGGTGCCAGAGACTCTTATTGTCTAGGGCGTTCTGGAAACGCAGCCCGTGGCTGGGTCAGGAGAGGCTGAGTGGTTCCTGGGTGCTGGGCTAAGTGTTTAGTTTTCCTTCCACGCGCTCTCGCAGATAAACAGTGAAGGGCCGTTAACTGCTGGGCCCAAGCTCCCACGGCCTGGACCTCACGGAGCCAGGGTTTGCACCCGGGGTCACCTGGGCGGAATTGAGGCCCCCTCCGGGTTCTTTGCCAAAACGTGCCGCTGCCCCTTGTTGCCGAGGCCACTTGTGTAAGCAACACGCTTGCTCTTTGCAGCAGCAGAAGCTTTGGGACAAGGCAGGGCGCCGTGGTGGACGGAGGCCTCTGGGCCCAAAGGCGCCTCCGTACCGGGGTCCTTGGGGCCGGGCACCCGTCTCTGCGGGCAGCACCCCGTTTGTTACGCGCCACCCTGCCCAGCAGCCTTAGTGCTCTCGAGGGCAGGGACTGCATCTGCTTCGTGCCTCCAGCTCCCATCCCTGCCCTGCGCGGCCCGGGCCCCTCCTACGGCTCACGAGCGAGACTGTCGGGAGCGGCCGGGCCCCCCAGAAGGTCCCGGGCGGATACTCACTGGCCGCCTCCATCATGCTGGCCCAGCAGCGGGGCTGCTTGTGCAGGGGGTCGTCGTCAGGGCCGCTCAGCTTGTAGACGTGGACGCAGGGCGGCGTGCTCACGCTGCTGTAGTGGCTGACGAACATGTCCAGATTCTGCAGGGGCGGGGAGGGGAGGCACTGAGCACCAGCCCTCTGCCGACAACCCTGGAGGACCCCACCCCACCCCCCGCTAATCCTTCTTGACCATTTGCAATGTTTCTCTGTGCTCATGTGCTGAAATCGCGAAACTTGACTCACACAAGGGGGTGTCATTACCATCCCCCCCCACTTTGCAGGTAAGGAAACTGAGGCCGAGAAGGCTGTTTGTTCCCCACGTGGGATCCCAAGGGGAGTGGCTGTGGGACCCAGAGCCCGAGGTCTGGCCCGCCCGTCCTGCTGTCCCACAGCCGGGGGCCGTCACCCAGCACGTGCCCCGCTCGCCTGACGCCTGTGGTCCTAGAACCCACATCCCAGAGGCCGAGGGCGGCACTGGGCTGCTGGCCAGGGTCCGAGGAGCCCCACTGCTGACTCTGGGGGTTGGTGGGGCCTGGACACCTCCCCTCCCTGTGAGGTGGGGTGCAGCCTGCCTCCGTGAGGCCGTGGGAACTGGAGGAGCCCCACAGGGCCGGGGGGTCTCGGGGGGCCCACCTGGCTCATGGAGCAGCTGTGGGAGAAGCCGGGCGTGGTGAGGCGCACGATCTCGCCGGCGGCCGCGTAGCTGACCACGTAGAGGTGGTGCTCCAGGGGCGTGTCCCTCGTGGCCTGGAAGTACACCAGCTTCGCCTCCTCGTTGACCCAGATCTGCAGGAGGAACGGGGGCCCCTGTCACACGCCCCCAGGCTCAGTCCCTGATCCCCGCCCCTGGGTGGGCCCAGGCGGCTTCCTGGTGTGGTGAGGGGCCCTGTTTGAAGGGGACGTCTGTGGACGGAGCCGTCCCCTCTCCCTGCTGCTCTGGCCAGTAGAGCCCCATCTCTAAGGGAAGCCCTCCATGACCCAGACCCCAACCTGGCTGGGCTGACCCCAGGGTCCTGGTGGGACTGGGATCTGAACACCCACCCAACAGCTCCCTCAGGGCCTGACTTAGGGGGACGTGGGACTCTGGAGCCAAGGAGGGGCCACCCCGGGCCTGCTGCCCTCCAGTCCCTGGCTCTGACCCTGTGGGGGTCTGTCTGACCTCTGACCCAGGCTCTCAGGAGCTAAAAGGTGGCTCGCTCTACCCCGCCTGTTTCCTGGGGGCCCCCCTTAAGCCCTGGTGTCAGCAGCTGGGGCTCCAGGAAGCCCCTGCACGGTGCAAGGGAACCAAGGCCAAGGCAGGCTCCTGGGGAGGCAGGGGTGGGTGCAGCTCAGGACAGACAGACGAGCAGGGGAACACAACTGGGACCTTCCCAGCCGGGGCCGAGGCTACCCCTTGAAGGCGCAGCCCCCGTGAGCATGGCTTTAACCTGGGCTGTGATCCTGGGCAAGCCCACCTGGCATTGCAGAGAACTTGCCGGTCAAACACACTGGCTGGTGTGCCCATGGGACTGGCCGGCAGGGGCGGGGAGCACCCGAGAGGCCTGTCTGACCCCTGGACCCTAATGCGGGGTTGCTGTGATCTGCTGCTGGCCGGGCCGCCAAGCCCCCCAGGGCATGAGGCGCAGAGAAGGCTCCAGAACCCCTTCTGGTGCCCCGTGCAGGGGCCTCCTCTGCTTGTAGACCAAAAGGGCTGTGGCTGGCAGCCAGGTGCCGCCCGCCTCACCTGCTGCTCAGTATTCCTTCTCGGAATCTCCACCCAGCAAAGCCCGGACACTACCGTGACCTCGGCCCTGAGGCCACCCCACACTCTGCACCGCGACTGCTCCCCAAGTGCCAAAGTCATCGGGGTGGGGAGATGAGCGCAGCTTCGCTAGTCACCTCACACGAGACAAGCAAACACCTGCGCCCACTGCCACCCAACAAAGGGGCGAAGATTCTCAGGGAAGGGGCTAGGAAACGAGCTCGTTGGCCACCCCCTTTCGGGGCCAATCTTTTGGGGCCTCCTGGCAACATGCAGGCAAAACGCTTCCAGAAGGGCATATCCTTTGGCCGGTTAACGAAGCTCCTGGGAAATTTCTCGAAGGAATTAATCGGAGAGGCATCCAAAATGCATGGACAAAGATTCTCAGAGCTTTCATAAGACTCAGAAAATGGTAACAACTTAAAATGTCCCCAAATAGGGGACTGGGCACATAATGGTGGCCCAGTTTTCTGTGGCCACATGAAACCACATCTTCAGAGCAACCCACAAACCCTCTGAAAGAAGGACGCCACCTCTTTCCCTGTGAATCCTGTGTCAACGGGGAGGCAGATTTGCAGGGAAGAGGTCACGGAGCAAAAGGCATTCCAGCTTTAGCCCTATCCGAAACAATTCCTTTTTTAAATAACAGATATGGATGTACTTGTTGTTACCAGACTTCTTAAGTGCAGGTTTTCCAGAAATAGAGGATGTCACTGGCAGGTCCAAAGCCACGTGTGGTTATCCGCCGGTTCTGTGCTAAGAGGAGGGAGAGGCACCTCTGGCTCTCTCCGGGCGGGGACCCTGCTAAGCCCCCTCCTGGGAATGCCCCAGTGGGCACGGGGTGGGGCTGGGGGCATCAGGGCTGAGTCAGGGCTGAGCGAGCTCTGCTGCATCTCACCCACACTGCCAAGGTCCGGATCAAAGGTGGACAGAGTGCATGGCCCTGGACGGGACATCAGAGGCCACCTTTCCTAATTTTTGATTTTTAAAATGCAAGACGTGCAATTGGTGAAACATTCAAACAATATAGGAACATGGGAACGCCAGCTCGTGAGTGGGCTGGACTCGAGGCTGATGGGGTGCCCTGGTTCTCACCCAGGGGCGACGCTGCTCCCCAGCAGACACTGGGCAGTGTCAGGGGACACCAGTGGTTGCTACGACTGGGGAGGGGGCAGCTCCTGGCATCGAGTAGGGGGAGTCCAGAGAGGCTGCTCAGCACCCCCCAGTGCCCCCAGCACAGCCCCCGCCAGCAAGAACAATCTGGCCCTGTGTTGTCAAAAGAACAGAGGTTGAGAAGCCCTGATAGAAAGATGAAGGGGTCAGAGTTCTCTGATGGCCCCCCTTTTACAGAGGAGGATACGGGTCTCGGAGAGGCACCCTGTGAGGAAGGGGCCAGGCTGTGCCGGGCTGAGGGCCCGGGGCTGACTCAGAGGCCTGCCCGGAACGGCCATCTTTAACATTTCTGTGAATGAGCTCCTGGCCTCACTTTGCACCCTGGGATGTGAAGAGGGAATTTTACTGAAGTGGGAATGTGCTGCATGGCTTTACGATTTGCCCTGACGTCCTTCTGAGTCAGTGGACCCGGGGGCTCAGCCTAACTCACGGGGCATTCCGGCAGACACGGGTCTATCATCACCTGTACTTTAGCGACCGGCTGTTTGCTCCCATTATGAACGCTGAGATGCACACTCATGTGCAAATATCTGAGAAGCACCGTGTGATGAACTTGTGGGGCTCACGCCAGAACAGGGGGTGCCAGATCAAACGAGAAGTACACGGACACCATAACACAAGCTGCCTGCACCCCTCGAAAGGTTAAGCCGTGTGGTCTAACCTCAAGACGATAAAAGTGGCGCCCCCACCTCAAGATGATTAAAAACGTTCACCGTGCTCTCCTCCTCTGGCTTGTCCAGTTTCATTTTTTATATGTGAACCTTGGATCCACCTTGGATCCAGCGGGGATCTGTTTTGGCGTAAGGGAGGGAGCCGGGAAGTTTGCTTACAGGGTACCCCCCCGAGACGTGGAGTTCTGGAGAAGTGGACTGTGAGGAAGACACTTTGGGGGCAGGCAAAGACTGAGCGCGTTTTTTTGGACACCACGTTGGGGGGAAGGTGGGCCTCTTGCCTCTGCAGTGGCACCTCTTGTTTGAGACACTCTTGGGGGCCAGCAGCATGGTGGCGGGTGGGGAAGCTGCGTGACTGTCCCCGCAAGCTGCTCTGCTGGGGGAGATGGTGCCACGGAGTGGCAGAGGCTTCCTGAAGGCCCCGGGGGGCCCAGGATGGGCTGGGCCTGCCCGCCGGCTGTGGCGGGGGCCTTGGCTTCTTGGTGTGTGAGGAGGTCCCAGCCCGTGGGGGCTCAGAGGCAGCCCCTGCTCCGTGCACCAAGCCTGGGTCCAGCCAGGTGGAAACCACAGCTCCCTGGGGCCCTGGGTGGGCACCTAGGACAGGGGAGAGCGGGGCTCGGGGCACAGCGGCAGGGGAGGAGTGGCTGGGAGGGGAGAGAAGCCACAGGCACACGGGTTCTGGGGTGGGCGGGAGGGCGTGTGCGAGCAGGAGTGTTAATCTATGGGAGTGCGAGTGCGGGCGAATGAGCGTGTGTGTGAGCATGTGCACACATATAGAGCTGCTGCTGTGTGTGCACAGGGGGATATATATGTGCAAGCGTGTGTTTATGTGAGAGTGTGTGTGCATGCAAGGGTGTGAGGGTGTGTCGGTGTATCTGTGGGGTGGTGCATGTGTGAGAGCGAGTGTGTCAATGTGTGCACATGTGTGCACAAGTGTGCACAGGCGTATGTGTGTGCACATGAGCGTGCACGAGTGTGGGTGCAGGTGTGTGAGCATGTGCGTGCGAGCATGTGCACATATTAACATGTGTGTGTGCATGAGTACATACACCCGCAAGCATGTGTGTGTGTGTGTGTGTGTGTGTGTGTGTGTGTGTGCGCATGCAAGTGTGTGCGGGTGTGTCAGTGTATCTGTGGGGCGGTGCATGTGTGCAAGTGAGTGTGTCAATGTGTCTGAGTGTGCCATGTGTGTACAAGTGTGCACAGGTGTGCATGTGTGCACATGAGCATGCACGAGTGTGGGTGCAGGTGTGTGAGCATGTGTACATATTACCATATGAGTGTGTGCATGAGTACATATACACGCAAGCATGTGTGTGTGTGTGTGTGTGCAGGTGTGTCAGTGTATCTGTGGGATGGTGCATGCATGAGAGCGTGTGTTGTGTGCCTGAGTATGAGTGGTGTGCACGTGTGCACAAGTGTGCGTGCGTGCAATCTGATGGTGTCGGTGTGCGTGCACATGAGTGTGCACGTGTGGGTGCAGGTGTGTGAGCATGTGCGTGCGAGCATATGCACATATTAACATAAGCGTGTGTGTGCGCATGCAAGTGTGTGCGGGTGAGTCAGTGTATCTGTGGGGTGGTGCATGTGTGAGAGTGTGTTACTGTGTGCCTGGGTGTGCGTGCACGTGTGCGTGTATGAGGGGGGGCGGGCGCGCGCGTGCGGGAGCAGTGCGAGGGGTGCCAGGAGACTCTGGTACCTTGGAGCCGTGCCTTGCCAAAACCTCCCATTCACCGCTGGTCAGAGCGATCTCCTCCTTAATGGGGCATTTAAATTCATCTGGAAGTAAGGAAAGGAAAAGAGGTGAAGGGGAGACTCGGGACTCTGCCGCGTGGACAAAAGGCTCCGAGGCCAAATTCCATCCGGGCCAAGGCCAGGGCATCAACTCTACCTGCTGGCAAACTCCGAGGCCCACGTGCCCAGGCAGGTGTCGGGAGGGGAGGGCAGTCGGATGGCCACGGGGCGGCCACGGGGGCTGCAGTGCTGCCAGCTCCTGTCGTGGGGACGGTGGGCCCAGGGCTCTCCAAGAAAAACTAGGAACCCGGGTATCTACCGCCAGTTCCCAATTTTAGAACTCTGCACAGGCCCAGCAAGGTGTGTCCGTGCCAAACACGGCTGGGGAAGCAGCACTGCTGAGCTCTGGGCCTGCCATCTCGGGACACGTGGGGGTTTCGGAGAAACGCCCTGATGAAAACCCTTTGGTTGCAGGCAAAGGCTCAGCCGCGTTTTCACTAGAGCATTTTTGTGGAGGGTGGTAACCTCGCTTGGAGATTTCGCCAGGTAAATAGTACAGGACCCTTGCTGCCATGTATTCAAAATTAAGACAGTTATGGGTGGCAGCTACATTTGCTTTCATATCTTTTTGGGTCCAAAGCCAACTATCCAAACATTCACCTACAGAAGGATTGATTTCCTGGGCAAAAGTCAAACAGGACAGGTAGAGAGACACTTCTCCGGGTGCAGGGGCTGGGGTGGTTACCTGGGTCAACGGGCAAGACAGAGGCAGGGAGAGGGGGAGTTGATTCCGACACAGTTTCCCTCTTGAGCTGGCCCCATGGACTTGCTGGCCACCCACCCCATCCCTGTGCCCAAGGCTGGCCCGTCCGCTCTCCCTTCTGCAGCCTCCCCTGGGCGATGGCTCGGCCCGCTGGCCTCCAACGCAGCTCCGACCTCCCCATTCCCCATTCCCAGAGCCTCCTGTGGCTCCGTCTACTGTGCGGATGGGAGCCCGAGCTTCGTGGGGGGCACCCACGGCCCAGAGGGAACCATGGGGCACACCTCCCAGCCCCTTCATGCGCAACTCTTCTCCACTACGACAAAGTTTCTTATCTCCACACTTCCCTCTGCCAGGGCGTGACTGTCGCTGCTCCTTGCTCCCCCTCCCCATCTTCCAGGCTCCACCTACATGTGACCACTTCCGGAAGCTTCCGGAAGCTTCCTGACCTGCCTCCTGCTTCCACAGGACTCCATGGCCTTGCCGTTAAGGAATTATGTTCTGATGCAAAGCCACCGGCAGCCTTGCCTTCTCATCCGTTCACTAACCATCCAGTGAGCACACACTACGTGACACGCTCACCAGGTGAGCTCAGAGATGGGCAGAGTTAGACCAGATGTGTCGACCGCACAGCCCTGGCAGGGGGCCCTGGGGGCAGGAGCCAGCCTGTGGGGCACTGTGGAGCCCAGGAAAGCCCTGGAAAACCTGTGTCCTGGCTGAGGGGCAGCTGCTGCGCACTCCGATTGGCGACTGCTGGGTGAAGCGCACGCCGGGGCTGTCGGGCCATCCTGCGTTCCGAGCAGGGGCAGAAATGAGGATTTTTGCGTGAAATCTCCCCGTGTAAGGTGGGGGCTGCTAAATCCAACAGACAGACACACTGAAGCTGCCCAATGCCAACAAGCCAAACAAAACCCACCTGCAAGATGGACTCGGCCGGATGGGGCGGCTGCCAGGGAACCTGCGCTGCAGCTAAGACAAAGCCCACATCAGTGGTCACTTCTCCATCCCCGCATCGGCTTGTGACATGGCTTGTCCTGGAAACTCTTTCCCCTTGGCTCCTGGATCTCGGGGACACCGCCCTCCCCAGGTCTCGGCCCCTACTGGTGGTTCCCCTCGGCCTCGTGGGTGAGCCTGGCCGCCAACCCAGGCATTCTCGCCAGGGGCAAGCAGACCCCTGGGGTCACTTGGCAAAGTCTGGAGACGTCTGTGAACTGAAGAGGGGCTGCTCCTGGCATCGAGTGGGGGGGGCCCAGGAAGGCCACTCAACACCCTCCAGTGCCCAGGATGTCCCCGCCACAGAGAACGCTCCGGCTGGTGTGCCCACGGCACTGAGAAGGCCTGCTCCAACCCTGGTGGTGCCCGACGAGGCTCTCGGACCACGTCTCTCCTCTCCCCAGCTCTCATCTGGTGCGCCACCCATCCCCGAGGCTGAGACGCCACCCATGCGCCAAGGACGCCACGTTGCGTTGTGAGTCTGCTCTGGCCCCTGAACTCTCAGCCCACGAACCTGCCCATGTGACATTTCCACTATTACACATGTCAACTTACGTGCCCACAACCAAACTCTGGATTTCTGTCTCCTACAGCCGTCCCTCCCAGTCTTGCTGTCTCGCATTAGATCTCTGGAAACCTTCGAGGCAACCCTGCCTCTTGGCTCTCTCTCAGACCCCACTTCCAAGCCACCGGCAAATCATGTCGGCTCGACGTGGGCCTACCCAGAGCCTGACACACGCCCCCTGCCATCACCCTGGCTGCCATCCCTCTCCTCGCCTCTCGGTCTCTCCATGCAGCAGCCAGAGGAACCATTTTTAACCCAAGGTCCACCAGTCTCTTCCTCCCTCCCTCGGGGTTAAACCACGGGGCCCTGGGTGACCTGCCCCTGGCGCCTCCCTGCCCTCCCCACTCCAGCATGCCAGGCCCAGGTCTGCCCAGGGCCTTTGCACGGGCTGTGCCATTGACCTGGCTCCCTCCATCACTTGGTAAGGTGTCTGCTCAGCGGCGCCTTACCCCGAGGCCCCCCGCTCACCCCATCTGGAAAGAAGGCCTCTCCCTCTTGCACCCCTCACCCAGCTTGCTCATCGCCCCTGAGAAGGGATCTTCAGTGTTTTTGGCTTATTTTCCATCTCCTCGACTAGAATGTTCCACCAGAACAGGAATGTTCCACCAGAACAGGAATGTTCCTTTTTCTTTTCTGTATTTGTATCCCCCATCTAGAACAGGGGTCGGCAACTTTCTCTATAAAGGGTTAGAATGTAAACACCTTTAGCTTTGTGGGCTAGACCCGCTCTGTCATGACTGCTCCACTCGACCGCTGCAGCAAGAAAGCGGTCACAGATAATCTGTAAACGAACGCATGTGGCCATGTACCCATGCAACTCAATTTACAAAAACAGGAGGTGGGCCGGATTTGGCCCTGGGACCAGAGTTTGCTGACCCCTGACCTTTTACAAAAAGGCCTGGCAGGACGCAGCAGGTGAACTCACTGCCCTCTCCCCATGTGGGATCTGACTCCCAGGGGTGCAAACCTCCCTGGAAATGTGGGATATGACTCCCGGGGATGAATCTGGACCCGGCAAGGTGGGATTGAGAACATCTTCACCAAAAGGGGTAAGTGGAGCAAAACAAAATAAAGTTTCAGTGGCTGAGAGATTTCAAATGGAGTCAAGAGATCACTCTGGTGGACGTTCTTACGCACTATGTATGTAACCATTTAGGTTCTGGTGTATTGGAATACCTAGAAGCAAATACTTAAAACTAACTCCAGCCCAGTAGCCTTGACTCTTGAAGATGACTGTATACCTGTGTAGCTTACAAGGGGTGACAGTGTGATGGTGAAAACCTTGTGGATCGCACTCCCTTTATCCAGTGTGTGGACGGATGAGTAGAAAAATGGGGACAAAAACTAAATGAAAAATAGGATGGAACGGGGGGGATGATGTGGGTGTTCTTTTTTACTTTTATTTCTTATTTTTATTTTTATTCTTTCTAGTGTAAGGAAAATGTTCAAAAATAGATTGGGGCGATGAATGCGCAACTATATGATGGTTCTGTGAGCAGTTGATTGTTCACCTTGGATGATCGTATGGTGTGTGAATATATCTCAATAAAACTGAATTTTTTAAAAAAAGGGCCTGGCAGGTTGTGGGTGCTCGATAAGTATTGTGGATGGGATAAATGTGTCGCCGGTCGTCTACATCCCCTACCAGGCTGTGGGTGTCTGTGAGCAAGGCTGGTTTCTTACTCCTGAGTACCCCCTCACCCGGGGGCGTGCTCGGGAAGGGTGAGCCGGAGCGGTGAAGAAACGGCCCCTGAACCACAGCTGACGGCCAGTCCTCACCTTCTCCAGGGCTGAGGGGCTCCATCCAGTCGTAGCTGCTCTGCTTTAGAACCGCGGTGACTTTGTACAGGTGGCAGAAGCCCGTCTTGCATTCGTTGGCTCTCAGAAAGCAGAGCTCCTCTTCTCCCTCTGCCTGAGGGAAGGGATAGAAGATGTCATGAACCTGGACAAGGAGAAGAGAGAAGACACGTCAGAAAACAAGGGTGGGGACAAAACATCACCCATGGTCAGTTTATTTTAACAACCTAATTACATGGAACTAGAACAGGGAATGAGATCTTGTTATTCTGTACAGGTTATTGCAATATCCTGAAACATTCCAGAGCATTCTGGGCAGAAAATAAAAAAGTATTTGTAAACCGTACATCTAAAAATGGTGAATTTTATGTATGTAAAATTATACTTCAATAAATCTGACTTAACAAAAAAATTATTTCTGAAGTCTCTTGAGGGACTGGAGAAAAAAATGTGGAACTATTACACTTTCCCACCTGGGGAATTCCTGATATTCTCTCAAGCATTAGGTACTCCCAGATTTAATAAGCCAAGCCCTCCATCTTGAGGCTCGCTGTTGTGAGACTTATTTCTGTACCAGCAAAGCTAAGCCTACTTATGATTATGCCTAAGTGACACCCCCAGAGAACCTCTTTTGTTGCTCAGACATGGCCTCTCTCTCTAAGCCAAATTCTGCAAATACACTCACTACCCTCCCGACTACATGGGGATATGACTCCCAGGGATGAGCCTGGCCCTGGCATCATGGGATTGATAATGCCTTCTTGACCAAAAGGGGGAAAAGAAAGGGAATAAAATAAAGTTTCAGTGGCTGGGAGATTTCAAATAGAGCTGAGAGATCATTCTGGAGGCTTCTCTTACGTAAGCTTCAGCCAGGTATTGCCAATTGCCACGGTATGCCAAGCCCCAACCAACAGTCTTCCTGAAAACCCTAAAGAATCCCCTGGGCTCTATCTAAGACACTATAAAAGTTTTACTTAGTAAGTTTGTTTTTTCAGAAACGTACGGCCTCTGGATTATTCCTATGCCAGATAAGCCCTGAAACCCAGAGGTGCCGGTCTCTCCCAAAACATCAACCTGTTTCAGTCCTCTACCCCACAATGTCTATGCCCTTTCTAGCATGAAGAAGTTAGAATGGTCATTGCCCAGATATTCCTGAATGGAGAGAATGATCAAATGAGAGGGAGAAGTTGTAACAGAGAAGTTAGGATTTAACAAATGATTATGACAACTGAATCAACATATTGACATTTCTTTTTAGTTTCTAGTGTATCAGAATAGCCTGAAGGGAATATCTGAAGCTGCCTTGATTTTTGATAATGACTTTATAACTATACAGCTTTTACCATGTGACCATGTGACTGTGAAAGCCCCCTTTGTCCACTGTATGGGTAGATGAGTAATAAAATAAAGACATGCATGGAAAAAAACAAAAAATAATAGGTTGGGAATAGGGGGGAAAAAATACCCCAGCGTAAACTATGGACAACAGTCAACAGTACTACTTTAATAACCTTCCATCAATTGTAACACATGTAACCGCTATTAAAAAAATAGAATTACGCAAAAGTGCTATCATCAATTGTAACAAAACTTCCACACCAAGGCAGTGGTGGTGGCGGGGAGGTGTATGGGAATTCTGTAGTTTATGCATGATTGTTCTATAAACCCACAGCTGCTCTAAAAAAAAAAAAATCTACCTATCTATCACCATCTATCCATCTATTGATCTATACCACCATCTATCTTTCTGTCTATCTCCATATCTATCTATCTATCTCCATATTTATCTATCTCTCTATCTCACCAGGCCATGGTTCATCCACCCAGCCAGCCATCTTACCAGGCCGTGGTCGGTTAGTCTGTCTATCCATCTATCCATCTATCCATCTATCCATCTATCTATCCATCCATCCATCCATCCATCCATCCATCTCACCAGGCTGTGGTCAGCCAGTCAGTCCGTCCATCCGTCCATCCATCCATCCATCCATCCATCTCACCAGGCTGTGATCAGTCAGTCTATCCATCTATCCATCCATCCATCTATCTATCCATGTATCTATCCATCCATCCATCCATCTCACCAGACTGTGGTTGGTCAGTCTATCCATCTATCCATGTATCCATCTATCCATTCATCCATCCATCTCACCAGGCTGTGGTCGGTCAGTCTATCCATCTATCCATCTATCCATTCATCCATCCATCCATCCATCCATCCATCCATTCATCCATCCATCCATCTCACCAGGCTGTGATCAGTCTATCCATCTATCTATCCATCCATCCATCTATCTATCTATCCATGTATCTATCCATCCATCCATCCATCTCACCAGCCTGTGGTTGGTCAGTCTATCCATCTATCCATCTATCCATTCATCCATCCATCCATCCATCCACCTCACCAGGCTGTGGTCTATCACCCTATATCACTATGTCTCTTTCTCTCACCAGGCCATCGCCCTGTGGACGAAGATGGGGCTCTATGCCTAGCTGGGCTCAGATGGAGGCCAGAGCCCAGCCCCTGTGGCTTCCCCGCTGCCAGGCCGGGAGGGCTGGCTCTGAGCTCTAAGCTTGCATCTCCGCCCAGGGCCCGCCTGGGCCTGCTCGCGGCATTCTGCCCAGCGGGGGAGCTGGGGGTGGATGACGCCAGGGGCCCAGGCCCTGGCGCAGACTCAGACCCCCCACCCCCCACCACCCTTACGTTGATCCACACGTCGGTGACCTCTTCATACACCACGAACGGCTGCACGTTCTTGGGGACAGCTCTGGCGAAGGCCACCCGCTGTTCCTCGTTCTCAGGGGTTGGGATGAACAGGGCAGGGGGCAGGAGGACAAGCTGGAGCCGCTGCTGAGGCCGGTCCAGGAACATGGCCCAGGCACTGCAAGGGAGAGGGGAACGGAAGCTGGTACCCCCCACCCCGCCCCCATCCTGGGGCAGCAACTTCCCTTCTAAACCTGCGTGGAATCAGAACTCGTCTTTATTCCTGACTGTGCCTACACTTGACAGAGTAAAACTGCCAAGGGCAATGGAACACTCTGCCTAACTCTAATCCGAGACTTCTGAAAGCCTCATGGGCTATCGATTTTAGGGCAGCCTTTTGCAAATGTCACAATTTCTGCCAAATCTTCAGCCCCTGGTACTGCTGCTTATTTCCAATTTTTCGTTTAACGGACAATTTTTCTTTTAGTTTTAATTTATTTTAAAAGGAGATGTATCACTACTGCAAAGGAAGAGCCGGCACCTCCCCATAAAGAGGGCGTGACTAAAATGAAATAAAATAGGGATCTGAAATCCTAAGGAGAACCTGTTGGCTACCGAAGGCACTGGGCCTGAAATCTGGGGGCACTCTGTTAAAAAGGGAGGCCAGCACAGGTTTGGAGCAGTGCTGAACGAACTCTATCAAAAGCCCCAGAGGAAGTATTTTCAGCTTTGAGGCCCAGATGGCGTCTGCTGCAACTACTCAATTGTGTCTCTGGCGCACGGAAACCGTCGAAGATAACACGCGAGTGGATGTGGCTGTGTGCCGAGAAAACTTTACTTGTGGGTGCTGAAATGTGGATTTCATAGCATTTTCATGTGAAATGAAATATTATGCTTCTCTTTATCCCTCCCCCCAGCATTTAAAATTGTAAAAATCATTCTGAGCTTGTAGGCCATACAAAGGCAAGCAGTGGACTGGGGAAATGCAAATCAACTCATGAGATACCGTTTCACATCCACTAGTAGGGCTATTATTGAAAAAACAGAAAATAAGTATCAGCGAGGGCAGAGAGAGATAGGAGTTCTTGTTGTTGATGGGGATGTAAAATGGTGTAGCCACTGTGGAAAACAGTTTGGCAGTTCCACAGAAAGTAAAACATAGATCTACCATATGACCTGGCAATTCTGCTTTTAGGCATAGACCCCAAAATTTGAGGACAGGGACTTGGGCAGATATTTGTGCCCCAACATTTACCGCAGCATGATTCATGACAGCCAAAAGGTAGAAGCAACCCAAGAGTCCATCAACAGACGGATGGAGAAACGAAATATCCACACAGTGGAATATTATTCAGCAGTAAAAAGGAATGAAGTTCTGGTACATGCTACAACGTGGATGAATTTTGAAGACCTCATGGTGGGTGAAAGAAATCAGATGTAAAAGGACGAATATTGTTCGTAAACACAAAAGGAAAAAAATAGAGACATGAAGTGTCTACAACAGGCAAATCCATGGAGATAGGAAGTAAATTAGAAGTTACCAGGGGCTGGGGTGGGGGAAAGGAAGGCAGAATTATAGTTTAAGGGGTGCAGAGTTTCTGTTTGGGGGTACGGAAAAGTCTTGGCAATGGATGGTGGTGAAAGCAGCACAACACTGTGAATTAATTACACGCCACTGAATTGGTTAAAGTGGGAAATTTTATGCTGCGTTTATGTTATGATAAAAATTTTAAGAAGAAACAAGAAAAGCAAGCAGGCAATGGCTGGATTTAGCCCATGGATATAGCATGGGCTCTGCTTTAGAAGGTATTGAAGAGGGTTTTCTCCTTGACATTAGCAGGACTGGAAAGTGATGGAGGAGGGAACACCTTTATTTTGTGAGTCGACGTTTCTTACGAAGGGGAGCCTGGGTGCCACCTGAAATCGCCCTCTGGAGGTTTACACCCCAGTTTGGGAAATACTGTCAAAACTCCCAGTGGCACCAAAATTGGGACTTAAAAAAAAAACAAAAACCCATTTGTTGTATCCTGACTGGCTGAGGTTTAGGAGTGTGCCAGTTTGGATGTGTAATGTCCCCCAAAATGCCATTATCTGTGATGCAGTCTTGTGTGGGCAGACATAATAGTGTTGATTAGATTGTAATTCTTTGATTGTGTTTCCGTGGAAATGCACCCCACCCAACTGTAGGTGATAACTCTGATTGGATAATTTCCATGGAGGTGTGGCCCCGCCCATTCAGCGTGAGCCTTGATTAGTTCACTGGAGCCCTATATAAGCTCAGACAGAAGGAGCGAGCTTGCTACAACCAAGAGGGACACTTTGAAGAATGCACAGGAGCTGAGAGAGGAGCTGTAGATGAGAGACAGTTCGGAGACGGCCGTTGAAAGTAGACTCTTGCTCCGGAGAAGGTCAGAGAAGAAAAACACCCCAAGAGCAACTGAGAGTGACACTTTTGAGGAGCTGCAACCTAGAAAGGAACATCCTGGGAGAAAGCCATTTTGAAACCAGAACTCTGGAGCAGACACCAGCCACGTGCCATCCCAGCTAACAGAGGTTTTCCGGACACCATTGGCCATCCTCCAGCGAAGGTACCCGATTGCTGATGTGTTACCTTGGACATTTTATGGCCTTAAGACTATAACTGTGTAACCAAAAAAACCCCCTTTATAAAAGCCAATCCATTTCTGGTGTTTTGCATAACAGGGAGCATTAGAAACAGTAACAAGGAAGAAACTTGGGAGACAAAGGAAGGCTGGGAACGGAGCCATTTCCAGTTGGGCTAAGATCTGCCTTGACGGTGGTAACACAAAGACAAAATTTCTGAACAAACGAACGGCAGGGAAGGCAGGGGGGCAGCAGCGGGGGCCTCCCGGGGCTAAGGGTCGCACGGAACAGAAACACTTACTACTTGCCGTCCCGGGTCCACCCGGCCCTGGCGATGTATTCCACCTTCGGGAACAACGAGCTGAAGGGCTGCACCAGCTCCTTCTCGTACGCCGAGACGATCTAAAGCAAAACCAGACCTGGGTCACGCTGCTGCCCGACAGGTGAGGCCCGGCCGCCGGATCACGCGGCATCTTCCAGCCTCCACGAGGACAGCCCGACATCTACCCGGGAGGATGGAAGGACGGAAAGGAGGGACGGGCTTCGCCGGGTCTGACACGTGCCCACGTCACCACCATCACGTCCCCTCACTGCCTCGTTCAGGCCCCTGCAGGTCTGAGGGGCAGAGGAACCACTTAAATTAGCACGACAGGTGCTTCTGCATGGGGCTCAGCCAAGCCGGGATGGGGAAAAGGCCATCCACAGCAAATGCGTGTACAATCTGCCAGAATGTTCAGGAAAGAGTGGAAAAGGGGTCCGCCAAAACCACAAACGAACCCCCAAGATAATGAAAACAAATGAATTTTATCTTCTGCATTTCCCTGAAACGTTATACAAGAAGTCATTTTTGCACAAACACGCAAAGGCTCCATCAGTATGCACCAGGCCTCGCAAACCTCTGCCATATGGGGTGTTTTAAACCCCTGTGGGATTTGTGCAGTTCTCCAACATGACTTTGCCAAACTTGGAATCCTGTGTTTTGTGAGATTTGCAGTTATCCAATGATTAGCACTGAGCTAGCAGGGAAAGGACTGCAGGCGAGAGAATGAGCCCCATGAAGCTGCTGCTAGACGGACGGGCTGTGGGGTGCAGGGTGCACAGGGCCTGAGTGGGACACCCTACGAGGGCGCACTTCGTCAGTGACGCCTTTGAGCTTTGCCAATGAGACGTCTTTGCTGCCTGTCGCCTCCCTAGGGCTGGGAGGCCTGGAGCAGTGACTCAGAAGGCGAGTGGGACCCCTGGGCTGGACGCTGCTTGGACGTCATGAGGCCACGTGAGGTAGCAAAAGGGAAGGAGCCAGCCCCTGTGGACCCCACAGCGGCAGAAGACCCCAGCAAAGTGTCATGTGGGGATCTCCCCAAGATGCTGGGGCAGGGTAACTCCCCCAGGCTCTGGGCCTTTCCCCTTCGTCCAGCAGCTTCTCTGGACGCACCAGGCCCTCTTACCTTGCCCTGACTGTCCGTCTGAAATTCAGCCAGTTTCAAGGCGATCTTGGGATTCTTGCTGCCTGTAAAAGTAAAAACGCAGTGAGAACCTTCTAGGGATGGCCTGTGGCATGGGGCATAGGGAGGGGCTGCAGCTGACACCCACGGAAAGGCAGGTGGGGGTGTTGATTGTCCAAAGATCTGTCCGCAGACGCAAGCAAGCTGCCCTCTCTGGCAGGGGGTGACACAGGCCAGACCCTGTGCTGCGGTCGGGGGAGGGAAGTCGTGAGGACCCAGACATGAGAAAGACATTGTCCCTGCCTTCGGGGGGCCGGATGCTGACTGCAAACATAAAGCACTTAACCACACTCAGAGGCTGCATGTGTTCACGCCCGACGAGGGCTCGTGTGGGCTGGGACAGCCGGAAAAAGGCCTCCAGGGAGGCACAGGGCCACGGCACGGGGTGGGGAAAGCTCACGTCCTTTTGTTACCCTTGTCACAAATCTCAACCCCAGCCCTCACGCTCTACTGCTCTACTGCCCAGGGCGGTGGATGTTTCTCATCTGTCAAATGGAAGGGGGCACAGAATGAGTTTTCCATTTCTTCTGGGGACTGGAAATGTCACGTATGAAGCTTCTCGCACAGCACATAGCGAGCAGTGACAGTGCTTTTCTACGCCCTCTTAGAGATCACTGACGGGAAGAGATTCTGGCCCATGGGCAAGTTTTGTTTGGTTCGTTAAGAATTTTAAAATAATTTGAGTAAAGTGCAAGAATTGGGAGATTTCACAGAGAAGTCAGGGTGTCTGGCTTCTAGTGAAAAACTGGGCATGCTGGCAAATGGGCCGGTGTTCTCAGGAGGCTGTACCAGCTGGTGCACCCCTGGGACAGGCCGTGTCCCCTCGCACCCCTGCCTGTGGCCCCTGCTGGCCCCGGGCCCCGAGGAGCACTGTGTACGGTGGTGGCACTGGCCCCACTGCCTGCGCTCCTCTCGGTGGCATTCCTGCCTGGCTCCAGAAAGAGCACCCTGGTTCTGTGAGGGAGGCAACTCGGCTCAACAGAAGCACACGCAGAACAAAGGGACTAAAAGGTGACTGAGGAAGTCGAGGCAAAAGGAAAATAAAGCTGGAGAGACAGCGAGGATGGGGTTGGCGTGGGCTGTGGGCCTTTTGGGGCTCGCTGGGGGTCAGCAGACAATGGCCCGTAGGTCAAATCCCACCTGCCTCCTGTACAGTAATAGTTCACAGGCTCAGAACAGATTTTACCTTTTTAAATGGCTTTAAAAAAAAATCAAAAGAAAAATACTACCACATCATGTGGGAAGGTTCTGTGTAATTCTAATAGCAGTGCCCTCGCTAAGGTTTCACTGGCACGCGGCCACAGCCAGGCAATTACATATGGCAGGTGGCTGCTTTTGTGCTGCAATGCTCAAGTCAGGAAGCTGGGACAGAGACTGGCCCACAAAGCCTAAATCACCTGCCCTCTGGCCCTGTACAGGGGCAGTTTATCGACCTCTGAGCTCCGTAATCATGTGGCTCGGTGAGCCGGGAGAGGACGGGGGTCTCTGGGGCAGATTACAAACTTGCAAAGGGCAAGAACCTTCCAGGGCCTCCCACCCACGGCCGAAGTCTCCAGAGCCCTGGCTTGAGCCGACCCACCTGTCCGGGGGTAGCGATACGAGTCCGTCTTCCTCTCCTCCAGGGCTGGGGACGGGACGTGAATGATCTCCACCTCGGACTCGTCGACCTCCTCGTACAAGATCCGCAGTGTCTTGAGGCCTTCAGCACCTTGGAGGGGAGGCGGGGGAGCTGCTGAGCCCACTGTGGGGGACAGCTGGGGACACCGGGACGCTGCAGGGATCCCTGCCCCAGCCCGCTCCCCTCCTGCAAGCACGGGAACTTCTGCCCTTGCACAACTGGAAGCTGGCCTCTGCCGCTTGCTAGACCTTGGGTGGGTGGGTGGGTTGTGCTGTTTCTTTGCCTATAATATGGGAACAAGAATGGAGCTATTCCTGGCACCAAATGGCATGGCAGGTAGCTATAGGATCCAAGGAAAAGGACTGTGCTAAAAATCACTGTGGGATGTAGGTGGAGCCCTGCAGGGCAGCGGCTGAGAAACAAGCCTGGGAGACAGGAGAGGGGGTTCGTAGCCAACGCTTCAACATGCCCTTTCCTTCCCCTTCCTCAGCCCCCGAGCTGGCCAGGCCTGCTCTTTCAGCACCCTCGGCTACGCCACCCTACGGACCGATGAGCCGGCCGCTTGCTGATGCAGCCGGGGCTCCAGGGACTGCGTGATGGGCCCGAGGTCCTGCTGCTTGAAAGTGGCAGCACGGGCACTCAAGCTCAGCCATGCCATCACTGCCTCTGCTGGGCATAAAGGATTTGGCAGCCGGCCTGGAGGCAGCCACACAGCTACGGTCCAAGGGGAGGGATTAACAAAAAGGGGCGAGCATCCCCTGGCCATAGCATTCAGGAAATGTGGCCAGAGGCTGCGGGGCCTCTAAGGCGTTGGATGCGGAGTCAGGACCTCTGAGGGCAGCTAAGCCAGGGGTTCTCACCCAGGAGTGAGTCCGCCTCTGGGGACATTGGGCATTATCTGGAGATATTTGTGGGTGTCAAGGCTTGGGGAGAGGGGTGCTCCTGGCCTCCAGTAAGCAGAGAACAGGGACGCTGCTGCTCGACACCCCACAATGCACCCCCACCCCCGAGTGTCAGGAGTGGCGAGGCGGGGAGACCCTGCACTGGGCCTGGCCTCGTTTTACAGAGCAGGAAACCGAGGGAAGGAGGGGAAGACACCTTCATCAGGCCTGTGAGGAGCTGCAAGCTGAGAGGCCCCAGGTTGCCTGAGTACGGAGGGAAGTGGACGCTCCTGTTCTACGTGGGCAGGGACACGGAGATGGAAAGGACCCGCCGATCTCGCTTCTCTCAGAATCAGCTGGTGATAGCCAGCGAGGTTTGAGATGTGGGTACCTTCAACTCCACTCTCCTGTGGTTGGAATTCTCTCTGCAGCAGGGCTTCTCAGCTGGAGAATTCTCGGGTGGGAGCATCCTGGGCACTGTAGGGTGCCGAGCAGCCTCCCTGGCTCCACCCATCAGATGCCAGGTGCACTTTCTCCCACCCAGTCATGACAACCAAAAACATCCCAGACACTGCCAAACGGCCCCCCAAAAGGCAAAATCGCCCCCGGTGAGAACCACTGATCTACTCCCGGAATGTCACCAAGACAGACATGCAAAGATGTTCATCATAGAATTCTTTACAACACTTAAGCAAAACCAAAATTCAAAGCTGGAAACCACCAAAGTGTCCATCGACGTGGAGCTAGTTAATTAAACGGTGGTCCGTCCACACCACTGGGCATCAACAATCATTAAAGCTCTTGATGCACTGGCCGTGGAGGTCCATTTTAAGCAAAAGAGGCAAAGAGTGGAAAAGTACGCAGAGGGCAACTCAAAAGCAGTGTGTGCAGAAGCTGAGGCGGGCCCTACCTTCCCGGGAGGCCGTGGGACACCACCAGTAACCGGTGAACCGGTCGAACTCCTCCTGGATGACGAAGGTGGCCACCCCTGCGGACTTGGGGTCTTCGAGGACGTTGGACAAGCCTGGAGAGAGAGGAGGGAGAGGCCGTGTTCTAGTGGGGCAGAGGCCGGGAACTGTGCGGGAGAGCACAGACAAGATGGGGGAACCCAGGGGATTGCTGAGAGCAGGGCTTCTCCGCCCCTGGCCTGTTGGCGTTTGGGGCTGGAATGTTCCTGGAGCAGGGTGGGGTGGGGCGGGAAATGTCCTGTGCGCTGTCAGGGACTGAGCGGCACCTGTGGCGTCTCCTCCACTCGATGCCAGGAGCACCTGCGCCAGCTGTGACAACCCAAAACGTCTCCAGATGTTGCAGAGTGTTCCCTGGACATGCCTGGCTGAACGGCACGGGGGCTGGGGCTAGGGTGACGGACGGGGGAAACAGGGGTCTGATTCGACGGCTGGCACAGAGTTCTCCCAATGTCTGCAGAGGGACGGGGCCCTGTCGGGCAGGCAGAGCTGGGCGGGAGACCCCAGGGAGCAGGTGCGACGGGAAGGTGACGGGTGAAGGCAGCAGGGAGGGCGGCGTGGGTGGCGGAGGGGCGCGGAGAGCGGGTGCCAGGAGGTGCAGGTAAAGCCTGCGCCGGGTAGGGGGAGGCCCTCACCTGTGCGGCAGAAGGTCAGCCGCCTCTCCGCGCCCGTCTCCAGGCTGGCCACCCACAGGTCGTTGTTGTTGATGAAGGAGAAGAAGGCGGGGTCGGCGGGGCAGATTTTGGGGTCCATCCGAGGCCCCGAGCACTGGGTCTTGATTTCCAGCGGCTTCATGGGGGACACCTGAGGACACAGGGGCCCGGCTCAGGGCAGGGAGGCCCCCGGCCCCCTGCTGCCCCTGCCCGCCTGCCCCAGCCCCGAGCGGGGCCCACGGCGCACCATGAACCCGTTCTTGCCGCCGTCCCGGCAGTGGAAGAGGCTGTTGCTGGCCTGAAAGAGGAAGAGGCCGCTCTGGCTGTGGAAGTCGTAGGAGGTGATGCCGAAGACTCCCAGGCGCTTGCGCTCCCGCAGCAGCTCCTCCTCCCGCGAGTAGACACCATGGTGTGGAGTGGCCTGCGGACACAGGGGAGCGGGCTGGCGGTCACAGGGCCCCGCTTGCCCCCCAGGAGAACTCTCCCCTGGCTCTGGGCTTCCTCGGGGGGCTCTGACTGGTCCACAGCAGAAGGGGTTGCCGAGGGGCACGGCCATCCTGGCTGTCGAAGGGTGGTGGGCCACAAGGGCACGCAGCAGCCCCCCACGACAGCCTCCTTTCTGGAACCCTTGGGCCTGCCTGTCGCCCCAAGCAGGGTACAACTCACTGCCTCTCCCTAAGGCCAATGTCGGCAATGGGGCAGTAGTTCTCTGCTCCCCGGCACAGAGAAACACCACCGGAGCCCTCTGCCCTGGTCCCAACTTGAATCCCACACACCAGCCACCTGCTGTGCACACACCCCTTTCCTGCCGGGAGCACTCGGTTTAGACCCAGGCAGCAAGCCCCCACCAGCCACCCAACATTCCTGATTCCTGCCCAGGTGGCGGGCGGCCCCAACCCGGGCGGCCGGGGAGGTGAGTTACTGGGTTTGCAGGTGGCTGGTCAGAGGAGAACTCTGAAGATGGGGTGGGGGTCCCCAGAGGTGCTGCCGAGAAGAAAGACACTTGAAAAGAGCTGCGCCAACATGGAAGAAGAGCTCCTTGCTCTCAGTAAATGTACTTGGAAGTATATCAAGTGTTCAAGGAGTGTGATGCATACAGACTACTCTTAAGTGTTCAGGAAAAGATGGACAGATAGAGATGGGGGGATGGAAGGCAGGAAGGATGGACGGATGGATGGACAGAGAGACAGATGGAAGGCTGGCTGGCTGGAAAGACAGACAGAATGATCTGGCAAATGTGGCAAAATGTTAAAATTGGTGGATCTGGGTATCTGGGAAGAGGTGGGTATGTTGGAGTTCTCCCTATGGGTTTTGTGGTTACTTTTGCAACTGTTCCATGAGTTGAAAGTATTTTAAAATAAAAAGTTTAAGAAAAAAACAAGTTGTATCAAAACCAAAAGGACGCCCACACTGTGGTGAAAGCCACAACCTCGCTGGCTTGGAAACTAAAAGGGACACACAAGAATGAGCTACTGCATTGGCCTGGAGACATTTAGTGTGTGTCCCCTGGAACCCTGACACTGTTAGATTATCTTGACTACCAAAATGAAATTAAAATATGCCCAAAAGGACATTATTGGAGTATATGAAAAAATTGGAACAGAGACTGTAAGCTTTACGACAATGTTAAATTTCCTGGACTTTGATAACTGCACTTAAGGTGATTACACAAATGAATATCTTCGTTCTTAGGAAACGCACACAGCAGTATTATGCATTCAAGGAGCATAATGCATACAACCTACACTCAGATGTTTAGCACATATAGACAGATAGAAAAATGATTGATAGATACATAGATCCACAGACAGATAGACAGACAAAATGATACAGCAAATGTAGTAAAATGCTAAAAGGTGGTGGATCTGGATATCTGGGTGGGAGATATGTTGGCGTTCTCTGTAAGGGTTTTGTATTATTTTTTGCAACTATCCTGTAAGTTTGAAATTATTTCAAAATAAAAGTTTATACAAAATTAAAAAATAAACCGATACAGAATGCTCTCTCACCCTCCCTTGCCCCAGTGTCAGCTCCCCGGGAGAGAGCAGACTTTGGGTGACAGTAATTATTACCCAGTCTCCTTGAAAGGGCCTCACCTCAGGTTAATTCCAAGTCTTTGGTGATGTATTTCAAAGGCACAAATACTTTTGGTAAGAGTTCTGGTCAGATACCCATACCCTGCAGCTTGGGGGCAAATGGGAGCGGGGGGCAGGCTATGTACAGCCCAGGGACCCCAAGCCCTAAGCCTTCCCTCTGCCCTACGGCCCCTCCGGGGCTGGGTCCCGACGGACATTGTGGGCAGCCCAGCCAAGGGCTCTGGGCCTAACCTGCCGGGTTCACAGGAGTAGGGCACAGGCCAAGGATGCCGAGCGGGATCAGCCCCAAATGGGCGCCCCAGGGGTGTGCCCCACAGCCTTGCCTGGACTGGCCCAGCTCACCTGAAAATGATCCAGCATCTGCTTCCAAGACAGGAGCAGCAGAGCCTCTTTCCGTACCTTCTTGGGAATCTCGGAGTAGAGAAGGGAATTCTCTCGGCTGCCGTAAGGCATCCCTATGGAGAGAAGAGAGAAATGCAGCATGGCTCAGGAGGGGCCTTGCCTAGGGCAGGGAGAGGGCCTCGGATGGCAGCTGGGACCATGGCCCTGGCTCCCCCGTGGCCCCCTTGCAGCTTGGACGAGCTGGTTCTCTTCACTTCTGCATCGTCCCCTAAGTGCCGGTGGCACATCTCTCCAGCAAGGCTCCAGGGTCTGGATTTAAGTACATCAGCAAAAGAGCCTTCCTCATCTGTGCTACCTGCATGAAGATCTTCCTCTAAAATACTGAAGAAATACCACAGACGAGAACAAAAAAAGAGCGGTGGGTGACAGCCAACTCTCGACAGGTAAAGAGCGCGTCTGGAATGTTCTTCTCTATTGATGCTTTTGCAAAGGGCAAGAAGTAAAGCAACCGAGGACTAGGGCAGGGGCAAAGCTGATGAAAAGGAACTGCAAAAAAGGCAACTCATCCAGGGTTTCCCAACCTTGGCAGGGGTGACATTTGGGGCCGGATCACTCTTATCGTCTGGGCGTCCTGGGCACTGGAGGGTGTTGAGCAGCCTCCCGGGCTCCACCTACTTGATGCCAGCAAAAATGTCTCCAGACACTGCCAAGTGTCCAGGGGTGGGGTGGGGGGAAAAGTCACCCCTGAGAACCACTAACTTAATCCAACCTTACCTATAAAATGACAGTAACAAGAGTATCTGCATAATGAGTGTTCTAGTTTGCTAATGCTGCCGTTAAGCAAAACACCAGAAACGGATTGGTTTTTATAAAGGGGTTTTATTTGGTTACACAGTCACAGTCGTAAGGACATAAAGTGTCCAAGGTAAGGCATCTACAATCGGGTACCTTCACTGGAGGATGGCCAACGGCATCCGGAAAATCTCTGCAAACTGGGAAGGCACGTGGCTGGGGTCTGTTCATCCCGGATTGCGTTCCAGCTCCTCCCTCAGTTCCTGTGTGTCCTTCAAAATGTTGCTCTTGGGGTATTTGTCCCCTTTTAGCTTCTTCAGAGCAAAAGTCTGCTTTCAAAGGCCATCTCCAAAATGTCTCTCTCAGTTGCTCTCCAGACTGTCACTCACAGCTGCTCTGAGCTCCTTCTGTTTGTCAGCTCTTTTACATGGCTCCAGTGATTTAATTCAGACCCACCCTGAATGGGTGGGGTAACACCTCCATGGAAATTATCCAATCAAAGGTCTTGCCCACAGTTGACTGAGTCACATCTCCATGGAAACGCTCAAAGGATTCCAATCTAATCATCACTAACACATCTGCCCCCACAAGACTGCATCAAAGAACATGGCGTTTTGAGGGACATAATACATCCAAACCGGCACAGTGAGGATCTTATATATATTAAATTATCACCATGTTTCATCAGGAGGTTGAACAAGTTTCTACATTCTTCCATCTCTGAATATGGGATGTGTCCTCCTGTTAAAGTGCAATAGTATTTCTTGGTGGCCAATAAAATAAGTACAACCGGTTACGACTCAGACGTGGGGGCTCACAGTACTGTGTTAATCATAAAGTTCACAGCAGATCCAGGGCGATTCTCTCTGCACTACAAGGTGGGAGACGAAGAAAGTGTTTTGCACACGGGAACGGCACTATGGCTTGCACAGTGGTCTATGGTGGGACCCGAAAGTGAGGCTGGCTAACGACAAGTTAGAGAGCACAACCCGCTCTCCCATCTTGATCCTTTTTGGGTCTTGAGATTCTCAAGGAGGAAGGTTCACCGTGGGGCTCTTATCCTTTCAAGACCTCCTCACACTTGCTAATTTCCCTCTTTCAAGAGCAGGAGAACAGGCTGGTCCCAAGTCCAGAGTGAAGCCATGATCAGTATTTGTCCATTTATATTTATTGTTATAGGTCGTGTCTTAGAGCAAGTGGTATGGGTTTTCCGTTTATAATAAAGGTTTGGTGGTGAAGTCTCATTGGCAAAAGAGACCAGATTTGAAGAAAAAGACTAAGTTAATAGGTTTCCTTTTAAGATGGGTTTAAGAAAAACGGGGATTAAATTTAGCTCTGCGCAGGTGGGACGGGAAAGGTCCAAGGGCTGGGGAGGCTCATTTCTTGGTCTCCGAGGACCAAGCCCTGGGTCTGGTTCCCTTGTTCTGGGCTCGAGGCACAAACCTGGCCCTGCCACCTACCCACCCAGCCCGTGCGTGCCTCTTCCCTCTCAAGTTCCTACGATGAGTGGAATGAAAATTGTGTGCTGTATGATTCCACTTACACGAAGTGCCAGAAGAGGCAAATCCAGAGATAAAAAACAGATTAATGGTTGCCAGAGGCTGTGGCGAACTGGGGGAAGTGGGGAGTGACTGACTGCTAATGGGTATGGGTTTTTTTTAATAATTATTTTTTAACAATTTTAATTGTGGTAAAATATGCATAACTTAAAAATCATTGTAACCATTTTAAGTGGACAATTCTTTGATGTGAAGTACATTGACATGACTGTGGAACTTTCACCACTATCAATTTCCAGACAATTTTCATCATCCCGTACCAAAACTCACACTCGTTTCACAATAATTCCCCCTTCCCCCTACTCCTAGAAACCACTGTTGTGCTTTCAGCCTCTATGAATTTGCTTATTCTAAGTATTTCATGCAAGATAAATTGTACAATATTTGTCCTTTGGGGCCTGGCTTACTTCACTCAACATGAGGTCTTCAAGGTTCATCCATGTGATCACGTGGCCCAGTGCCTCATTTCTTTTTACGGCTGAATACTACTCCGATGACTGGATGGACATTTTGCTTATCCGTCCATCTGCTGAAGGACACTTGGGTTGCTTTCACCCTTTGGCTATCATGAATCGTGCTGCGATGAACATTGGTGTGCAAATATCTGTCCGAGTCCCTGCTCTCAATTCTTTGGGTCTACACCTAGGAGTGGAGATGCCGGGTCAGATAGTGATTCCGTGAGGAACCATCAAACTGCTTTCCACAGTGGCTGCACCATTTTACGTTCCTACCAACAATGAACAAGGTTTCCTATTTCTCCACATGTAACACTTGTTATATTCAGATTTTAAAACAATATCCATCTTAGGGGGTGTGAAGTGGTGTTTTATTACAGTTTTAATTCACATTTCTTTAATGGCTAACGATGTTGAGAGTGTTTTCATATATTTATCGGCCATCTGAATATCTTCTCTGAAAAAATGTCTATTCAAATCCTTGGCTCATTTCCTCTTTGGGTTGTCTTTTTGTTGTGAAGTTGTAAGGGTTCTTTATACAGTCTGGATATTAAACCCTTATCAGATATACAGTCTTACACTACTAGCAACCTAGTTCAACTAGTATCAACTTAGTTTCAGTAGTCTACAAATTTTCTACTCCTACATATTTCCTTTCCTTCCTCCCTTATATTGTCATTGGCTCAAATGACATCTTTATATATTGTATGCCCACTAACATAGATTTAAAATGTTATTCTACACATTGAAGTCATACAAGGGGGAAAAAGCAGTTACAAACCAGAAGTACAATAACACAGGATTTTACATGTACCTATGTAGTACTTTTACCAACGTTCTTTATTTCTTCTTATGGCTTTGAGTTACTATCTAATGTCCTTTTATTTCAGCCTGAAGGACTCCCTTTAGCATTTCTTGTAGGGCAGATCTGGTTATGAACTCTTTCAGCTTTTGTTTATCTAGAAGTGTCTTAACTTCTCCTTTATTTTTGAAAGATAATTTTGCTGGAGACAGAATTCTTCATTGATGGTTTTGTTTCTTTAAGACTTTAAACATGCCATCCCACTGACTTCTAGTTCTGCTGAGAAATTCGCTGTTAGTCTAATATTGGGGATCCCTTGTTATGTGACAGATTGCTTCTCTCTTGCTGCTTTCAGAAGCCTCTCTTTGTGGATTTTGACAATTTTGCTATAACATGTGTTGGTGTAGCTCTCTTAGAGATGATCCTACCTGGAGTTTGTTGAGCTTCCTGGATGCATATATTTTTGTCTTTCATCAGATATCAGAAGTTGAGGGCGATTATTTCTCCAAATACCTTTTCTGCTCCTTTCTCTCCCTCTCGTCCTTCTGGGGCTCCAATGATGCATGTTGGTTCACATGACGGTGTCTGTCCCACACGTCACTTGGGCTTTGTCCATTTTCCTTCGTTATTTTCTCTTTCTTGCTCCTCACACTGGATCTCAATGATCTTATCTTCATATTTGCTGATCCTGTCTTCTGCCAGTTCAAATCTGCTGCTGAATCCACCTGAGTTTTCCACTTCAATTACTGTACTCTGCAGCTCCAAAATTTCTGCTTGCTTCCTTTTATATAATTTTCATCTCTTTATTTTGTTCAGATGCTTTCCAAATTTCCTTTAGTTCTTTGTATTTGGATTCCTTCAATCCATTTAATATATTTAAGAAAGTTGACTGAAAGTCTTTGACTAATAGTTCCAATGTAAGAGCTTCCTCAGGGATGGTTTCTAGCAAATTCTTTTTTTCCGGTGCATGGACCATACTTTCCCATTTCCTTGTCATTTTTTTGTTGCGAACTTGACCTTCTGAGTATTATGCTATTATAATTCTGGAAATCCAGTTCTCCTACTCCTAGGGATTACTAGCTATTTGCTGGTGTTGTTGAGGGCTGCAGCTGTCAAGCTGTGATTTTTCTAAACTATTTTTGCAGCCAGTCAGGGAATGGAAAAAGAAAAAAGTAAAATACGTGTTCCCTCTGTAGGGCTCCTGTTCCACTTCTGCCTGAGTGGGATGGGAACAGTGGCTGCCCTCAGAGCTGGCCCCAGTGATCTGAAGGAGCTGGTCAAAAGCAGCAGTTGGCGATTGGACCCCACACCCCTGGTCTGGAAGCTGAGGTCCTTACAGCCCACCCTGGCTCCAGCAAGCTGCAGCAGGACCCGGGCTGCAGTCCCCACTGCTGCCTGCCACATGGCTGGGGGCTGGGGGCTGGTAGCTGCTGCACAGATGGTGACGTTCACCGATACTGACCACAATTTACCGGCTCTTCCCTGGATGCTGCACAGTGTCCCACAAAGTTCCAGAGTTTCGAAACAGCTGACTCAGGCAGTTGCTGCAAGTTCAGTAGTTGTTTTTGGTGGAGGGACTGGCTCCCAAAGCTTCTACTCACCATCTTCCCGCAATCCTTCCCACGGGGTTTTTTTGTGGGGGTGATGGAAATTTTGTAAGATTGAGTGTGGTGACGGCTGCATAGCTCTCGACATACTAAAAACCCATGAGTTGTACTTTTGTCGAGTGAGCTTTCTGGGATGTAAATTGTATCTCAAAAAAAAAAAAGAACTAGGCAGCAAAGTGGAAGGCTGGGAGGGAGCAGGCAGCAGTTTTTAAACATGTGGCATCTGCTCTGGGAGATCCCCTGTCCACAGGGACTCTCTGGAAAAGCCAGAACTTTCCAAACAGGAAGTCCAAGGAGCAGCCTTGCCAAGGACACTGCAGTCACCTTCCCTCTCAAGCTGATTAACTAGCGATCATGCCCAACAGCCCCCCGGCACACTGCCCGGCTGAGCCGCTGCTGGCACAGTGATGATGATCATGGCAAGGCAAGGGGCCGAGCCAGCAAAGACGGCCAGAATTCCTGCCTCACTGACCCTCCCCTGTCTCGGGGAAATGTGCACCCCCCACACTAACACACACCCGTGCTGCTGGTCCGTGACCTGGCCACAGACATGGCAGGTGATGCAGGCCTCAGCATCGCTGGGCACCGTGGCCTGGGCTGGGTCAGCGCAGACCCTGGAACCTGAGCAGGACGTGGGCAGGGAAGTTCTTGCTTGTCCTTCTGAGGGCCTCCGCGAGCTGTCCGGGGACTCGGCAGGTGCCGGTGTACAGGGGGCAAGATGTAGTGCAGGGGAAAGCTGAGGCGGAAGAGGCTTCCTGGCACTGTGGTGGGGGTCCCCAGCCCCGGCAACACGTCCTCGTCCTGGCCCGACCAGTCTGGTCAGGTTCCACCTCTCACACCAATGACCCAGGGATGAGCTGGCCATGCATTCCGGTCTGCTAATGCTGTCGTTTTGTAAAACACCAGAAATGGATTAACTTTCATAAAGGGGGTTTACTTAGTTGCAAAGTTTACAGTCTGAAGGCCATGAAAATGTCCAGATGAAGGCATCAACACGACTGTACCTTCACCAAAGGAAGGCTAATGGCATCCAGAAAACCTCTGTTAGCTGGGAAGGCACGTGGCTGGCGTCTGCTGAGCCTGGGTTGTGTTCCAGCTCCTGTCTCAGCTCCTGTGCATTCTTCAAAGCATCTCTCTTGGCTGCAGCACCTCCTTCTGTCTGTGAACACTTTTATAGGAATCCAGTGATTCAATTCAGACCCATCCTGAATGGGGTGGGGTAACACCTCCATGGAAATTATCCAGTCAAAGTGATGACCCACAGTTGATTGAGTTGTATGTTCATGGAAACAATCAAAGGTTCCAACCTAATCAACACTAATACATCTGCTCCCACAAGACTGCCTCAAAGAACATGGCGTTTTGGGGGACATAATACATCCGAACTGGCACACAGTGCCTCCTGCAGCACACAGCTCTGGTTGAAGAGGTAGGGGTGCCCAGAAGCAAGCACCCCAGCCCCCTGGGGGGAGCAGAGAGGGCAGTTACATCCTTGGAGCAGCAGGCTGGGTGATGCCTCGGATCCCCTTCAGCTCCACCCACCAATGCCCGCTGGGTGCCAGCACCACCCTGGTGATCCGAAGGGGACCCAGGTGCATTGTAAATACGGGGGGTAGGGTGGCGGGGGGGTGGCATCAGGGGTGTGGGGTGACGCAGACTGGATTGATTCAAGGGGGCCAATGTCACCCCAAAAGAGACACGATGGCTGCCGGGCTGGGCTCCAGATAGGTTTGGGGGTCTCTGCTCATGCACTCCCCACGGTCCCTGTCCCCCTTCTCCTTGGGGTGGGTCCTCAGCAGCCTGCTCTTTGCCACTAGGACCCCCAGACATACGCAACAGATGCAGCTGTCTGGACGAGCGGCAGACATCTGGCCAACGTGGAGCCAATCGGATTCCCTCTCCTGGCCCTTGGATCTGGAGAAAGCTGATTCGTTGGTGCCGGTGGCTGGACTCCAAGGCATGTCCCCTGGGAGGTGAGGTGAGGGCGGTGAGGATGGGGAGAGGGGAGGACACATGCAGGGCGGGTGCCGGGGCTCGTGGGGGCCTCCCGGGTCTCAGGGGCTGTGTGGGAGGTCTGGGTGGATTTCCAGCCCCTGGGCTCTGGAGGACCCCCTGGGCGTTACTGTGAGTTGCCCTCTGGGGCTCATGCTGGCTTGGCAGGCCCACGTCCCTTCCAACAGCACTGCAGCCGGCCGAACGGTGGCCTCATCCTGTGTCCAATGCCACGCCATATGCCCTGGAACCTATGAATCTGCTACTTTATGTGGCATAAGAGAACCCTGCAGAGGGGAAGAGGCTAAGGAACCTGAGACGAAGGGGCTCACCTGGATTATCTGGGTAGACCCTAAATGCCATTACAAGGCTCCTCACTGGAGGGAAGGAGAGGGAGTCAGTCAGACGCAGAGAGACGAGATGGCGGCAACATGGCTATGGAGGGATGAGCCACGGGCCAAGGACTGCCAGGCCCCATCGGAAGCTGGAAGATGCAAGCTACAGATTCTCCCCTAGTGCTGCAGAGAGAGCACGGCCCCACCGACAGACAGCCTGATTTCGGCCCAGTGAAACAGATTTCTGGCCTGGGACTGTGAGAGAATAAACATCTGTTGTTTCTGAGCCACTGCTGTGTGGTCATTTGTCACGGCAGCCACAGGACGTTCACAGAGGCTCCTTGCCTGGAACTGCAACTTGCTCATGAGCACGTAGCCTGAGACAGAAGGAGTCGGGAGAAGGGGTCTCAGCGGCTGTGGAACTCGCGGCAGGGTGACCACCGGCGAGGAGTTTTGGCGGCAAGATGGGGACACTTTCAGTCCCGACTGTCAAGCGCTCTCCTGGGGACGTGAAACTGGAAGCATCTCCAGTGCTGATTTCTTTTAGGCTAGAATTGGCAGACTTTTTCCATAAAGGGCCAGATGGCCTCCATCACCACCCAAGCAGCCACAGACAACATGGAAACGGATGGGCACGGCTGTGCTCCGGTGAAGCTTCATTTCCGAAACCAGATGGCCACTGTTTGCTGGCCCCCTGTTCTAGAACATTCCTCTAACTCTGGGGTTGCCATGTAGCTTCCTGATAATCACGTGGGTCTGTCTGTGAGGAGAACGGGCAGCGTCTGTGGGCAGAGGACGGCTGCCTGCGTCCGTTACAGTCCAGCGGGCACGTTCACCGCAGGGCCAGCCGCGAGTGATGGACTTGGGATGCTCAAGGCAGAGGACGGTTTTTGTTTGTTCTTTCAAAGGCTTCCTGATGGTCCAGCAGCGAGCCTTCTGGACGAGAACCCCAGCCTGGAGACCAATTCTAGCACGGCCCCTTCCTCTTCGGCGTCCTCACCCGGAAGGCCCCAGGGGATTCTGGGCGAAGTCTGGAGGTATTTTTGAGGGTCACAACTCGGGTGAGGGACGGGGTGTTACTGGCACTGAGCAGGTGGAGGCCACACAGGCTGTTCAATGTCCTATGAAGCCCGAGACGGCCTCAGCCCCAAAGAATGATCTGGTCCCTGAACATCAAGTGTGCCGCAGCTGCCAGTCCTCGCCTGGGGTCAACGATCCTTGTCACGCTGCTTTCAAAGGAACGCGCTTGGCTGATTCCTACTCGGGAAGGCCTTCAGGCAAACGAGGTCACCGCTGAGTCACTTGCCGGGCAGGGACCGTCCGCCTGCCTGGAGCGGGGCCCTGGACTGGCTGCCGAGGCTGCAGAAGTGAACGCAATCTAACCTGTGACCTGAAGCACTCGCGGGCCAGTGGGGACGCCACCCCGTGACCACCCGCAGGTGATGCAGCAAGTGACGTTTGGGCAGGGAGGGTGGGCATGTGCCACCCTCGGCGGTTAGCCACGGTAGGCCCAGTGACACGGGCGCGGCTCCTTTCCTGGAGCTTCTGGAACTTTCCCAACCCACTGCTCCAAAGCAAGCCACTGCCAGTTACTCAGAGCTCCCACCCTGGACCTTTGAGTCCAGTCCCACCCCGCTGGGACCAGGCTGCTGGGAAGTGACTCAGGGCTGGGCCCAGCTAACCGTCCTGGAAACAAGCTCGGGGACTCGGATTCACGGGGGTCGGGGCTGCACCCCGCGCTCACCCACACACCTGACCCTCTAGGGGACCCCGCCTGCCCCCTCCAAGTTTGCCGTGTTCTTCCTTGTCAACCGGCAGGTGGCCCGGCCTCCCGAGACCCTTGGCCACGGCCACAGCGGCCGAGGTGGGCCTCACGGCGCATTGGAGCAGCTGCCCAGTGGAGAGCCCGGGGACAGCGCCGCGGCCCGGGGACGCCCAGCTCACCCAGGTAGTAGAGGCGGTGAGAGTGGGGGCCGGACTCGTCCGTCTTCTGCACGAACTGGAAGTCGTGGGGCGCCTTGTTGATGATCAGGCCTGAGTACTTGCGGCTGCCGTGGATGATGCTCCGCAGCCCTTCCCACGAGCGCTTCTGCACCTGGAAGCGGGGTGCCGGGGCCTCCGCGTCGGCCACGTCACCCCGGTCGGGCGCCGGGCCCGCGCTGGCCATCCCGTCCACCCCGTCAGAATTCAGCGGGAAGCTGCGGGAAGGGACAAGCGGGGAGGCGATGAGCCCGGAGAGGCTTGCCCGGGTCCCACCTGGAGGCCGCCCCCCGCTCTGGATGCCCGGTGTCTTCCGGAAGCACGTCAACCCCACCAACCACCAGGTCCCCCCGGCTCCAGCCCCTAAATGTTTCTCAAGTCTCTCAGCTTCCCATCAACACCACTGACCCTCCAAGGTCCAAGCCACTGCCACCGCTGCCCTGAATGCCTGCCACCGTCTCCTAACCGGGCTCCCCACATCTACTGCAAATCGGAACCTGCAAATTAAAACCTGCCTTGGTTTCCATGGCGACTCGGACAAGACCCTAAGGGCTCGCCGCCTCCTGCAAGGCTCACCACCGCCCGACGCCCTGGGTCACTGGCCGTCACATGGGCCAAACTCCTGCCCGCCCCGGGGCCTTGGCACCTGCTGTCCCTGCTGCCCGGGACACTCTCTTCCTTCTCTTTGCTTGACTGACTCCCAAGCAGAGCTCGGCTTAAACCGAAGTCAGTTCCCCCAAAACCCTCCGCCCCCATCCCTACTAAAGCCGCCTCCCCACTCACCTGGTACTTGTCACCAGGCTATCCCCCCCTTCGGGGGATCGCCACAGGGTCTCCTCATGTAACGCCTGCCTCCCCCTGCCCGGCTGTGTCCCTGGGACACGCCACAAGCGGCTACAGAGGGACCCCCTCTCTCTGGGTCCTCCGGGAGACGCGCTTGCTCACAGAATCAAGGCCCGGGAGGGAGGGATCAGCATCCAAACCTTGCGCCCACGCTGTTGGCTGGCACTGGGCAGGGACACGCTCCGGAGCCTCAGAGAAGGCGCTCTGAGCCGCAGGCATGCGACAAGTCAGGGCAGGAGGATGGACGGACACCCCCTCCCCTTCCCACCCTCGTGGCTTAGCACACTTCTTGACCGGCCTGGACTGGCCAGGTAAATATTTGTTCTAAGGAAATCTAAATATGGCCCCGGTGATCCGGTTCTGGAACAGCCCGAGCGGCCAAGTGGGGGAAGAAGGGAGGGAAGCAAAAATAAGCCGGGGCTGCCCCTCTCCTCCACGGACGCCGAATGACTTGAGGCCCCGAGTGCTGGGCTTAGACTTCGCGGTCCCCGGGACTAACGGCTTTGTCCGCGGAAGTCCGAGCTCACTTGTGGAAAGTGGGACTTGGCTACTTTTCTGCCCGCGGGACAGGACGGCACGGAGCCGACGGGTTCTGCAGGACTGGAGGGCAGACCTGGGCAGCCCTGGACCCTGAGGTGTCCAATCTCCAGAAGATTCTGCCCCTTGTCGACAACACAAGGTGGCTCCCGCAGGACAAGGGACACAGGCCTGCTCCAACGGGCAAGGGGAAATGGAGATCCAAGAACGCGGCCAAGTGCCTTCTAAAAACCTCCCCAGATGGGGAGGTGTCACGGAACAAGCCAGGGAAAAACTGGCCCCTGGCAATCCCCGGACTCCAGCTGGGCCCAGGGGCCGAGTGGCCGCACCGAAAGACGCCCTGGTGTGGCCTCAGAGCGCGGCCCCCGCTGCCCTCCGTCTGACGCCTGTGTCCCACCAGAATGCCCCGGAAGGTCACGGGACATCTCAGGCGGGGAAAGTGAGGCTTCCCTGGCAGAGGGGCCCGCAGGACCCTTCAAAGATGGCTTTGAAGACACGGGTCAGGGGACATCAGAGCTTCCAGGGCCCCTTCGGTCAAAGGGAACAAGTCCAGGGAGCAAAGCAATTTGCCGAGGCCGCACACGGGCTCTGCAGGTCTGCGGCAATGCCGGGGTGTGACCCCCCCGGGTGGGGGGGAGCCACGGACGGTGCTAAAAAGGCCACAATCAGAAGCAGCTGAGTGATCAAGAACCCCCATGGCCCGAAGGGTTTCTGGCAACAGGCCCGGAAAACCCAGCCAGGGTCACTCATGGAGCTGCCAAGTCACCCACCCCCTGCAAACTTCACCACCCCAATTCAAGCCCTGCTCACAGCAGAAAAAAGAAAAAAAAAAACAAAACTCAACAACATTATGTCTCAAACTCCCCAATGAGACCCCACAAGCCAAGCGCCTGGGAGTGTCCCCAAAGACACCAGGTAGCCTGTTTCCACAAGCAAAGAGCGATAAACTTATCTTGCCTCCAATCACCGCAGACAGCCTGAGGGGCAAAAATGCAATCCAGGAGATGAGAAATGAGATGCAACATTAGGAGAGGCTTCAAAGAACCTTCTGGATGTGACCAGCTCTCCAAGCCGGCTGGGCTAAGGTTCAGTGCTGTATCCCGGCCCCATCTCCCTGCCTCTCTCCCACCCAGAGGCAGAGACTTGCCCACCGGGGCTGGGAAGGGGAGCAGGTGAACAAGATGGCGGCCTCAAGAAGCAAGTCCACGATGGGCCGGGCCCCGACCTGGTGCCAACGCCAGGCGGGGGGTGCCCAGTCCCAGGGTTTGCACAGCTGGGGAAAGGCAAGCAGATTCCAAGCCACTTGACTCAAGTGCACCCTCGGTTTTCAGACAAGGGGGAGGACGCCTTCAAAGCCCACGACATCCCCAACACACAGCCCCACGTCTCTCCTCACAGCCGGGCTGGGGTTCTGCGCCCTCTGCCCGAGCTGGTGCTTCAAATGCGGGGGCCGCCCACCTCCTCTTGGGCATCCACTAAGAGACCCCCGCAGGGAGGGAAGGGGGGGAGCCAAGAGCGAGCCGCGGCTTCTCAGCGTTGGCAGCGATTCTCTGAGGGTTCAGGCTGACCGCAGAGTGATAAGGCAGGAAGGAGGGCAGACGCTCAGCGGGTGCTGGGCCGAGGTCGGGGGCGTGGGTGTGAGCGTGGAGGACACCCATCACGCCGCAGGGGAAGGAAACGCCTCCAAGTGCCCCTGAGCTGGCTGGCCCAGGACAGGGGCCCCAGGTAAGCAGCAGGTGGCCCGGCCCTGGCTCTACCCGGGCCTTACATCATGTCGGCTCACGGCCTGTGCCCACCCGGCACCTTCCACGTGGGCAGATACAAGGAGGGAGACGGAGCTCACCGCCAGCAAGCGTTCACCTGAGGCGTTTACACACCAGCTGCTGGGACCCCGGAGGCCGCCTGTTTTCGGGCCCAGCATCTGGGAGCCCCTGAACTTCAAACCATCCCTGTCTTCTCAGAACTTCTCTTCGGTCCCCTTCCTACCTCCCCTTGTTTTCTCGCAAAGCAAATGAGCCCAAGGGCCTCAGGACACTGATACTGAGCTGTTTGCCCTCTTGAGGAGCCACGTGGTCTTTTCCTCCCGTGCCAGGCACTGCCACGTGGGCTGATGGAGTGCTTCGTGCTTGGTTACGTTTGACCTTCTTGGTGAAATCGGGAGGGGGCTCCTGGGATCGGCCCCATTTGGGGGAACAGAAAACAGGCTCAGAGAGGTTGAACGGCCTGGCCGATGTCACACAGCAAGAGTGGACTTCAAAACCCACATCCTGATTGCCAGGCCAGGGTGCTCCTGCCCCTCAGGGGACACTGGGCGATGTCTAGAGACACCCTGGTTGCCAGGAATGGATGCAACTGTCACGACGGGGGGTGGGGAGGAGGGTTGCTACGGGCATCTAGAGGGTGGAGGCCTGGGGCGCTGCTCAAAGCCCTACGATGCCCACCCCAGAGAATGTTCCAGCGCAAAATGGAATTGGTGCTGAGGCGAGAGACTCAGCACAGAGCCGTGCTGCCTCTTCACGCCAAATAACCAGAACTGGGTGAAAGGGACCGCGGTGGGAAGAGAGAGAAGGCGATCCCCCAAGACTGAAGGCTCTGCTGGAAATGCAGGGACTTCTGTGGCAGTTGCCCTCAATCAGGGCTCTGGGGGTGAGGCCCCCGAGGCATCTCTTACCTCCTCCAACTTCCTGTGTTCTCCTTGTCCAGGCGTAACTTCTTAACTTTCCGCATTAACCGCTCAGCTGGCTTCAGGAGGGTGGGAGCCTGGAAGTGAGACGAGAGACCGTGTGGCCGGGACTCCCCAGAACCCGGAGCACGTGCTCTCGCCCCTTCCCATCTCCGGGCAGCCTGCTAGGCCGTGGGGGACACCCCGATGCCAAGGGTGTTCCGACGAGGCGGATGGTTCAGGCCCTGCCCTGAAACGTGAGAGAGTGCCGGGCATCTGCCAAACACCAGCATCTTCTCCTCCAGGCAGCTCTCCCAGGGTGAAAAGGCCCCAGGCCCATGGGAGTTTGGAATGAATCCAGGGACTTGTCAGAAGCAGAATCACTCCAGATTCCTCATGGTGGCCAGGTCCCTGACAGCCTTTCTGACCTGACCTCCAACCCCTGCCATTGACCGCTGAGCTCTGGCCACACTGGCCTCTCCCTTACACAGGCTGGCACATGCCACCTCAGGGCCTGGGTACCCACCAGTCCCTTTCACTGCTTTCTGTATCACTTGCTCCTTCTTACCCTTCAGGTCCCCGTATTATCTTTTCCAATGTAAAGATGCCACCTCGTCACCCCCATCCCATATCCAATCGCTCTAGGATGGGAATTCTCCATCGGGGGTGATTCTGCCCTTCCCCTCCCCCAGGGGACAGTGGGCAGCGTCTGCAAACATGTTTGGTTCTCACGACTGGGGGTGCCAGAGACGCTGCTCATCACACGGGACGTGCCCAGGACGGCCCCCGTCCTGGCAAACGACCCAGCCCCAAGAGTCAACAGTACCAAGAGGGAGAAACTCGGCATTAATTAAGTGAGACAAAAACCGAGTTCCATCCTTAGCCCACACCATTCACCAGAGTGAGCTCCTGATGGGTTACAGGGTGTAAACCAGGGTGATCCCCCAGCTTCTGGGATCTCTTTCCTCTTCCCCCCACCCCCCACTCAGTTTGTGTATTTAAAACGTGCAGCCTCCTAGAAAGTCAGTAGCTGGAGGATTATGGGATGCCGAGTCTCCTGTGGGGGACGGGGAGGGTCAGTAGAATCCCTTAACCCCAAGGCTCTCAATCAGAGGCGATACTGCCCTACAGGGGACCGCAGGGCTGTCTGCAGACATTTTTGGTCATCACAATAGGGGAAGGGAGTTGCTCCTGGCATCTGGTGGGCGGAGGCCAGGGACACTGCTCAACACCCCACAAGGCCCGGAACGACCGCCACCCCAGAGAATGATCCGGCCCCAAATGCCACCAGCACCGAAGTGGGCAAGTCTACTCTCAGTGTGTGAGCACTCCTCGCCGGAACATCAGCCCCACAGGGGCAGGGCTGGCATCTGTCCTGTTCCCCCTGTATCCCCTGAGCCCGGAATTAGGCCTGGCACCCAGGAAGTGCCCACTAAACCTTCAGGGTGGAATGAATGAGTCAACGTCCTCCCTTGCAAGCACTCTAAAGCAAGGGACTGTGACTTAGTTGGCAGCACTTTCTTGACAAGTCAGGTCCCGTGTGGGGCAGCTGTCCAGGTGTTTAAAGGCAAACTAGCACACTTCTGGCCACCAGAGAGAAATCACGATAGAAGAGGGGAAGTAGAACGTTTCCATGAAGAAGCACTGGCTTCACTCACAGGCTGGTGTTGAAAAGTGTGGGCTCTAGTGTCAGAAAGAGATGGGTCTGAATCCTGGCTCGGCCACTTCTGAGCTGTGTGACCTTGGGGAAGCCACTTAAACCTCTCTGTGCCCCCAATGTTCCCAGCTATAAAATGGGACTATGGTACCAGTGCTTAGGGCAGCTGTAAGGATCAAGGGGACTGTACACAAAACTTTTACAGTAAAGTGCCGGACGTATCATAAGCTGAAATGACAGCTGATGTGATCTACTAAGCAAGTATTTAAAATCACACAAAGAAAAGACGTGGACTGAAGGCCTTTACGGAGACAGAATCCACCTCATTCACCAACTGAGCGCCAAGTGCTGGTAGGTGTGGGAGAATGCAAGCCCACCTCCACCAAACCCAGGTGGGATCAGCACTCTCCCCTTTGGCTCCCCCAGATCTTCAGAGGGTTCTTGTCAGGGGTTGGAGGGAACACACTGGGTGGAAAGAAAAGTTTCCAGCAAGTGGCAGAGAGCTGCAGCCACTGCAATGGGCAGCACCTCCCAGAGCCCCAGAAAACCATTTTCTGTTGGTTTCTCTGTCCCGGAGCAGGCAAATGAATTCCACCAGCCCCACACCCCAGCCTCCCTGGCTGCCCAACGCCCCCAGCACAACTGACCTTCTAAAGGGTCCAGGTAGCTTCCATTGCAGCTGCAGACAGAAGACACCGACCTCGATGGAATAAATATGTCGTTAGCACAGTGCGCTGGAGGAACTGGCTAACCCCTGGCTCCCCCTTCCACTTGGGAGTCTCAGCTTGTCCGACCTAATTTTCTCTACCTGGACACACTATAGCTTCGCCCTGCAGCCCTGCAGCGCTGGCCTTACAGTCTGGGCTGCACGTGGGGCAAGGGTAGTGGTTATCCCGTTCCCACGAGGCCCGAATCTCCCAGGATCCAGGCAGAGTCTACAGGGATTGGTGGCCACAATCCCCACCTCTGGGACCGGAGTCTCAGCCCCTCAAAAGCAAGTTCCTTCTAGCAGCTGCAGCAAGGGACTTCTCCACAGCTGGCAGAAGAACAGGGATGGGGTCGAGGGTGAGCAAAGGGAAGGGGCCAGCGGTGATGGTTCGGCTGCAGCACCGAGGAGGAAGCCTCAGGGTGGGAAAAAGATGGGCTCCCGTCAGACCTAGGAAAGGGAAGCTGAGAGAAAGGGCTGGACCTTGCGGGAAAGGGACGCACATCACGGAGGTGGCCTGTGCTCCCACACACCGTGGAGATGATCGCGGGGGGTCGGCGGAGCAGGTCGAGCCCTCCAGAGGCAGCAGGGAAGGGGGAGGTCTCGGTCCGAAGCTGGAAGGGGGTCTCGGGTGCGGCCAATCCCCGAAGGGGCCAAAGCCAGGTAGGTGGGTGACAGCCTGGCTGGAGCAGCCACGGGATGGGTGCGGAGGCCCGGCCGGGGAGGGGAGAGGCTGGGAGGTGGCCCGGGAGGGGAGCCCGAGCCCCGGGGACCCGGTCAATGGCAGGTCCGGGGTCCGGGCCGAAGGGGGACGGGGAGGACGGGCGCTGCTCACCGGGGCTCCGGGCTGGCGCGGGGCGGCGACCGGGCTGGGCAGGGCGACCCGGGGCCGGCGGCGCCTCAGGCTTGCGGCTCCATGCCCCGACTGCGGCCCCGGAAGTGGAGGGCGCGGGACACGGCGGCGGCGGCGGCGGACACGGGGCACCCGGCGGCTGCGGCCCCTTTGACCCGGAAGTCGAGCGGCCGAGGCGGCGGCCTGGGATTGGCCACCGCCCGGGCGGCACCAAAGCGCCCACGGCGCTGGGAGGGGGGGGACCTCCCATGGGGTGGTGTCTTCCGGCGCAGGAACGCTGAGGCGAGACCCCCCCGTACAACTTGGTATCGCCTGGTCAAACGGATGACACATCCACTAAGGAATCCCCAGCGCCAAAAATCCTCGTGAAGCGTTGGTGGTATAGTGGTTAGCATAGCTGCCTTCCAAGCAGTTGACCCGGGTTCGATTCCCGGCCAACGCAAGTAAGGGGTGGTTATTTTTTTTTCCATTAGCTGGAACTATTTTCAAAGAAAAGTAATGATCCTGACTTCCTGTTACTAATGTTCTGAACTGTTTTCTAAAATCGGAAGTAAATTTTAGGAGATGGAGGAAAGAAGGAAAACTAACGACATGTTCCCGCCCGGGATCGAACCGGGGACCTTTCGCGTGTGAGGCGAACGTGATAACCGCTACACTACGGAAACCTGCACCGGTGGTAACTTTATTTCTTGGCGCCCTTATAGAAAAGAATAATTTTACACGTGGTTACTGATGTGAACAATATTTGGTAGTGATCAGCTGAACTTATCTCCGCTCTTCCTGAATGCTCAGGAGGAAGGAAAGATCTAGTAAACGGCCTCCCAATAAACAGTTTACCGTCAATAGACTCTATTAAAACAATCCAACATCCTTTGAAATTTGTTCTATAGCTACTTGTTAATTGTATTTTGAAAGCTGTCACATTGTCGTATGTATGTTATATTTCATAATAAGGAAATCGCCGAAACTATCGTACTACAACTCATAACAACTTTGGAAATTTCCTATGTAACTACTTGTTAAAGTATGCGTTGAAAGATAACTAACTTTTTGGTATATATGTTATATTTCACAATAAGGAAATAAACGAAACTGTGGAACCATAACCTATGATATTCTTTGAAATTTGTTCTCTAGCTACTTGTGAAATTTCACTTGGAAAGGTATCACTTCTATGTATATGTTATATTCTACAATTTAAAAAAAAAAGACTAAAAAAAAAAACCAAAACAATCCAAGACAAAAACTGCCCACAAACCCTTGATGAATCAAGCCAATGTTTCTTTGGTTCAGTTCTAAGATAGAATCTACATTTATAACGTCTCTTAAGTTTTTTCTATATGTTTACCATTTTTGCCTCAGCCCAAGCCACTTTCTAACAGAACTTCAAAAAAAAAAAAAAAAAAAAAAAAAAGAAAGAAAGAAAGAAAAGAAACGAATTTTTATAAAGTGTGCATTTTTGCATGGTAGGTATGAGAAATTTGAAAGGAAAAAACAGAAAAGTAGAAAGAAGATTTTTCTGTATATTTACCATTTTGCCCCAGCCTAAGCCACTTTCTAATAGAACTCCCCCCTTCCCCTCAAAAAAAGAATTTTTATAAAGTGTGCATTTTTGCATGCTAGGTATAAGAAATTTGGAAGGAAAAAAAAGTCAGGAAAGTAGAAAGAAGACAATTTAAATGGCTTTTCATCTCATCACCCAGAGGTCACTTGTTAGCATTTAGGACTAGCCTCTCTTTCTCTCTTTATAGACAGGAGAAGGAAAGGAGAAAAAAAGGAGAAAGAAAGAAGGAGGCAAAAAGGGTCAGACTGCTGTGAAATCTGATTGTTTAGGGCCAGGATTAGGGTGAGGTGAATGAAGTCCCTCGCCTCCCCTCCAGCGCAAAAGTTAAGTTGGCTTCAAAAATTCAATAATCTAGATGAATAATATTTTATACAATATTCTAAAAAATCATAATTAATCTCAAAAAAAAAAAAGACAGAATCATATAATGGCAAGGTAAAATGGGGCATTTGCTTTTGAAAACAGCCTGGCAGTTTCTCAAAAGGTTCAATGTAGAATTACTATATGAGCCAGCAGTTCCACTCCTAGACATATATGCAAGAGAAATAAAAACATACATCCATGCAAAAACGTGTATGCATATGTTCACAGCAGCATTATCCATAATGCTGAAAAGTGGAAATATTCCACATGTCCATCAGCTGGTAAACGGATAAGCAGAATGTGGTCTGCCCATACAGTAGAACATTATTTGGCCATAAAAAGGAATGAAGTACTGATACATGCTACAACATGGATAAACCATGAAAACATTATGCTAAGTGAAAGAAGTCGGTCACCAAAGGACACACAGGATATGATCCCATTTATATAAAATGTCCAGACAACTCTGTAGAGACAGGAAGTGGCTTAGTGGATTTCAGGGACTGGGGGGAGGAGAGTGAGGGACAGCTAACGGGGTACCTGGTTTTCTTTGGGATGATGAAAATGTTCTGGAATTAGATATGGTGATGGTTGCATAATCCCGTGAATACGCTAAAAACCACTGAATCATACACTATAAAGGAGCGAATGGTGTAATGTGTGAATTATATCTCCATAAAGCTGTTAAAATTTTTGATAAGACTTGGTGACGGGCTGCATCTGAAACATAAGAAGTCAGTGCCAACAATGACCCTTCCAGAAGATGAAATTTATGGGGAAGTGGACAATTTATGACTTACTGAATTTGAGGTGCCTTCGAGAAATTAAAAAAAAAAAATCATCAAGTCTTGGCCATAGGGGTCAAAAGCTCAGAGAAGAGGGCAGAACTGATGATATACAGTTGATTCTCATTATTTGGGGTAATAATCCTGAGTTGGTGAATACTGATCCATTGCTCCAAGGGAAAATATGGAGTTACTTTCCTGTGAGCCTCTATGTCGAATATCTGTACTTAACCTTGTTTTATGCAGGTTACTGTTTAAAGATACTTTATATCCTTTGCTTCCTCTATAAAATTGCATACAAGGACTCCCTTAGCAGTTCTTTGTTTCACCAGCCTTTTAGAGGCTGTCCCTCTGTAACCCCCTCTGAAAACAGTGTCATCACCTTCAGAACACTGTAGAGCAACATTCAGACAAAGTCTCTGAACATACATTTAATCAAGTTTAAGCATAAATTGCTTGGGGGCCCAGTAATCAGAGCTCATTAAATAGGGTGTTGATTCATCCGTAATCACTCACGCCTGAAAGAAGCACGTTATTTCCTCCATAAGGGCCATTGCGGCCTTCTTGCACTTAGGAACACTGGACAGAACTTCGGCGCTACTCGGGGGACCATTTTAAACAGCAAAACCACCAACGAAAAGCACAGAAATGCAAAAAACATGGCACTTGATAGACTGTGAAAAGGATACTCATTGACAGTCTGAGACAGTAGGAAACAAGAAGGCAGAACATCACCTTGTTCAACCCCAGATGAGAACGTGGGCGTTGGGTGACTTAAATGTTTTGTACTCTGTGCATGTCCACAGATGACCACAAATGTGCCACAAATATGGAATCCGTGAATAATGAGGACTGACTGTGCACATATAAATCATCAGAGATTTTATTTAAACCCCTGGGGGATGACAAGATAGCCCAAGGAGAAGTACAGAATGTGAGGCAAGAAGCAATTCTTAAACAAAATAATAATAATAATAACAGATCCTTAAAGAGCTCCAAGGCAGAAGGATGAGTCTGCAAGCGAGAAAGGGAAGTAGACAGAGAGATAGGAGGAAGACCGGGAGAATGTCTTCTTTAAAAAAAGGAAAAGAGAAGGGTCAGTGGAGCCAAGGACTGCTGAGAAGTTAGTAAGAAATTAATTGATAACCTGTCAGTGAGCTTTGGGAAAATGGTGGCCATTAGTAACTATGGCAAGAGTTGTTTTGGATGAAGGATGAGAGCAGAAAAAGAAAAAAAAAAAGATCCGAGAAGGCTAAAACAATGGAGGGATTGGCCTTGGAGAGAGGGAAGCAGAGTCATTGTGTGATGTACTGCAATTGATTAAGCGATCCCCTATTGCTGGACATCTATGTTACTTCCAGTTCTTCACTGTATGAACAGAGCTGGTCTGGACAGGCTTGTTGCTACATTTTGAACACATTGTTGCCCTATTTGTCTGCTTCTCTTTACAGCCAGACTCCTTGAACAATTGGTCTCCACCCTTGGTCTCGAATTCCTCTTTCCTCATTCTCTCTTGAGCTCGGGTGACCGTGCCCCGGGCTTTGGCTGGGACAGCCCCATGCATGCTCCCTTTTGTGCTCCCTTCTGCGCTCAATATTTCAGTCCTCATCCTTCTCAACCTCTAGCAGCATCTGAGCCTGCTGGTACCTCCACCCCTATGGGACCCCGCATTTCCCAAGTTCCCCCCCCAACTCTCTGGTGGCCCCTCCTTGGTCTCCCCCTTCTCTCCATTGTCAGGCTGGGGGCTGGGTCCCTGGGTCTCAGCCCTCTTCCCCCCACACCCCTCCTGGATGGCCTCGTCCACTCTTGGGCTTCAAACTCCATTTGTGCCCTGATGGCACCCACGGCCCTGTCCACAGACTCAGTCCCACCAATTCTTTCAACGGCTCATTAGACTCTGAAACAATCCTATTTGTAGATTTGTTTCCTTCTTCCCCTCTGTCTCCCCCACTGGGCTGTGAGATCCTCAAGGACTGGTTTTCTCCTTTGTTATTTATTTGGTTGATTTATTTTTAGATCTATTTTGTTCACCGCTGTGTCTCTAGGTGCTCAGTAACTATTGGCTGAAATTATAAACAAGGAGGGAGAGAAAATGCTTGGGGAGGGGGAGGGGAAGGAATATGGGTGAACTTCCTGGTGGGAGGGGGAGAATCTGGGAGGACGTGTTGCTTCCCATGTGAACTGTGTCAAAGCCTTTGGAGCTCAATGATTGGGGGTGGGGTACCCCTCCTTTAAAAATGGTTTGTTGGGCCGTTCAATCCCACTCGGGTCTGTGACACGTGCTGTGGGATATCCAGAAAGTCACTATCCCTCTCTGAGCCTATTTTGCCATCGTGGGGTTGGGAAGATGTTCATAGAGAGGGAGGGATGGGGGGTAGGGGGTTGTGGGCATGGGAGTGGGGTGGCGGGGGAGGGGGTGCAACCTCGGAGAGTTGCCTTGGCCCTTTTACCACTAGGTGTCAGCAGGAGCACATCTGGGAGTCACATCTGCCCCACACCCCCACCCCCACCCCAGGCTCCCTTCCCCCCTCCACTCCAGCTCCTTTCTGGGCCCCAAGCCTCAGCCCTAACGTTAGATACCACCCCTCCCTCCGTACGCCTCTGTATTTGCAGAGGTGCCCCCTCCCCAAACAGGCCTTCTCAGTCTGCAGGGCTGGTGGGCCTGGGTCTGACAGTTCCGGGAAGCTCCAACAAGGGTTTGTGGGAGGAAGAGGAAAAGGGAAGGAAAGCAGGAAGGCACATAGGAATCCCAGTCTGGGAAAAATTGTCTTGCAAATACTGGCTGCGTCCAATCCCTTTTTTATATCCGAGAATAACGTGCATGGAATAATGGAACTTGGTGCCAGACATCTAAGAAAATGTCACATTTTGAACCCATTTAATCCTCCCCCAGACCCCTTTGCCATGCCATGCCCCTTTTACGGGGCAGTGGACCAGGCACAGAGAAGTTTAGTAGCTTGCCCAAGGTCACACAGCTCCTAAGTGGCAGAATGGGGATTCGAACCCAGGAGATTTGGCTCCAAAATTTAGGCTCTTAACTATGAAACTAGACTGTCATCTAGAAGATAAAGCTCAAGGTATATAATTACAAATAAAATAATAAAAGTCCATGGAGTGTGATCCTGTCACTGGAAAATTCTGCGTGTTCCTTACATGGATTTTGAGACCTAGCAGCTCAACAGCTTTCTGGGCAATGGCAAAAGAACAGAAATAGCCTAATGTCCCCCCACCAAACCCATTTTTCTATGGCCATAAAATGAAGGAGGAAGCTTTTTGTTTTCTGAGCTGGAGTAAGCTGGGGGGACATAGGTAATACGCAACCATTTACAGGAATCGCGACCCTGAAAGGATGTAGATATATTTGAATACAATTGGGCATATGCACAGACTATCTCTGCAAAGAATCCAGGAAATGGGAAGCAGGTTTGTTGCTGGTGGCCATTGGGTGGGGACTTGGAGTCTGGGGGAAAAGCGATTGGAGGTTCTTTTCACTCATATGCTTTTGTTGGGGAGGAGTTGTAAAAATATATATAATATACAATTCGCCATTTTAACCATATTTTTCTCAAACTACTTATTTTGAAATAATTTCAAACTTGCAAGACAGTTAAAAAATTATTCAAATTCCACACAGAGGACTCTAACATAGCTCCCACCCAGATACCCCGATCCACCAATTTGAACATTTTGCCACATTTGCTGTATCATTCTAGCCATCCATCATCCATCCATCCATCACCCACACATCCATCCACCCATTCATCCATCCATCATCCATCCACCCATCCATCCACCCATCCATTCACCCATCCATCCACCCATCCATCCACCCATCCATTCACCCATCCATCCATCCATCATCCATCTGTTCATCCATCCAGCCATCCATCCACCCATCCATCCATCCATCCATCCATCAACCCACCCATCCATCCATCCATCCATCATCCATCTGTTCATCCATCCTCCCATCCATCCACTTGTCCATCCATCCATCCATCCATTTACCTATTTTGTAAACCTTTGAGAGTAGGTTGTATACATCATGCTCCTTGGACTCATAATATTTTCAGGTACATTTCCTAAAGACAAGGATATTCACTTACCTAACCACCTTAAGTGCAGTTATCAAGTTCAAGAAATTTAACATTGACATAAAACTTACAGTCTACATTCCAATTTTTTTTTATGTGAACCAATAATGTCCTTTTGAGCCTTTTCTCCTCCATTATTAGATCCAGTCCAGGGTCACATATGGCATTTAATTGTCATTTAGTTGCTCTTTCATTTTAACCTTTTTAAGTGTACAACTCAGTAGCATTAATTACATTCAGTGTTGTGCAACCATCACCACTATCTATTTCCAGAACTTTTACATCACCCGGAACAGAACCTCTGTACTCTTTAAGCAATAACTCCCTCTTTCTCCTCACCCTAGTCCCTAATAACCACTAACCTGCTTTCTATCTCTACCAATTTGCCCTTTCTAGATATTTCACATAAGAGAAATCACACAATAGTTGTCCTTTCATGACTGGCTTCTTTCTCTGAGCATAAAGGCTTTGAGGTCATTCCATGTTGTCACATGTATCAGGACTTCTTTTCTTTTTATGGCTGCATACTATTCCATTGTGCAGATGGATCACACTTTGTTTCTCCATTCATCTTTTGATGGACACTTGGGTTGCTTCCACTTTTTGCGTATTGTGGATACACACATACATTTTGATACAAGTTGAACCTTTTCTTTGCAACTATTTCAAATGTACTGAAAAGTGCATGAGACAATAGATTCGTTGCTTTAATACTAAAACCTTTAATACAAAAGGAGAGATACTATATGGTACCACAAATGCAAACTTTGTGAAAAGCGTAAAACAAGTGTCTTATATTGCAGAATACAGGGGACCTAGAGATAGATAGCAGTAGTGAAGGGGGAATGATAATCTAATAAGAACAGATAAGATACTGAGGGTAATCAATGATATGGGAATGCTCAGGAATAACTATGGTTCGTTAATTTTCTTGGGGTATGGTAGGCGCATATTGGAAGCAATGCAATTATTTTAGGATATTTGTTTTTCTTATCCCTTTGTTTTGCTTTGTTTGAAATGGCTTTTTAAAAATTTTTATAAAGTTTAAAAATAAATAAATAAATAAATAAATTCTTTAACCTAAATATTGTTGGGTTCAGAGCCGTTCAAGAATCCACACAAATGCAGCGAGTCATGGTTTAAGTAGAGAATTTAAGGTTTATTAGAGGAAGAAACCAGAAGAAAGCAGGTAGGAGCCATCAGAAAGGAAAGAAAGGAAAAATGGCTCTGGCCCTCTATCTGAGAGCAGCATTTTTTAAAGGAAAAACCCACGTGGGGAGGGAAGGGTGTTGGGGGAGAAGGGTCCTGCTAAGTGTGTTCTGGGCCTTGATTGGGTGGGTGTCTGTCAACTTCTAGGCTGACAGGTTGTTAGGATTCTAGCCCATTATTCTTCTCAGAAAAGCAGCTACATTATCTATCTAGGGAGAGCAGGCCTTTTCAGTTGTTTGTCCTACAGAAATATCTGATCTTGCTTTTACCCGCCTTTTGGGGTTGGGGCACCACTGTGGCGGGGACAGCCTTAAACAGCCTTCATTCTTTAGTTTATGGGGCACCTGTTTTCTGTGAGATAACCTGCGGGGCCTCTAGGGTAGAAACTCCTTCTACACGTTGGTTCCTTTCTTTCTGGGATCTAACAAATATATTAATTATTTCTTGAGTATTTATCATTGTGATCACATCACCATTTTTTCCATACTGCTGGAAATAAAATCTGGTCTCTATAAAAAAATACTGAAACCTCTTTTCTTCTACAACTGTTTTAAATAAAAATTGGTACCCTGTTTATGATGAAATCAGGAAAGTAAAAATAAACATGCTTGGCAAATTGCTTGGATCAAATATACGAGAAACTATTGAGGAAGGCAGTTTCTGAACAGTAACGCAAGTATGGGGGAAAGACTTTCTTGATATCGTACACCCTTTTGTATTGAATTTTGAGGATCCAGATGTTAGTTTTATAATTAAAACCCATTAAAAATTATGATAGAGAGCATTTGCTTCAAACCATCCTAAAAAAAATAAACAAGTCATTTCTTATACGATTGACATCCTCTGTGAGCTGGCGTCACATTTTTCAATTAAAAACGAATTAAGACCATCATGATAATTAACACTGAGAAAGTGTCAGATGTTGATCCAGCTGTTCAATCACATCCTTATCTTAATAACTGTTGGGAGTTGGGACTTTTATTATCTCCATTTTACAGATGGACAAACTGAGACTTGGTCACTTACTCTAGGAGCTGCTGTGCACTGCGGAGAGAAGGGGAGGGAGAGAAAGAGAGGGAGGGAGGGAGGGAAAGAGAGAGATTGAGGGATTTCAAAAACAATCTCCTTCATTGGCACCCTGCAAAAGTGCTATTGCAACTAAGAGGAATTCTTGCTCTTGAAAAATCCCTTTAAATTATTTGTCCCCTCAGTGTCATAACCACAGCAAATATATTTATCCTCAAGGCCACGCTGGCAATTCTTGGATTGATTAGCCTGGGAAGGTTCACAGAGGCTGGGAATCACCCTCCCCCCACTCCACCACCATCTTGGCAATTGTCATCAATTTACCCTATGATCCTTTCTGTCTGAAGCCCCCACACACACACACACACAGACACACACACACACACAGGATCCCTGCCATTTGGGAGTCCCTAAATTCTGCCACACACAATCCTAACACTAGGTAACAATTATTGGAGAGCTCCTGAGTGCTGGGCAAGCTTCTACCGCATTGCCTCTTTCCAATCACCCATTTTATAGATGGGGAAACTGAGGCCCAGAGAGGTGAAGTCACATGGTTGGCCAGGGTGGGTGGGGGAGTAAACCTGGCAGTCTGACTTCCCATCCTTTCCAAAGTTAATGGAGTGACTATAAATACAGAAAGGGCCTTCTCAATCAAGAGATGATGACAATGTGACTTCCTTTTCTTTTCCCCATGGGGACACAGGGATGGCAGTTACAGGAGGCTGTGAATTCTCTGCCCAGAAGCTGTGGGAGGGGGAGCCCGGTGTGTGGGGGGGGATTGCACGGGCTGAGGCTCTCTTCCCTCCCTCCCTCGTGGCTCCCACCTCCCACATCTCAAGGCCACTTCTTTTGTTCAGTGATAGTCTCAGCTCTGCACAATCAACCTGCCACCCACCCGAAGGCTAAATGTGGGCAGAGATGGGCCCTCTGAGGCCACTCTAGTTACCCCACACCCCACGTTTGTCCCCACATGCAGAACCTGCTGGAATTTCCCCAGCCCTGGGATTTTCTCTCTCAGTCTCTCTTTCATGGTGTGGTAAGCACACCCTCGCTGTGTGACCTTGAGGGGGTGGCTGTCCCTCTCTGAGCCTCAACCAGCTCATATCTAAAACAGGAATATTAACAGTGCTACGTCACAGGAGGATTTTTAAAAAGGGGGTGGAGGGATTGGGCCCAGATGTTCATAGCAGCATGATTCACACCAGCCAAAAGGGGGAAACAACGCAAGTGTCCATTGACAGATGAAGGAACAAACAAAATGTCCATCCAGACAATGGAATGTTATTCAACTGCAAAAAGGAATGAATTTCTGATACACGCAGCCTCATGGATGGACTTTGAAACCATTAGGCTATGTGAAATAAGCCAGACACAAAAGGACAATATTGTATCATTCCATTTATACAAAATGCCCAGAGTAGGTAAATTCATAGGGACAGAAATTAGATTAGAGGTGATCAAGGGCGAAAGGGGAATTATTGCTTCAGGGGTGCAGAATTTCTGTTTGGGGTGATGAGAAAGTTTGGGTCATGGATGGTGGTGATGGTGGCAAAATATTGCAGATGTAATTAATGCTACTGGATTGAACACTTAAAAATGGTTAAAGTGGCCAATTTTATGTTATGTTTGTTACACAATAATTTTTTTAATGAAAGTGAAAAAAAGGGGGGTGCTAATTACAGGGCTTTGCACTCAAACACAATGCCCCTAGTGACTGTGGTTTGGCTGGGGGGCCCCTCCAGTGGGGACACTGGCATGCACTCTGGACACGTTAACTGGACACTTGACTTTGACCAAGTCGTCTTCCTTCTTGGGATTTCAGACTCAATGCCGGCATTCTCATCCAGGATGAAAAAGAATCGCCCCCCAAATGCTGACCTCACCGCATCGTCAGCCAACTCACCCTGAACATTTTCAGCTGAATTTTCCAGTTCATTCCCTGCACCCTCTGTGTGCACGAAGTCCACTCCTCACACCTCCGTGTTGCCGGAGGGTCTTATAACAAATAAAGAGCATGGACCCTCCAACAATCACAGATGATGCTTGTTGCAAAGCAACATCCCACACCCTCCTGCTATTGTCGACTGTAAAATGGGGATTTTAATAAAACCTGCCTCTGGGGCTGTCGTGAGGATAAAAAGGCTACCTGATGCTCAATAAGTGACCCTGGGGACTTAGACTTTCCATGGCTGTTCAGCCCAGCCCCCTCCCCAATTGATCCTTGATCTGTCCCCATGCAGGCAGGGGAACAGGATCATTGACAGATTTTCCTTTAAGGGGTCTTTTTGCTGTTTCTGCTTTTCCTCAAGACCAGGCCACCTGTATTGGCAATCGCTGTACACATAGCACATAGCTCCACAGTGCTTGGTAAAGACGTTAATTGTATGAATAGATGCATGGATGGATGGATGGATGGATGGATGGATGGATGGATCAATGGACTGATGGATGCATGGATGGATGGAGGCATGCATGGGTGGATGGATGGATGCATGGATGTTTGGATGGACGCTTGGATGGATGGATGGATGCAAGGGTATTTGGATGCATGCATGGGTGCATGGGTGGGTGGGTGGATGGATGGATGGATGGATGCATGGATGGATGAATGGATCAGTGGATGGATGGATGGATGGATGGATGGATGCGTGGATGGATGGATGGATCGGTGGATGGATGGATGGATGGATGCATGCATGCATGCATGGAAGGATGCATAGATGGATGCATGGATGGATGTTTGTATGGATGGATGCATGGATGGATGAGTTTTCTGACTCCATCCTAGAAGCTTTTCCTTTGTTTGAGTAAATGAGGCACACTTGCCAAAGTGCCTACTACATTCACTCTTCATTTGCTCCCCAAGGCAGTACAACCTAGGGCTTAGGAACACAGACACTGGAGCCAGCCCTCTGGGTTCAAGTGCTGGCTTTGCCACTTAATTGCTGTGTGACCTCAGACAAGCTGCTGACCTTCTCTGTGGAGTGTGGATGTTGCAAGGGTTGAATGGGCAAATACCCAGTAAGGGTTTGGAATGGTTTTCCCTTAAACAAAGGACTCATGAGTCTTGGATGAGGGGTTCTGTTACCTTATTTCATGCATGGACTCCCTGTGGAGCCCCCTTCCAAGGATGGCCCTGGCCTTGTTTACATCTTCTTCCTTCTCCCTGCATACCACCTTCCATCTCCAGGGGCCAACCTGAATGGGCGGCATCCATGGACTCCCTGATCCTATGGCTTCCAGTGGGTTTAACCTGGGTGGGGGCACCAGCAGGAGATTGGAGGGTGGGGGGAGAGGGAGATTTTTTCACCTGACCTCTGCCCTGCCAGACCACATGGGGGTCCTCCATCTAAACCAGTGGCTCTTAATCAGGGGGTGATTCTACCTCTCAGGGGATATTTGGCAATGCCTGGAGATATTTTGGGTCGTCACAGCTAGGCGTCTAGTGGGTGGAGGTCAGGGATGTTGCTCAATATCCCACCATGCCCAGGGCTAGCCCCTCCTGGTCTCCCATCAGGAGCTCACTCCAGGGAAATCTCACTGAATGGGGTGGCTTCACCCACGCTACTCAGACACATTTCCTGCTCTCTCTCTCTCTCCGCTGAGCACTTAAAGCCAAATGTCTGTAGCATGAGTCCCCAGTAATAAAAACAGCCACCATGTATGGAGTGTTGATCGCTGTGCACTGTGAGAGGCGCTAAATAGTTTCCATGCATTAGCTCATCAGATGCTCACAGCAGCCGCGAGATTGCAAGATGGGGACAATGACCAGAATTCCCATCTCCTGGTGAGGAAATTGAGGCTCCAAGAGGTGCAGAAATTTGCCCCAAATCACACAGTGAGTACCTGGCAGAGTCAAAACACAAACTCAGTTCTCTGTGGGGCAAAGCTTATGCCCCCAGCATCGGTTTATACCACAGGGGGTGACTCTGCCCCCCAGGGGACATTGAGCAATGTCTGCAGACACTTTAGGTTGTCACCACTGGGGGTGCCGTGGGGTGCATCTTGTAGATAGAGGCCAGGGAAGCTGCTAGACATCCGACAGGGCACAGGGTAGCTCATGACAAAGAGTGACCCGGCCCCCAGGATCAATCACTCTGAGGTTGAGAAACTCCCCCTGGCTCTCCTCATTGATTCCATTTCTAACCCCTCTCTGTTCCCCCACCCGCCAAAGGTGAGGGCTCCCCTAAATTGCCAACTCTGGGTGCAACGCCACCCTTAGCCCCGCCCCCACCTCTGTAAACTAAACAGGGCTGGTGGAACTCTCGCGAGGTTCCCCGTTGTGGGGGGCAGTTGTGTGCCCCCGCGACGGTGACCCAGGGGGAACCTACCCCATCCCCACCCCCACCCTCATCACAAACCCCACCCCGAATTTTGGGCCGGAGCAAAGAGGAACAGGGAGAACGGGGAGCAGAGGGGCCGTTGGTTGGGGCGTCTTGGACATTGGGGTGGGGGGGCGTGATTTTTGAGCCGGGGATTTGGGGAGACCCCAGGACACAGTGCTTGGGGCTAGAAACCATTTCCAAGATGGCAAAACTGAGACCAGGGCTCCTCTCCGTTCTTTCCTCCTTTCTCCTGGTTGAGGGGGAAGGGAGGGCTGGAGGGGGGGTTGGGAATCGAAGTTGGGGTGGGGGGACGAGAAAGCAGAGTAGGGGTCTGTCTATTAGCTCGAATCACTGTCTCCTGGGCTGAATCAGACCAAATTCCAGCGTCAGGCAGAGTGGGGGTGGGGGGGACTCTTGACGATAGAGCCCCCCAGTTAGCCAGGCAGGGGGGCGGTGGGGGTGGGGGGAGCTGGGGCCCCCGGCCCCACCCTGCAGGTCCGAGCTGAGTCCCAAAGAATTCAGCTCCACGAAGGCCAATTAAGCCCCAGCAGGAGGTTGTGCAGAGGTGGGAGGGGAAGGGTGAAGGGGGGAGGGTCCAGGGGGAGGGGGAGGGGTCCGCACGCTGGGCCACGTGAGCCAGGTAGGGGGGACGTGGGCCAGGGTCCCCAGGCCCACGGAGACCTGTGTGAGCATGCACGCCAAGGGGGCCCCGTGGACCCCCAAACACAGAGGAGGGGGCGCTGTCCTTCCCCACGCCTGCCCTCCCCCCTCCCCCCCACCGCGTGCCTCATTAGGAAGAAGTGGGGTGCCCAGAAGATCCAGAAGGCTGTGGGGCAGCCACCCTCAAGAAGCCAAAAGGTGCAAGCTGGCTTTGCTTGGCAACTAAGTCAGCCCGTCCGTCCTTAGGTCTGCGGCTGCCCCTGGGGTCGACTCCCAAATGCGGGGGGCGGGGGGCGGAGGATGGTGGTACCCTTCAAGGGGAAAGCTCTGGAGCCCTCCCGGGGATTCCCTGCGCCCCAAGTGCCCTCCCCTCTCTGAGCCTTCCTCCCCCCCCTAACGCCCCCTCATCTCCTGACCCCCCTTCTCCTTTTGAGCCCCTTTCTGAACACCCCTCTCTCTGCACCCCTTTCTCCTCTCTGAGCCCCTCCCCCTCTCTGAGCCCCGCCCCCCACTCCTCCTTCCCACCCTGGAACTCCCTTCCCCTGGAAACTGGGGGCTGAGGCTAGCTTGGGAGGACCGGGGATTCTCCCCCAGCCGTCTGGGGGCCTGGGGGTGGAGGGGCTCCCATCCGCTGTCCCCTTCTCAGGAGGCCGAGAAGTGTTCCGAGAGGCTCAGAGAGGGGAAAGGGGCTCAGGGGGGCTCCAGAAGAGGACGGGGAGCAGGAGGGATCTGAGAGAGGGGGTTCAGAGAAGGGGGGGGACTGGGCGATGAGGTCTTCGTGGGGAGATGGAGTAGGGGCGCCCTTTGGGAGTGGGGAGGGGGGGCTGCGAGGTGGGGCGTGGGTGGGAGGTGTCAGCGCTGCGATGGTGACCTCGTGTGCGCGGAACCGTCTTCGGATCCCGGGCGCGCAGGGGCGCGCACACATGCATTCGCACACACGCGTGCACCGACGCGCTCCTTCCCCTACGGCTCAGGCGCCTGGGGACACCCAAAGGCAGGGAGGAAACGACGGGGGGCTAAGAGCCCAGGGGAAGCCTGGGTGGGGGGACCGGAGAGAGTGGGGGGAGACGCAGGGTGGGGGGACAGGGGCCGAGGCAGAGGGGAGAGGGGAGGCCAGCTCCCCCGGTGTGAAGGGCTGCGTGAGGCGTGGTCGCCCCCCACACGCCCTCCTCTGCCTCTTTGTATCAGCACTTGCCCAGACGCACACAGACACTGACACGCGGCACGTTTACACAGACACCCGCACTCCGTCGTTCACACAGAAGATGCCAAGGTGAGGGTGAGGCGAGCGGCACCCCGCGTGCAACGTGTAAGGAGGTGCCCTGCACCCCCGAGAACGAGCATCTCCTTGAGTTTCACACCCTCAGCACCACACTTCGTCACTATGGTCCCAGCTCACAGATGCACAAACACACACGCAGACACACAGGCACCCACACACAGTTACACAGAAACACACAAATACACAAAGACACATACATGGTTACACAGACACACACAGGCACTCACACACAGTTACACAAACACAGACACAATTCACATAGAAACAGACACACAGTTACACAAAAACACGGATATACACACACAGTTACACAGAGACGCACAGACACATGATTCCACAGAAACACACAGATACACAAAGACACACACATACATGGTTACACAGACACACAAGGCACTCACACACAGTTACACACAGTTACACAAAAACACACACACACAGTTACACAAAAACACAGATAAACGCACACAGTTACACAGAAACACACAGATATACACATACACATGGTTACACAGACATGCACAGGCACTCACACACAGTTACACAATGACACAGACACACAGTTACACACACAGACACACAGGCATCCACACACAGTTACACAGAAACACACAGATACACAAAGACAGACACACACATGGTTACACATGCACACACATAGGCACTCACACACAGTTATACAGACACAATTACACAGAAACACACACAGTTACACAAAAACACACAGATATACACACACAGTTACACAGAAACACACACACAGTTACACAGAAACACAAATACACAAAGACAGACACACACATGGTTACACATGCACACATAGGCACTCACACACAGTTATACAGACACAATTACACAGAAACACAGACGCACACAGTTACACAAAAACACACAGTTACACAGAAACACACAGACACACAGTTACACAAAAACACATATGCACACGGTTACACAGAAACACACACATACACACATAAACGTGGTTACGCAGACATGCACAGGCACTCACACACAGTTACACAATGACACACACACAATTACACACAGACACAGTTACACACAGACACACAGGCACTCACACACAGTTATACAGAAACACACAGAGACACAAAGACACACACATGGTTACACAGAACACAAGGCACTCACACACAGTTACACAAACACACAGACAGTTGTGCAGAAACACACAAACACACAGTTACACAAAAACACAGATATACACACAGTAACATAGAAACACAGATACACACATCACACGTGGTTTCACAGACATGCACAGGCACTCACACACAGTTACACAATGACACAGACACACAGTTACACACAAACACACAGACACACAGGCACTCACACAGTTACATAAACAAACACAGTTATACACACACATAGGCACTCACACACAGTTATACAGACACAATTACACAGAAACACACACAGTTACACAAAAACACACAGATATACACACACAGTTACACAGAAACACACAGACACACAGTTACACAGAAACACAAATACACAAAGACAGACACACACATGGTTACACATGCACACATAGGCACTCACACACAGTTATACAGACACAATTACACAGAAATACAGACGCACACAGTTACACAAAAACACGCAGTTACACAGAAACACAGACACACAGTTACACAAAAACACAGATATATGCACACGGTTACACAGAAACACACACATACACACATAAACGTGGTTACGCAGACATGCACAGGCACTCACACACAGTTACACAATGACACACACACAATTACACACAGACACAGTTACACACAGACACACAGGCACTCACACACAGTTACACAGAAACACACAGAGACACAAAGACACACACATGGTTACACAGAACACAAGGCACTCACACACAGTTACACAAACACACAGACACAGTTGTGCAGAAACACACAAACACACAGTTACACAAAAACACAGATATACACACAGTTACATAGAAACACAGATACACACATCACACGTGGTTTCACAGACATGCACAGGCACTCACACACAGTTACACAATGACACAGACACACAGTTACACACAAACACACAGACACACAGGCACTCACACAGTTACATAAACAAACACACAGTTATACACACACACAGGCACTCACACAGTTACACAAAAACACACAGACACTCAACAGTTCCACAGAAACAGACACATACACACATGTGGTTACACAGACACATACCGGCACTCCACACAATTACACAAACACACAGATACACACAGTTACACAAAAACAGACAGACATACACTTATGGTTACACAGATACACACTGTTACACAGAAACACATGACACTCAGACATGGTTGCACAGAAACACAAAGATACACACACGGTTCACAGACACACACAGACCCTCACGTGGGCTGGCACACTGCAGGCCCCCTCACCATGCTCCATGCACATGTTCCTGGGTTTGGGGTCTTGCTCTTTGCCCCCAGCCCCCACTGGCCTCCTCGGTCCCAGGTCTCGGGCTCGCACCCTGGTCGGCCAGCTCAGCCTGTGCATGTGCACTGAGCACCTGCTGCGTACCTTGCCCGGGCTTCGGCCCTATCTCTTTGTCTTCATCTGTCTCTTTTTATCAGTTTCTCTTTACCCCGTCCCTCTGTTTCTTTCCATCTATTTATCTTTCTCTCTCCCTATCCCTAACCACTGACCCAAGACCACAGCTGGATGCCAGGGGTCACAGAAGGTGACATATGACCTGACACCTGTGTAATGAGAAGCAGCCAGGTGCACATCTGGGGCAGGGCATTCCTGGAAGAGGGAGCAGCAGATGCAAAGGCCCAGTGGCAGGCACAAGCTGCTGGTGGATCATGAGCTAAGGTGGCACAAGGTGGGCCATCAAGGCCAGAATTTACCCTCTGAACCATGACAATGGGGACTAACAGAAGGATTTTAGGAGAGGGAGGACAAGGGGACGGGGTCAGAATGTTCTACATGCTCAATTGGATGATGATTTCATGGGTCTACACATATGTAAAAAGCAACAGGACCAAACAATGAGGGTTTGTCTACTTTACTGTGTGTAGAATATATCTCAATTAAAAATAAAGAGGATAAAGTCAAAGGTCCCTCTGGCTACTGTGTGGACAGAGGGATGGAAAGGGGCCACAAAAAGGAGGGTAGGGACATGTGACCCTCAAATCTGATGTCTCTGCCTTGCTGGGCCACCTTTGAACCACCATCCTTAGCTCGGTTTAGGATAGGGAAGTCTCAGATACCACAGGGCATAGAGTTCCAGAGCCCTGGAGCCTCTCTGGGGAGAACTGAATAGACATTTCTTCAAAGAAGGTGTTCTGGTTTGCTAATGCTGCCGTTATGCAAAATACCAGAAATGGATTGGCTTTTATAAAGGGTGTTTATTTAGTTAGAAAGTTACAGTCTTAAGGCCATAAAAGTGTCCAAGGTAAGGTGTCAACAGTAGGGTACCTTCACTGGAGGATGGCCAATGGCATCCAGAAAACCTCTGTTAGCTCAGAAGGCATGTGGCTGGCATCCTCTTGCTCCCAGGTTGCATTTCAAAATGGCGTTCTCCAAAATGTTGCTCTTGGGGTGTTTTGTCCTCTCTTAGCTGCAGCTCCTCTTCAAAATGTCACTCTCATTTGCTCAGCAAAATGTCACTCACAGCTGCACTGAGTTCTTCTGTTTGTCAGCTCATTTACATGGCTCCAGTGATTTAATTCAGACCCACCCTGAATGGGTGGGGCAACACCTCCATGAGAATTATCCAATCAAAGTCTTTCCCACAGTTGATTGAGTCACATCTCCATGGAAACACTCAATCAATAGGTTCCAACTTAATCAACACTAATACATCTGCCCCCACAAGATTGCATCAAAGATAATGGCATTTTGGAGGACAAAATACATCCAAACTGGCACAGAAGGCAAACCAATGGCCAACAAGTACATGAAAAGTTGCTCCACATCATTAGCCATTAGGGAAATGCAAATCAAAACCACCGTGAGTCAAAAGAGTCGTCTCAGAGAGCCTCTGTGGTTTCCTGCTTCAACAGTGTTTGAAGGGAACACAGCGCTCATGCCCCTTTGCCAGCCACTCTGGAGCCAGCCCACTGTTGCCATCCCACAGTGCCTTTGGATCACCCTGGAGCCCCCGACACCATCCCCACTTCTCAGTCACCCACCATGAAGACCACGTCCCCATCCCAGGACTTGGAGGCCACCATCAACCGCCTCCTACATCTACCTGTTGATGTCTTACTACTTTGACCATGATGATGTGGCTTTGAAGAACTTTGCCAAATATTTTCTTCACTGATCTCATGAGGAGAGGGAACATGGAGAAACAAAAGGTGGTCCACCCAGATGATGGAATATTATTTAGCTGTAAAAAAAGAAAATAGGTGAGAAACTTATGAAGCTGCAGAAGCAATGAGGTCGTGGAATCTTCCTTCCTTCAAGAAATTAAGAAACCAGAACATGATGACTGGGAGAGCATGCTGAATGCAGTAGGGTGTGTGTGACACTTGCAAAGAAGAGTGAATCTGTCACTCCTAGAATGGCACAAACTGGCCACGGGCAGAAATGGCCCCCACGTATGTGACTTCATTACTGAATGAGCAGGTGAGGTCCACCAAAGAATTGGGTGCACAAGATGAGGAACCTGGAATCTAGCTTGGCAGAGTGTCTCTTTGACAAGCACACCCCAGAAAATAGCCATAACAAGAGCTCAGCATTAGACTGGCTTTCCCACCACCTGGGGGGTGACTTCTGGGGTCACCGTGGCAGTACGTGTGTGTCACATTTAACCTTACCTTTTCTAGATGATGTATCAACACCCACCAAGTTCTTTCACTTGTACCATTCCTTCGGATAAAGTGATTTGCTACCCCACCCTCCATCCCCCAAACCATCATGAGATACCACCTCACACCCACTCAGAAGGCTATAATTTAAAAAAAAAGGAAATAACAAGTGTTGACAAGAATGTGGAGAAATAAGAACTCTCATACATTGCTGATGGAAATGAAAAATGGTGCAGCCACTGTGGAAAACAGTGTGGTGGTTCCTTAGGTAGTTAAACATACAGTTACCATTTGATGTGGCAATGCCATTTCTAGTGTACACCCAAAGAATTGAAAGCCGGGACTCAGACAAATACTTGTATACCAGTGATCACTGTAGCATTATTCACAAGTGCCAAAACATGGAAGCAACCCAAGTGTCCACCAACTGATGAATGGAGAAACAAAAGGTGGTCCACCCAGATGGTGGAATATTATTCAGCAGTAAAAAAGAATAGATATTATTCTTCTTTGCAAGGTTGAAATTTGAAGACATTATATTGCATGAAATAAAGCAGATACAAAGGGACAACTATTGTATGATTCCACTTATATGAAATAACTAGAATATGCAAATTCATAGAGACAGAAAGTAGATTTGAGGTTACCAGAAGCTGGGGGAGAAGGGATTTGAGAACTTACTGCTTAATGGGTGCAGAGTTTCTGCTTGGGGTGATGAAAAAGTTTTGGTAATGGATGATGACAATGGTGGTACAACATTGTGAATGTAATTAGCACCACTGAATTGTATGCTTAGAAGTGGTTAAATTGTGAAATGTTATGTTGAATATATGTTACCATATAATTTTTTTAAATTAGTCACCCATTAGAGGAAGACTTGATCACAGTTTTATGCCAAAAATTAAAAAAAAAAAAGATAGTCCAGGAAAACCATTTCTGCAGAGGTTGAAACTTTGCAACCTGAGCAACTGGATTTTTTTTCTCCTTCTTGGTGAAGTTTCAGGTTCTCAAGAGAAGATGGTGGCTATTGGTCTCTTCCCAATATAGTCTGTTTCCCTGGTGGTTCCTGAGCTTGGGCGATCATGACAGTGGATGGGTTGTTTTTGTTTTGGGTTTTTTGTTTTGTTTTATTTTGTTTTGTTTGCTTTTTATTTGAAATAATTTCAAGCTTACAGAAGGGTTGCAAAAATTATACAAACCCCATATAGAGGACACCAACTTAACCCAACCCACCTACCCCATCCCGAGCTAGCCAGATCCACCAATTTTAACATTTTGAGGGCTTGGTTTAAAATTCTACCTAGAAGGGGCTAAACTGACTTTCGGGAGAGAATGATGTTCCTCTGGTCGGTCCTGCATGCAACTTCCATGGGCTTAATTAGTTACAAGGGAGACCCCAAGAGTTACCTTAGAGGATAGAGGCTTGGAGGAAGTTTGGCAGAAGCCATTTGTTTCAGTTTGCTAAAGCTGCCGGAATGCAGTATACCAGAAATGGGTTGACTTTTACAATCGGGATTGATTAACTTCCAATTTACAGTTCTAAGTCTGTGAAATTGTCCAAGTCAAAGATCAACATGATGATACCTGGACTCTGAAGACAGGCTGCAGGCAACTGGGGCTCCTCTGTCACCTGGGAAGGCACATGGCTCGTGTCTGCTGGTCCTTCTCTCCTGGGTTTTACTGCTTCCAGCTTCTGGCTTCAGTGATTTCCTCTTTCAGCTTCTCTTAATTTCATCTCTTAGCTTCTGCATGTGTTTTGTCCTCTTGTAAAGGAATCCAGTAAGCTGATTAAGACATACCTTGAAGGGGCTGGGTCACATCTCAATTGAAATAACCTAATCAAAAGGTCCCACCCACAATAGGTCAGCACCCACAGGGATGGATTAAAAGCACATGGCCTTTGAGCCCTCAATCTTGGGGTTTGTCCTTATGAAGCTCGTTACTGCAAAGGAGAGGCTGAGCCTACTTATAATTGTGCCTGAAAGTCACCCCCAGAGAACCTCTTTGTTGCTCAGATGTGGTCTCTCTCTCTCTCTCTCTCTAAGCCCACTCGGCAGGTGAACTCACTGTCCTCCCCTCTACGTGGGACCTGACTCCCAGGGGTGTAAATCTCCCTGGCAATGTGGAATATGACTCCCGGGGATGAATCTGGACCCAGCATCGTGGGATTGAGAACATCTTCTTGACCAAAAGGGGGATGCGAAATGAAACAAAGTTTCAGTGGCTGAGAGATTTCAAATGGAGTCAAGAGGCCATTCTGGAGGTAACTCATGCATTATATAGATACCCCTTTTTATGTTTTAGTGTATTGGAATAGCTAGAAGGAAATACCTGAAACTGTTGAACTGCAACCTAGTAGCCTTGATTCTTGAAGACGATAGTATAACAATATAGCTTACATGGTGTGACTGTGTGACTGTGAAAACCTTGTGGCTCACACTCCCTTTATCCAGTGTATGGACAGAGGCGTAGAAAAATGGGGACAAAAATTAAAGGAAAAATAGGGTGGAGTGGGGGGATGGAATGCTTTGGGTGCTCTGTTTTACTTTCATTTTTATTCTTATTTTTATTTTCTTGGAAAATGTTTTATTTAATGTTCAAAAATGGATTGTGTTGATGAATGCACAATATGATGGTACCATGAACAATTGATTGTACACTATGGGTGATTATAGGGTATGTGAATATATCTCAATAAAAGTGAATTTAAAAAAAAGAACATGGCCTTTGCTGGGGTACATAACAGCTTCAAACCAGCACGCCAAACTGGAAAGCCAGTCTCCCCAGAACCCTCTTCTCCCCTCCAGGAACACAATTGCAGAGGTTCCGCCAGGTATGGGAAGCAGGGGTGCCCAAAATGTCACCCAGCATCCTTCCTAAAAGTGAAAACCTAGAAGCTACCAAAATGCCCCCCACACACACACCCACAGAGAGAACTGGTTACACAAATTACAAACATCTATATTCGGGGATATTGAAAACAACGCAAGGGGCTGTGTAAGAAGACGCTGGAGGATCTTGCTAGAGGGATCTGAAAAACCCTCCAAGATGGGTTGCTAAGGGGGCAAATAAAAAATAAAAAATAAAAAACAGGGCACAAGGCCACATGTAGGTAGCGCTACCTTTTATGTAAATAGGGAAGGGGTAAAAATATGTTTTTCTAATAATTAAAGAGGAAGTGCTTACTTGTGGGTTTTTTTTTTGAAGGATCAGAATCAAGCAAATGGAGACAGAATGGAGACTTCTCTCTCTCCTTATTTCTCTCCCACCCCAATATAATATTTTTAAAATTATTGTTTATTTATTTTTAATTGTGGTGAAATACACATCACATAAAAATCATTTAAAACATTTTAAGTGGACAATTCTTTGACATTAAGTATATTGACAAGACTGGAACTTTCACCACTACCCATTTCCAGATTACTGTCATCATCTCAAACCAAAACTCATACTCATTTAGCAATAACTCCCCATTCCCTTCTCCCGCCATCCCTGGAAACCAATCTTTTGCTTTCTATCTCCTATGAGTTTGCAGAAGCGAAATCATCCAACAGTATTTGTCCTTTTGTTTCTGGCTTATTTCACTCAACATGTTGTCTTGGGCATGTCTGTACATTGATATATAATTTTATATTACATTTCTATAAATTATATGTTTTTATATAATTCTGTATGTTATATATAATATAAATAGATATTCACACACACACACACACACACACACACACAAGGAGCCCTTTCCCATCTTTTTGTACTTGTGTTGCTTCCCTCCGTAAGCCAAACATAAAGAAAATGACAATATAGTAGGACAAGTAAAGGAAAGTCACCATAGTCACTTTCACTTCAGCCCTTCCTTGCTTATTACTAAACTAAAGACAGAGAGTGTTGGTAGATTCTGTGTACACATTAAGTGCTCTCACTTTTGTTTTTTGAACCAGCATTGCATTACATAAAGAAGGATGTTTAGCATCCCGTGGGATTGCCCTATAGCTGTTCATTGAATTGTGCCTTTCTTCTACACCCTGTATTGCATAATAAGGAAAGAACCGAAATTGTTGAAATGTAACCCATAACAATTTTTGAAATTACCTATATGACTGCTTGTTGAGCTGTATATCGAGAGATGACCCCTTTCTGTGTTTGTTGTATTTTACAATAATAGAAATGACTGAAGTTGTGGAACTGTAACCCATGACATTTTTTGAGATTTGGTCTCTAACTACTTGTGAAATCATACATTGAAAGTTATCACCGTTATGTATCTATGTTAAAGTTCACAATTTAAAAAATGGGAAAAAACCCAATCAACCAAACAACCAAACAAAAAGAAGGATGGTAAAATTAATGCTAATAATTTAAATCTTTTGCGTATTCTTTATTTAGAACAACATTAAATAGCAAGCGAATGAACATCACCAGAAATTGTGAGTCTGCGGAGGAAAGGGAAAAAAATGATATATTTTGGTCTCTTTCATGGCATTTTATCCTTCTCCTTGAACTGGGGACCTCACGTCTTCATTTTGCCTCGTGGCTGATCCCGGATGTAGGGTTTGAAAACTTCCTCTGCCACAGCCCGCTGTGTGTCTTTGGGCCAATAGCTTCATGTCTCTGAGCTGCTGAGACTTGTTGGCAAAATGAGAAAAAACTCTGGACCCTGCCTGTCTCACCAATCAGTGGTGAGACTCCAGTGTCCACATCTTCCCCTACTCCCTGGAGCCAAGCTGCAGGAATTCTCAAAATAATAACAAAACAGCAATGACCCCATCCCTCGAGAACCTACTATATACAGGTTCCCTACTAACCTCCTTCCTCTGTTCTTTTTTCCAAACAGCTTTATGGAGATACACATATAACATACATTCCACCCATGTAAGGTATACAATTCAGTAGTTTTTAGTATATTCAAAGGGTTCTGCAACCATCACTGGTATCTAAGTTTTGGACATTTTCATTATCCCCCAAGGAAACCCCATATCCATTAGACATCACTCTCCATTCTCCCCAACCCCAGCTCCTGGAAACCACTATTCTGCTTTCTGTCCCTAGAGATGTTGCCTGTTCTGGGCATTTCATAGCAATAAAATTATATAATACGTATCCTTTTGTGTCTGGCTTCTTTTACTTAGCACATTATCTTCAAGACGTATCCACGTTGTAGCATGGATCAGAGCTTATTCCTTTTTACTGTGGAATAATATTCTGTCTTGTATATGAGCCACAATTTGTTTGTCCCTTCATCAGTTGATGGACACTTGGATTGTTTCCTCTTTGGGGCTTATGATGAAAAATGCTTCTGGGAACATTCATTTACCAGTTTTTGTGCGCACACATGTTTTCATTTTTCTTAGGCATCTACCTAGGAATAGAATTGCTGGGTCATGGAAAGTCTATTAAACTTTTCCAGAAACTGCCAAAGTGTTTTCCACGGTGGCTGCACCATTTTATATTCCCCCAGGTTTCCAATTTCTCTCCATCTTCACCAACCGTTGTTACGATCTGTCTTTTCCAGTCTAGCTTTCCTAGAGGGTGAGAAGTGGAATCTCACTGTAGTTCTCATTTGCATTTCCCTGATGATAAATGATGCAGACCATCTTTTCATTTGCTTGTTGGCCATTTGTGTATCTCCTTTGCAGAAATGTCTATTCAAATCCTTTGCTTTTTTTTTAAATTCAATTTTATTGAGATATAGTCACATACCACGCAGTCATACAAAGCATACATTCAATTGTTCACGGTACCATTATATAGTTGTGCATTCATCACCAAAATTAACTTTTGACATTTTCATTACCACACACACACAAATCATAAGAATAAAAATTAAAGTGAAAAAGAACAATTAAAAGTAAAAAAGAACAATGGGTGCTTTTTTTTCCCCCCATTTTTCTACTCATCCATCCATAAACTGGACAAAGGGGAGTGTGGTCCATACGGCTTTCCCAATCCCATTGTCACCCCTCATAAGCTACATTTTTATACAATCGTCTTCCAGATTCATGGGTTCTGGGTTGTAATTCGATAGTTTCAGGTATTTACTGCTAGCTATTCCAATTCATTAGAACCTAAAAAGGGTCGTCTAAATTGTGCGTAAGAGTGCCCACCAGAGTGACCTCTTGGCTCCTTTCAGAATCTCTCTGCCACTGAAGCTCATTTCATTTCCTTTCAAATCCCCCTTTTGGTCAAGAAGATGTTCTCCATCCCACAATGCCGGGTCTACATTCCTCCCTGGGAGTAAATCCTTTGCTTTTTAAATTCTTGGTTCTCTTAGTTGTTCTTTTAATTCTTTTAATGTTCACAGGCCCCTTTCAGAGAGGGGACTCGTCCCACTTTTCAAAAGAGGAAACTGGACTCAGAGAGGGGAAGTGACTTGTCCGAGGCCACAGAACGAGAAAAAGTGGCAACCAAGATGGGAAGACAGGTCAGCGTGACCCCAGAGATCCGGGGGGAGGTGGTGGTGGGGGACATACCTCCATTCAGCCTCCCGTGGGGCTCAGGTGAGGTTCGGCTGCTGCTGAAAAGGATTGGAGGGGCCTCGATTCCAGGCCACACAAAGGCAAAGGGTCCTCAAGGGCCTTTGAGCAAAATGAAAAGCCAGCTGCTCGGTGTCCTGGAGAAATGAAGGCTCATCTCAAACACAAGCCTCTCCCCAGACCCCCCCACGCCCACCCAGTGCACACACAACAGGTGGTTAAGCCTGGGTCCACACTGGGCAGACACAAACAACCCAGAAGGTACACATACATGCCCAGCCACACACACACACCCACACCCACACACACTCCACTTCTGCCTCGTGGAAGGCACCCCCTCCTTGCTTCCTTCTTATCAGCACCCTGGCCAGGTGTGTGAATGTGTGTATGTGTGTGTGTGACAGAAAGACCCAGGTAAAGTAAGGCCACAGCAGAGGACAGAGAAAGCAAAAGACAGGGACAGAAACATGCAGGTAGAGAGGGCAGGAGGCTCAGACTAAGTCAGTCCTCAAAACAGACCTGTGAGATAAGCATGTCCTGACTGCCTTTTCTAGAAGAGACGTTCTAGACTCAGAGAACCCAAGGGGTACCCGGCTATCCAGGGGTGCAGCTGGGATCCCTTAGGGAGATGGGGGTGAAAGCCTGGAGAGCTCAGGGATCCCTGTGTCTTTTAGCACTTGGGGGCCCCCATGTGTTTTCGTTTCCCGGCTGCTGAAATAAATACCATGCAACGGGCTGACTTAAACAGTGGGACTTTATTGGCTCATGGCTTTGAGAGTAGGAGATCTCCAAAATCAAGGAAAGCTTCAGCAAGGCGATGCTTTGTCCCCAAAACTGGCACTTCCAGGCTGGCTGCTTGCAAGCTCGGTCCTTGGCTTGTCATGTGGTGGCGTCTTCTCTCTCTTCCATGTTCCATTGAACTCCCAGCTTCTGGCTGCTTCCAGGAGCTTCTCTCTGTGTATCCAATTTCCTCTGCTTCTGAGGACTTCCGCCCTTTTGTTAAATATTTAGCCATTAGCCAGTAACAGCTTCAGGGTCCTATTTATGAATGGGTGCACACCCATAGGGCAGGGGTTGGGAGTGAACATGCGTTTTGGGGGGACATGATTAAATTCCCAACAGCATGCTCAGGGGGTCTCTTGGGGGGCAGAAAACGGTGTGAAGGGAGCCCCCTCTCTCTGGCTAGTTCAGCTGGTTTGGCCAACATGCTACTTATTTTCTCTTTTTCTCCCTCTCTCTCTTTTGCATTTTAAACGGTTTTCCATTAAAATTCAAATTACCAACTTCTCTGGAAAAAAAAAAGGTCAATTCTTGCCATGCTGGGCTTGCTTTCCTGCCTGGTAACGGTCTCTGGCTGCGAGCTGAGACTGGTGTGGATTCACGTGGGTGACTGGGGCTGCGTGTGTTGTGTGCAACCGTTCATGTCCATTTACACGTGTGCTTGCGTGTTTGCAAGTCTATGAATCTACGTGTGTTTTTATGATGGGTTGTGCCCAGACGTGGGCGCGAAGGTGTATTTTCAACCCATATGAAGTTGTACATAACACTCAGGACTTACTCCAGATGTATTTACAGCCCATAAGTGTTTCTGGTGACAGTAGGCAAGACAATTTATTCATTCATTTCATTTTTTTTTCAGTTTTATTGAGATACATTCACATACCATACAGTAATCCACCGTGTACAATCAACTGTTCACAGTACCATCTTATAGTTGTGCATTCATCACCCCAATCTATTTCTGAACATTTTCCTTTACACCAGAAAGAATCAGAATAAGAATAAAAAATAAAAGTAAAAAAGAACACCCAAACCATCCCCCCCATCCCACCCTATGTTTCATTTAGTTTTTGTCCCCATTTTTCTACTCATCCATCCATACACTGGATAAAGGGAGGGTGCACATGCTTTTAATTCTCTGTGACTGTGTGCATGAAGCACGGTGTGCTAGCATGTTGTGTTTTTAGGATTGCTGACCCTGAGTGGGAAGTGGGGAATGGGATGTGCAAATGCGTGTGGCGGGATGGGGCTCCCCTGTTCCTGGGGTGCCCCCCACCCCACCCCCAGCCAGCCCAAGCCCAGTGTGTTTTCCTGCACACTCTGATGAGCTCTGCAAATGGAGGTGCGCTCTCCTGCCACTCCACCCTCTCTTCCCTTCCCCGCCGGCCCCATTTCCTTCCTTCTCCCCCCTTTTCTTTCTTCCCCTCTCCCACTCTCTCCGCCCCTCTGCCTGCACAGCCAGTGAAGGCAGCTGCAGTGGGCAGAGGTGGCCACAAGCAGCTGTCAGCCCCAATAGGGCTAAGTGGTCCATTTCCTGGCTGCTGGGCACCCTTGGAAGAGGCCATTAGGGTCTACCACCCCTCCCCTGCCTCGGCGTCCTGGCAATGGGTGGGGGGCGCCCACAGACTCACTGGCTGCATTTCCTCCCGTTTGCCCTTAAAGGAGATGGGGCTGGGAGCCCTGAGGTGGGGAGACAGAGGGACAGAACAGACAAACACAGACAGAGTCCAATGGAGGCAGAAAAGTGGAGGCAGGGACCAAGAGAAAGACAGACCCAGTGACACCAGGCGACAGAGACGGAGAGATAAAAGGGGACAGAGAGGCAGAGATGGAGATTAAGACAGACAAACAGCAAGACAAGGAGGGAGGTCAGACAGAAAGGGCATTTCGTGGGCAGGGAGGAAGGCAGACAGAAAGAGAATGGGGTGCACACAGATTCACAGAATGTGGAGCCAGGGGGACCTGAAAGAGAAAGAGGGGAAGCAGGGGAGGGGAGAGACAGACAGACAGACAGAGAGAGAGAGAGAGAGAGAGAAAGAGAGACTCACAGAGAGAGAGAGAAATCCAGAGACAGAGAGAGAAAAGGAGACAGAGAGGATTTTAAAAAAAGTAAAAAGCAAACAAGCAAACACAAACCAAGAAAGAGGTCAAGACCCACGGACATAAAAGTGCAGACAGACCTCAAGGCGAGATGAAGAGAGTGAGAGAGAAAGGATGCAGCCAATGGACCGAAAGATGGGGGATTGGGGGGTTCCGATCACAGCCTTGGGCTCCCTGGCCTCCCACACTCCCTGGGGGGCAGTTTGGCAATAAAATCAGTAGTTCCTAGGTATGGTGCTCCAACTGTGTCCAGACACTTGCTAAAACTCTCGCTGTCCCTTACTTTTACTTCTTTCTTTAACTCAACAAATAGTTATCAAAGTTCTCCTGGGTGCCAGGCCCTGGGGCCATCAGTGAACAACATTTGAAATGTTCTGCCCTCGTGGAGCTGGTAGCGGCACAGAAGGGCCAATAGTTACCTGTATAAGGTACATATAGTTGTAGGCAGTGGGTGCAGTTGTTCAGCCAGAGGGCTCGAGAGCAACCCCATCCTCAATACGTGGCATATGCAGTTATCACAGCACCCAGCAATTCCGCTCCTAGGCCGTGCCCAAGAGAAATGAAAACGCACGTGCACACAAAGACTTGTATGCAGGTGTTCATAGCTGCTTGATTCATAACAACCCCAAAGTGGAAACCACCAAGTGTCCATCAAAGGATGAATGGATAAACAGTGGTTCTCCATGCAGCGGAATAGTATTCAGCCATGAAAAAGGAATGAAGTTCTGATAACATGCGACAACGTGGATCAACCTTGAAAACACGAAGCTGAGTGAAAGAAACCAGACACAAAAGACCATAAACTGTATGAGTCCATGTATATGAAAAGTCCAGAGCAGGCAAATCTATAGAGACTGAAAGTAGATTAGTGGTTGCCAGGGGTCAGGGGAAAAAAGGGGATGGGGAGTGTGGCTGCTAACAGGTATGGGGTGATGAAATGTTCCAAAACTAGTGCTGATGATTGTTGCAAAACTCTGTGAATACACTAAAAACCTTTGAATTGTATACTTTAAAGGGGTGAAGTGTATGATATGTGGATTATATCTCCAATAAATTTGTTTTTTTTTTTCTTGTTTTTTTTTTTTTTAAAGCATCCCCAGATCCAAGCTGGAACTCCTGAGAGTTTTCTGAACACCAGGTCCTCTCAGCAGCTCCTGAGACAAGGTTCTGGGGCAAATAGCTCATGTGGGAGCCAGAATGCCCCAGGAGGGGACTGGGATAGGCAGGAGGTATTTTCTGTGGGCAACCGGGGCTTGTGCCTGCTGGAAGCTTCAGGAAAACCATGTAGAACACGCTTCAGTGTTGTGTCTCCCGAGAGGCAAGGAAGTGAGGATATTTATCCACACACTCTGCATCTCACTGTTTGTGGGTCACTTCTTGGCCATTTACTGCTCCCCGATCAGAGAATACCCTCAACTAGCAAGATGCAAGAAGCCATAGGAAACCGATGGCAGGTGACATCTGGAGTGGGCTGAAGGATGGGGGTGGGTTCCAAAAGTGCCTAAAAAATTAGAAACTTGGGAATCGCAAGGCTTTCCCTTCAAAATATATCCACATGCTAAAATTAGCAGACAAAAGTATAGAGAGGAAAGCGGAACACCACAGAAATCGTTGCTGGCAAGACCCACAGACAAAAGCCAAAATCGTGGGCTAGAGCCTAACACCTACCACGTACTCAGTAAATATGCATTGAATGAATTAATGAACCTATTGTGCCAAAATCCACAGAAGGCATATAAAATTGTAAAAAGAGAGAAAAAAAAATTCCGTTATCTTTGTAACAGCAGACTGGTACATTTTTCACACCATCCAAGACAAACTCTGTTACCTCTGAAAATATAAAATCTACCATCATCTGTCACAGCCTATTATGAACTTTTGTTTCCTTTTTTTAAATTCAATTTTACTGAGATATATTCACATACTAGACAATCAACCAAAGGGTACAGTTTTCACAGTACCATCACATATTGTGCATTTATCATCATAATCAATTTTTGAACATTTTCATTACTCAAAAACAGTAAAAATAAGAATAAAAAATAGAAGTAAAAAAGAACACCCAAAACATTCTATCCTCCCCATCCTTATTATACATTTAATTTTTGTTCCCATTTTTCTACTCATCTGCCCATACAACTGGATAGAGGGAGTGTGAGCCACAAGGTTTTCACAATCACACAGTCACACTGTTTAAGCTACATAGTTATACAATCATCTTCAAGAATCAAGGCTACTGGGTTGCATTTCCACAGTTTCAGGTGTTCCAACACACTAAAAACTAAAAAGGGGTATCTATATGACATATAAGAATACCCTCCAGAGTGACCTCTTGATTCCATTTGAAATCTCTCAGCCACGGAAACTTTATTTTGTTTCATTTATCTTCCCCTTTTGGTCAAGAAGATGTTCTCTATCCCATGATGCTGGGTCCAGGCTCATCCCTGGGAGTTAATGAAATTTTAAGACAAAGAAAATCTTCTGTAAATCTATCCAAACTCATTTTTGGAATCTGTGTTTCACTTTCTATAGAAATGGAGGAAACTGGTCAAAATTCTACTTAATATTAATAAACAGCAGAAAAAAATCAGCACGCAAAAGTTCAAGACAAAGAAACAAGATATCTGCAGAGTCTCAATGTATTTCACCCAAGATACGTATTAGTTGCAAAGAGAAAAGTAGTTGCTTTCCAGTGGAGAAATTTGGCTTGCACCATGGTAACCAAGCAACCAAAGTCAACACATTGGTGATTAGACACATCGATATCTAATCAATGCCTCCTGAAATTACCCACTGAGAATGACATAGCACCACTTCCAGTCTATGATGCAAGACATCAATCTAATTATGAGAAAACATCACAAAAACCTACATTGAGGGACATTCTACAAAACACCTGAACAGTTGTGGCAGATTGACTTACATACCCCAGAGAAAAATATGTTAGCAGGTGTGAACCCATTGTAAATAGGACCTTTGGAAGATATTGTTTTTAGTTAAGGTGTGACCACATCTTAAAAAAGAAATGTGCCCCCAGTCAAGCCTTGGCATGCTAATCATTACAAGACATACCTGGCTTTCAGAAATGTTAAAAAATGCACAGCTTAGAATCAATGAAATATGGTATGATCACCTCCATTTTGCACCCTCTTTGTGAAATGAAACCCATTAGGTTGAGGACTGGGTGAGGGGCAGTAAGTCCAGCTGATCCAGGAACTAGCAGGGTGGAAAGCCTTTCTGGAAGGGAAGGGACATATCTGGTGAGAGCTAGGGAACTCACAGTCAGGTCCTTAGGACACTGGGAAGATCAAAAATGTTAAGGTAGCATTTGAGATTTTAGTCCTTACAATATAACACCCCCTACTCCGAGTTAGCCATTGGCTAAATCGTTGGAAACCAAAGATTTCTAGTTCTTCTCCTTGGTGTGTGCCTCCAGTGAAGTCCGATGGGGCTGTGTGATTTGCTTTGCTCAATTAAATTTGAGCTGAAGTGACATGTGACCCTTCCAAGTGTAAGCTTTAATAGCCAGGGCACAAGTTGCCACATTTTTTCTTTCCCTTGGCTACAGTGGCCGCCAAAGTTTGGGGTGGTAGTTATCCCATCATCCTAGACCCCAGAGGAAGACACATAGAGCCCTCAGCCAACCCCCAATGGTGGGGTAACACAAATAAGAAATATAGCTTTCGGTTTTGAGCCACTGAGACTGGGGGATGTTTGTAACTGCAGCATAACCTTAGCCTTCCCTGACTGATACACTCTTGGTTGCAAAAATCTCATTGCTTCCAACACAGACACAAGCAGAGATTTTGGATTACCTTTCTGATGTATTATGCCAAGACTGAAGGTATGTCCACATCTGGGGCAATAGGGATAATTTTGTGTCCTAGAACCCTGGAAACTTCAATCATTGTTTGTTCTTCATCCAGAAATTCAAAGACTGATTTCAAGGTTTGAAAAAGTCATCAGTCATCATCTACCATAGTGTTCCCACATGTCTGTACATTATTACACAAAAATACTCTGACCCTGAAATAACAACACATCCCAAAGTAATTTGGGCGGAGAATAAAAATATATATTTGGGGCCCCCCTGAGGAGCTGGGGGAGGATGTGGAGGTGTTGGACTTCCTCACCTTGATTACTGCTGATGTTCTCACAAACACTGGGGACTGACAGCTTGACATGCTGAGCCCTCTGTCTTGGGGCTGGCCACTATGAGGCTTGTTACTGCAAAGGAGAGGCTGGACCTGCTTATAATTGTGCCTAAGAGTATTCCCCGGAGTGTCTCTTTGTTGCTCAGATGTGGCCCTCTCTCCAACTAAGCCACCTTGGCAGGTGATCTCATTGCCCTCCCCCCTAAGTGGGACCTGACTCCCAGGGGTGTAAATCTCCCTGGCAACGCAGGATATAACTCCCGGGGATGAATCTGGACCCAGCATCGTGGGATTGAGAACATCTTCTTGACCAAAAGGGAGATGCAAAACGAAACAAAATAAAGTCTCAGTGGCTGAGAGATTTCAAATGGAGTCGAGAGGTCACTCTGGTGGGCATTCTTACTCACCATATAGATAACACTTTTTAGGTTTTAATGTATTGGAATAGCTAGAAGTAAATATCTGAAACTACCAAACTCCAATCCAGTAGCCTTGACTCTTGAAGATGATTGTATAACAATGTAGCTTACAAGGGGTGACAGTACGATTGTGAAAACCTTGTGGATCATACTCCCTTTATCCAGCGTATGGATGGATGAGTAGAAAAATGGGGGCAAAAAAACAAAGGAAAAATAGGGTGGGATGGGGGGGTTGATTTGGGTATTCTCTTTTACTTTTATTTTTTATCCTTATTGTTACTGTTTCTGCTATAAGAAAAATGTTCAAAAATAGATTGGGGTGATGAATGCACAACTATATGATGGTACTGTGAACAGCTGATTGTACCCCATGGATGATTGTATGGTAAGTGAATATATCTCAATAAAACTGAATTTAAAAAAAATGAAAAAGAAGGAACTAAATGTTAATTCTTGAGCTGAAAAGTAATGGAAATTAAAAATCCCTAGGACATATTTCACAGGCCTGTGTATTGGGTGTTTTAAATGAGGTAATCCATTAAATTGCTTCACACAATGCCTAGAACATAGACTTTCTCAATAAATGCTGGCTACTACTATTTTAAAAATAGCACCATTATTAAAACATGCCATCATCAATTGTAACAAATATTCCACAGCAATGCAAGGTGTTGGTGCTGGGGTGGTGTATAGGAATCCTGTATTTTATACATAATTGTTCTGTAAACCCACAACTTCTCCAATAAAAAAAATTAAAAAGTAAAAAAAAAAAGAATTCTCTGACTCACACACATTGCCATGAATACCATCCTCCTTGAAAGTGGGTACAACAGCACATTCCTGATTTTTCTCTCCAGCCTTTTTCAGACATTTGAGGTCTCTGCCCTTGACTGATCTCCTGGATGACTCATTTTTTTATTGCTGTTCTATTAGCAATCCTGCACACAGAGAAATTTTCTCCCATTCCCTCCCACACTCTTCTCCTCTCTGCCCCCACCACGACCACCAGTAGGAAAAGAGCTTCATCTGGCATTAGTGGGCCTTTCTGCCCCTTCTGGACTCAGTTTACCCCACTGTGGTTCAAATAAAAGTTTTTCTGGAGGCAATTCTAATATTGCTTTCTGCTTCGGTTGAGCTGGGAACCTGGCTTCCCAGGAATGATTTTCCTTAAAGCAGACTGCCTGCTTTATACCGCATAAGTCATCCATCCAGCAGACTTCACCTTCCCTAACCACATTGGTTAGAATGCTTTGGGTCACACGTGACAGAAAGCCTGTCTCAAACAGGTTTAACTGGTCAACCATGACAAAAAATGTGGGTGCCTGTGCCCTGCCTTTAAATGCCCACAAAGATGGTGAGTAGTCCCCATGTGCTCTGCTGATATCTCTGTCACCATCACATGCTGCTAAGAACCACAGCACAGATGTGGCAGGAAGGCTGACTGTGAATCCAATATCACATGACTATGCCCCACGAAGAAGAACGGAATTCATATCCAGAGCTTAGCTGCAAGGGATTCTGGGAAATATAGTTTCTAGCCTGCCAGCCCCAGCTTACAGCCAGGTGCAATGGAAGCAACAGGTGCTGGGCAACTTTCCACTACACCCTCTTCCCCACCTTCTGGCAAATTCCTTTTCAGGTCTAGTTAGCTAGAGCACTTTGATTTCTATTGCTTGCAGTAAAAGACGCTGATTTATCATGTCAAGTGCCTGGTCAAACCATCTGATGATGAGACACAGATTTGCAAAAATTGACCAGTCTCTTGAACTTATTTGCGGTACTTTGTTTCTAAAGACAACCAAAGGGATCCCTCCCAGCCTTTTCTTTCCTCAAGAGGTAGAGGTATACTTCCTCTCCCCTTGAAATTGGCCTGGACATCTGGATTGCTTTGACACATAGATGGCGTGGGAAGTGTCACCTCATGCTTCCTGGGACCAGTTCTTAAGGAGCCTTGCAGTTTGGGGTTTTGCCCACTTGGAAGCCAGCCACCATGCAAAGAAGCCTAGGTTAGACTACTGAATGGCAAGAAACCACGTGGAGAAAGAGGGTGGTCCCTGCCTTTGAATTACCCAACCAAGGCTCCAAATGCGTGGATCCAGCCGTCTTAGACTTTCCGGTCCAGCCAAGTAACCAGTTTAATGCAGCTGCACAAATGAGCCCACATAAAACCAGCAGACTAACCATCCGGCCAACCCATAGAATCATGAGAAACAATGAATCATTGTTGTTTAAGCCTCTAAGTTTTGCGGTGTTTTGTTATGCAGCACAGATAACTGATACATTATTGACCAGCTGAGTGAATGTCATCGGGTCTCACCTTTTAAGCAAGCGGGCAACAGCTCACTAGAAGCAGCAGAAGTTTGAACAGTTGGATTTGTCGCCTTATTTTGTTGAGTATTTTACTCAGTCAGTGTCCTAGTTTGCTAATGCTGCAGAACGCAAAACACCAGAGATGGATTGGCTTTTATAAAACGGGGATTTATTTCGCTACACAGTTACAGTCTTAAGGCCACAAAGCGTCCAAGGCAACACATCAGCAATCGGGTACCCTCACCGGAGGATGGCCAATGGCCTCCGGAAAACCTCTGTTAGCTAGGAAGGCAGCTGGCATCTGCTCCAAAGCTCCGGCCTCAAAACGGCTTTCTCCCAGGACGTTCCTCTCCAGCAAGCTTGCTTCTCTTCAAAACATCACTCCCAGCTGCACTCTCTTTCCTCTTTGAGTCAGCTCATTTATATAGCTCCACCGATCAAGGCCCACCCCGAATGGGTGGGGCCAAGCCTCCATGGGAATATCTCATCAAAATTATTTCCCACAGCTGGGTGGGGCACACTCCAAGCAAATCTAACCAACACCAAAACTTCTGCCCCACACAAGACCACAAAGATAATGGCATTTGGGGGACACAATACACTCAAACCGGCACATTCCACCCCCTGGAACCCAAAATGGCATTATCTTTCCAAATACAAAATACATTCATTTATCACAAAAACTTAAATCATTTCAGTAACAAAAGTTAAGTACAAAATCCCATCAAAATCAGTTTAGGCTTGGTCAGTTCTAAGACATAATTCCCCTCTAGCTGTGGATCTGTGAACCTAGAACAAGTTATGTGCTTCCAATACACAAAGGAGAGACATTCATAGGATGAACATTTCCATTGCCATAAGGAGAAACAGTAAGGAAAACAGGGTTAACAGGAGCAAAACAGTTCCTAAAACCCACAGGACAAAGTCCATTAGATTTCAAAGTCCGAGAGTCATTTCCTTGGGGCTTGAGAGAGTGGGAGCCTAACCCTTCCCAAGGGCCTTTTCGGCAGCCCGTTCCTCTCCAAACACTTAGGTGAGTGCTCCAACATTTCCACACATTGGGGAGACCACCTTCTCGGCCCCACCCTCCTCAAACATCGGGGCAGCTCCCGGATTCCCTTCCATCTCCGGGGCACACGCTCAACCCCTTCAGAACAGTGTGGTGGCAGCCAGGCTCTCCCCAATTCCCTGGAAATGTGCTCCACCCTCTTTGGGACCTGAGGTGGCAAAACTCTTCCAGAGCATCGAGGCGGAAGGCCCGCCCTCGACCTCCAGGGCAAACTCACCCTTTCCATGCATGTGGGCTGCTCCGCTCTCCCAGCCCGAGACCTCCTGACTCCAGACCTCAACCTCCATGGCTCTGTCTTTGAAGAGATTTTTCCTTTAATTTTTTCCTTGTCTGTCTCCTCCAGTCCAGACCAGCAATGGCTCTGTCTATAAAGATCTTCCAAAAATTCTGTTGGCTTTGCATGAAGCATGCAGGGGTCAAAGCCATCAGACAATAGGAGTTTCCACAAATCCTTTCTGCTTAACTCCTTATCCAATCTTGGCTTGTCCTCAGGTTGGGCTGTAGCTTCTGGGATTCTACCCACTGGAAGCCCGTAATTTTCCAAGCCATCAACTTCTGGTTTCTTTGAACCCAAGAGTTCAGTTCTAAGTTTATCTCTCTCTGCTCGCATTTTACTATAAGCTGCAAGGAGAAGCCAGGATACGTCCTCCACACGTAGTCTGGAGATCTCCTCAGCTAAGTATTCCAAGTTGTTGCTTCCAGATTCTTCCTTCCATCTGACACCAGGACTCAATTTTGCCAAATTCTCTGCCACTTTAAAACAAGGATCGCCTTTCTTCCAGTTTACAACACATTCATCATTTCTGTTCAAGTCCTCATCAGAAGTATCTTTAGAGTCCATATTTCCACAAACAGTCTCTTTAAAGCAGTTTTGGCCTTTTCTATCAAGCTCCTCACAATTCTTCCAGAGTCTTCCCCTTATCCATTTGAAAAGCCGTTCCAACATGTTTGGTATTTGCAAACACAGCAGCAAAAGCACCCCACTCTCGGTACCAAAATCTGTCCTAGTTTGCTAATGCTGCAGAACGCAAAACACCAGAGATGGATTGGCTTTTATAAAACGGGGATTTATTTCGCTACACAGTTACAGTCTTAAGGCCACAAAGCGTCCAAGGCAACACATCAGCAATCGGGTACCCTCACCGGAGGATGGCCAATGGCCTCCGGAAAACCTCTGTTAGCTAGGAAGGCAGCTGGCATCTGCTCCAAAGCTCCGGCCTCAAAACGGCTTTCTCCCAGGACGTTCCTCTCCAGCAAGCTTGCTTCTCTTCAAAACATCACTCCCAGCTGCACTCTCTTCCTCCCCCCGAGTCAGCTCATTTATGTAGCTCCACCGATCAAGGCCCACCCTGAATGGGCGGGGCCACACCTCCATGAGAACATCTCATCAGAATCATTGCCCACAGCTGGGTGGGGCACATTCCAAGCAAATCTAACCAACACCAAAACTTCTGCCCCACACAAGACCACAAAGATAATGGCATTTGGGGGACACAATACACTCAAACTGGCACAGTCAGTTACCGGGATCCCTTGATTCTGGGTGTGTTTGTGATGATTTTGACTAGTAGGGAATGGTGGAAGTGAGGGTATGTGGCTTCCAAGGCTAGGTCAAAAGAAGCCAGAAGTTTTCTTTCCCCTGGAACACTGGCTCTTAGATTCCTAAGGTGCTCTGTAAGAAGTCCTACTTCTTACATGCCGTGAGGAAGCTCAAGCCAAGCAAAGAGGCTAGAAGTAGGTGCTCGGATCAGTAGCCCTTGCTGAGCCTTCGAGTCTTCCCAGCACAAACCATCTCCTCTGCGCCCTATCTGAATTCCTGACCCACTAAATCCATGCTCATAATGAATAGTCGTTGTTTTATACCACTAAGATTGGGGTCTTTTGTTACGCAGCAATAGCGCTGACATCTCGATGTATTCAAGGGCTAGCAAGGAAGCTTGAGTGTCCGGAGTAGCGTGAGAGAGTGGGAGAGTGGGAGGAGATTGGGAGGCAGGTAATTGTAGGTGAGGGTGAAGAGTGTGGGAGAAAGCTCCCCCAAGTGGCCCTCTCCATTCCTGGGATGTGCCACCAGATGTGGATGTTAACCACTGGGCATACAGCACGTGCTCAATAAAGAGTCATTGAAGGAATGCACAGTTTGTCCCTAAATGTGTTGCATCCAGATGTCTGTTTCGGGACATCTCAGACAAATGTCCTTGTCATTATGGCCACTTCCCCCTTGCATCCCAGCCCATTGAGTGCCCAATGACAGGGGTTGAGGGTTCTGAGCATCTGGTTATGTTTTGGCCTCTTCTGCTTCTTTCTGGTGGTGGGTTTCTCCTTATGCCCTGATGTCTTTCATTCTGAGGGTCTGGCTCTCTCTGTGTCTCTATCTTTCTGTGTGTTCCCTCTTGCCTCTGCCTCTCTCCCTTTCTGTCTCCTTCTTTATATATATCTCTGTAGACTTTCCATGTCTCTGTATCCCTCCCCATCCCCACACTCCTTCAAGCCTGGGACCCTTGGGTTTGGGGAGCATCTCACCCCCCCACCCCATGGTGGCAGGTGGTCAGACAACCTGACACCCCGGGGGGATTAGCTGCTCTGCCCCCTCACTCCTCCAGCTGCCCCAAGGGATTTGGTGCCCCTGATTCTTTCACTCCAGCTTGATTAAATTTCCTCGCCCTCACTTGTGAAGTCCCACGCGTTCTCTGATGGGGCTGGTTCTTGCGTTCCATCCTGTGCGTCCCCAGCCGCCTCCCGGGTCACCCAACGGGCACAGACCTTACAACGAGGACAGATCCCCACCTGGGTCCACACCTGAGCTGCACAGCTCACCCCCCACCCCCACCCCGGAAATGTGGGGTCATGCATCCATGTTCCCGGTGAGAATCTCACAAAAGATCATTGTGGAGGGCGGGGTGGGGGTTGCTTAGATTTTTTTCCATTTTCTCCTGCTCATTGTGAGGAGACACAAACATGTTTGAAACTCATGAGTTTTTTCCCTCATGCACAGATTTAAAAAAAAAATCTTTTTATGTTTGAAATAATTATAGACTCACAGGAAGTTGCAAAAATAGTAGACAGTTCTGCGTGCTCAGTAGTAATATCTCCCGTAACCATAGGACATTGTCAAAACCAGGTAATTGGCGTGGGTACGATACTGTTAACGAGACTAGAAACCTCTGTTTCCAGATTATTTTACACTTGCTCTTTTGCACACACACACCCAAGTACGTGTATACAGGTTTCTGGAGTCACATACACACACAATCCTTGTGCACACACCCACACACAGTCATACACCTGCATCCAAGCACATGCACACAGCATTGCATACACAAACATATACAAGGAGATCAAAGCAAGTATACAAGTGTGCAAATGCACAGTCACACGTGCACACAGCAGATCACAAGAAGGCACACTCAAACACCCATGAGACCTGTCACATATTCACCTGCAGCTGTGAACACTTCTGTAAAAGTGCACAGGCATTCCGTGACACACACATGGAGTCACACATCCACAGCCATGCATGCACAGCCACCCATGCACGCATGAAGTTGCATGCACATTCATGTCCACGCAGACTCAAGAACCTACCCCTGTGTACCTCTGCACATGACTGGTCACGTGGAGCCAAATGTGTTCGACACACACATTCACTAGTACAGATGTGCACACACAGTGTTCTCAAGCATTTTCTTCAATTGCACTTTCCAATGTATTTCTCCTTCTCCCCATCCCTTCTATAATGAGAGGAAAACATGCATACACACTCGTGCACATGCAAATGTGCACGCACACCCTCGCTGCTTGCCCATCTAGTCACCTGTGCTGGAAAAATCCGTTATTATTGTCATCCGCCCCCCTCCCTCCAAGCCATGCTGGTCACCATGGTTTCGGGAAGACGTTGTCTGCGTTTGCCAGTTTCTCTCTCTCTCTCTCTGGGTGTTTAAAGAAAACATTTGCTGCCTTGGTTTTAAGTTTTTCTGGCATTGGATTTAATAAGCATGCAAAAAACATTCAAAGCTCTGGGAGGGGAGAGAAACGAGGCTGTGTGTGCCAAGGCCTACAGTTGTAACCCGTTGGCTTCCTCCCAGGCTGTGTCCTTCTGAGTTGGAGGAGGATGTGGTGGGGGATGGGGGAGCTCAGGGGTTACTTATCGAACCCCAAAGTGGGTGAGCCAGCCACGAGGACACCCTGTCCCCGCAGCCCTGCCTGTCCCAGCCCAGCATCTCACCTACTTCCGATCTGACCTCACAACGCCCCTCGTCACCCCCATCGCTGGCAAAGTACCTCAAGGCATCCAAAACCAAACTCGTGATCCATCCCCCTGTAAACCTGGCCTCATCCAGCTTCCCCCACCCATCCCACTCTCCAAATCCAACCTCCACACACCAGCTCAGGCCCAGCCCCCATCGCTACTCTCCGAATCAGCACCCTTCCAGTGACATCTCTAAGATGGGGCTCCCCTTCGCTCACTGTGCCCCACGCCGGCCTGGCTGAGTTCCTAGAATGGGCCATTTCCCCCACCACTGCCGCCACCTCAGGCCTCTGCACATGCTAAGCCCTCACTCCTCTCTGCTTTCCTTAGTCGGACTAATTCATCCTTTAATCTCAGCTCAAACATCACCTCTTCAGGGTCATCTGTTATATGCTTGCTCATGTCACTGTAGACTTTTCTTCACTGCCTTGGGTTAGAATGTTTCCACGTTCAATGAATCCCCTTTTAGGTGATAAACCCCATATAGGAAGGGATTTTTGCCTGTCTTGTTCATTGCTCCTCTAGAACACCTCCTGAAACATAGAAGGTGCTCAATAAATATTTGCCAAATGAACAAATAATGACAAAATTTTTCAACCCACAGGTCCCTCCACCAACAGAAAACTGAAAATGTCAGACAGGCCTAGGGTTTTGACGTCATTAGAACTGAAAAAGTGGGATGGAGGCAGTCTTACTCATTTTAGAGAGAGTTTTATGGTTAGGAAGAGGGAGCTCATATTTCATAGAAGTAAAACTGATGAACATGGGTTTGTGTCCACAAAGAAAAAGGTCTGTCAGGATGTGCTCCAAACCGTCAAAAGTGTTGCCGCTGAGCAGTGAGATTGAGTTAAACTTTTACTTTTCTCTTCATGTCCTTCTTTGATCTTTTATAAAATTTGCGTTTTCAAATTGATAGTGCAATTCTCAACTGCCTTGCAGTTATAGGTAGTAGATAAGCTTTAATTTAAAAATTACATTTAAATAAGCACATTCGCTGATATGGCCATTCTGCCTCCAACAACTTATCTTAAGGAAATAAATGTGAATGTATGCAAAGATTTAGCCCCAAGCAGCTCTGCCACAAAGTTGCTTTAGTGGTAAACAGTGAACAACATAAATGACAAACAATGGGCCACTTGTCACTTAAATGATGGGGCAGCCATATAATGTAGACGAGAACTTCAAGACACAAAAAGCTATTTCCTATTGATTAAGTGAAATAACGTGCTGGATGATTCTGTTTTTAAAATATAAGGATGTGAACACAGAAACACTGGGGAAAAATCAGGGGAGGATAATAAAAAACTGTTAAAGGTGATTCCCTGGGCACGGAATGGTCATGGGTGATTTTAATTTTCTTTGTTGTTTACTCTAATTTTTCAGTTATCTACAGGGAACAGATACTCAAGTAATAAGAAAAAGACAAGGAATAAAAATCTGTTTGAAAATATGAATGAACAGAGAGACAAATGGCTATGGAAGTAGAAGATTGCTTGAAGGAGTGTGTACATGAATACACAGCTCCAACTCTTTTCCATCAGTGTAGACATAAATGAGGGTTTCTCTACCTTAGCTTTATTGATATTTTGGGCAGAATGATTCTTTGTCATGGGGGTGGCTGATGTGTGCATTGTAGGATGTTGATCAGCATCTCCGACCTCCACCCACTTAGAAACCAGTAACACCCTCCTCCCCCAGGTGTGACAATAAAAAATATCTCCCAATATGGCCCTTGGAGAGAAAAGTCCCCCTGCTTGAGAACCACCCACCCACCAAGACTCCCTCCGTTCCTTGGGCACTTGAACTACCTGTCACAGTGAGCTGGGAAACAGACCCCTGAACTACCTGTCACAGGTGAGCTGGGAAACAGACCCCTGAACTACCTGTCACAGGTGAGCTGGGAAACAGACCCCTGAACTACCTGTCACAGGTGAGCTGGGAAACAGACCCCTGAACTACCTGTCACAGGTGAGCTGGGAAACAGGCCCCTGAACTACCTGTCACAGGTGAGCTGGGAAACAGGCCCCTGAACTACCTGTCACAGGTGAGCTGGGAAACAGACCCCTGAACTACCTGTCACAGGTGAGCTGGGAACCTTAAAGGGGCATGACAACAGAGGGATTATCTGGCTCAGTCCTCACCTGCAAGACCCCGTTTCCAAGGCCCCTCACCTGCCTGGAGCCCGTAGCAGCTGCTCTGAGCTGAAACCTGAGTCTCTGTTCCCACGGCCGATGACAGAGGCTGGAGGTGGGGGGCAACCAGACCCACAGAGACCCCTCCGGGAGCCGGGAGCTGACTCTGGAGGCCAAACGGAAGGTTTGACCACACACTGGGTCATCTTACACTTATGGAACCAGAGACCTGAACCTCAAAGCTGGGTAGGATGGTGACTTTAGATTCCCTGACATCGATCAACCCTTGGTCACATAGAGGTGGTTTGATTACTGAATGGTGGATTGCTTGAATCATGGTCATGCCTTAAAAAATCATATATTCTAGATTAGTGGTTCTTACCTGCGGTGATTTTAGCCCTCCCAGGGACATTTGGTGATGTCTGGAGACATTTGTGGTTGTCACAACTTGGAAGGTGTTCCTGTCACCTGGTGAATGGAGACCAGGGATGGTAATCAATACCCTACAGTGTGCAGGACAGCCCCCAACGCACACACACACAGCAAAGAAAAATCCATCCTCAAGTGTCAATAAGAGCTGAGGTTGGGAACCCTGAACTAGATTCACAAAACAGTAATCATAAGAGTTAACTTTATTTTTTTGTGCATTTAGTGATTACCATTCTCTCCATGTGTTGTCCAACTGAAATGTCACAATTCCCCTGAGAGGTAAAGACTATGAGATGAAGAAACTGAGACCCAAAGAGGGGAAGTCACTAATGTGAGGTCACACCGTGAGCAAATGATAGAGCTGGGACGTGCAGCCTCTGATCACTGAGGTGGACTGCAAACCACAAAGCATCACTATATCCCTTCCATAGGATGGTTTTATTATAAGACTAGGAAAGCAGGAGAGGAATCCCTTGTCCTATTCATCACTATAACCCCAGCATCTGACACACAGTAGATGCTCAATCAATGTTTGTTGAATGAATGAAATGAATTAGAGAGTCTAACGATAATAATCATGCAGAAGCTCGTGGGATGGAGAACATCTTCTTGACCAAAAGGGGGATGTGAAAGGAAATGAAATAAGCTTCAGTGGCAGAGAGATTCCAAAAGGAGCCGAGAGGTCACTCTGGTGGGCACTCTTATGCACACTTTAGACAACCCTTTTTAGGTTCTAAAGAATTGGGGTAGCTGGTGGTGGATACCTGAAACTATCAAACTACAACCCAGAACCCATGAATCTCGAAGACAGTTGTATAAAAATGTAGCTTATGAGGGGTGACAACGGGATTGGGAAAGCCATAAGGACCACACTCCACTTTGTCTAGTTTATGGATGGATGAGTAGAAAAATAGGGGAAGGAAACAAACAGACAAAGGTACCCAGTGTTCTTTTTTACTTCAATTGCTCTTTTTCACTCTAATTATTATTCTTGTTATTTTTGTGTGAGTGGTAATGAAGGTGTCAGGGATTGATTTTGGTGATGAATGTACAACTATGTAATGGTACCATGAACAATCGACTGCACGATTTGTTTTGTATGACTGCGTGGTATGTGAATATATCTCAATAAAATGAATATTAAAAAAAAAAATCATGCAGAAGCAATCAGACGAACCCATATCAAAAGACAACCTACAAAACAACTAGCCCGTTCTCTTTGGATGTCTTTTGGATGGAAGACATAGAAAATCTGAAATGTTCAGACATGAAAGGTGAAAGCAACCCGTGAGCCTGATCAGAGCCCAGATGGAAAAGAAAAGAGATATAAAGGACACTGTGGGGACAGCTGGCACAATTTGAATATGGATTGTATCTTGGATGATGACATGGAATCAATGTTAAAGTTCATGAATTTGATCATTGTGTCCTGACTATGGAAGAGAACAGTCTTGTTCTTAGAAGGGAACTTGTTTAAGTGGTTCAGTAACAATAACAAGATCGTGGGACTATTGCAAGTTTTGGTAGTCTTTTCAAAATAGAAAGCTTAAAGTCAATGTATGGAAGGTGACTCAGCAATAAAAAGGGACAAGCCATCGATACATGAAACAACTTAGATGAATCTTGAGGAACTTTCTCTGAGTGAAGGAAAAAAAAAAAAAACAATCCCCAAATGTTATATAGTGTATGGTTGCATTTATATAATATTGTAAAAAACTTTTTGTTTTGAAATAATTTCAGACTTACAGGAGAGTTGCAAAAATTATATAAAATACATGCAGAGAACTCCAACATAGTGCTCCCCAGATACCCAGATCCACCACTTTTAACATTTTGCTACATTTGCTATATCAATTATCTATCTACCTACCTTCCTACCATGTGTCTATCTGTCCATCCATCCATCATATCTATCTAGCTAGCTAGCTATCTACCATGTCTATCTGTCCATCCATCCATCCATCATCTATATCTATCTATCGATCTATCTATCTATCTATCTATCTATCTATCTATCTATCTATCTATCTATCTATTAATCCATCCATCCATCCGTCATCATTTTCTAAACATTTGAGCATCGTATATAACATTTTTGAAATAACAAAATTTGCCAGATGTCATCACTGGGAGAACCTGGGTGAAGAGTACGTGAGATCTCTGTACTATTTCTTACAACTGCATGTAAATGCAGAATCATCTCAAAATCAAAAGTTAATAGTACAATCATAATACTGTTCTCTCATCAATTGTAACAAGGTACCGCACTAATGCAAACTGTTAATAATGGGGGCGGGTATAAGGGAACTCTGTATTTTCTGCATGATCTTTCTGTGAACCTACAACTTCTCTAATTAAAAAAAGAAAGGAGAATACACAGCAAGCTTTAAAAATGTTTAATACAAAATACATAATACTTATAATTTTCTGTGTGCTTACTATGTCCCAAGCAACGTGTTAAGCATTTTTAATGCATTAAAAATGATTCTCACAGCAACCTGTCAGGTAGGTCCTGTAGCCATGACCATTTTACAGAGAAGGAAACTGAATTTTCCTTTGATCAAAAGAATCATTTGATCAGAGAAGCATATCAGAATCTCAGAAGTGGGGGGTGGGGATGTGCAGACTTACAAAAGCCTTCTCACAATAACACAATAAAGATAATTATTATCATGATCACTGTCATTTCTTGAGGGCTGACTAGATGATGTCTGGCACTAAGTGCCCTCTCTGTGTGAGCTCTTTTTGTTTTACCTTTTATTTTGAAATACTTTCAAACTTACAGGACACTTACAAAAATAATACAAACCCCATACAGAGAACTCCAACATAGCTCTCCTTCCCCCAGATACCCAGATCTACCAATTTTAACATTTTGCCACATTTGCCGTATCATTCTATCGATCTACCCATCTAGCTGTCTATTTATCAGTACATTTTCTGAACACTTGAGTGTAGACTGTATATATCAAGCTCCCTGAACACTTAATACTGCCAAGTGCATTTGCTAAGAACAAAGATATTCACTTATGTAACTACTTTAAGTGCAGTTACTCAGTTCAAGAAATTGAACATTGCTATAAACATGGAAGTCTATATTCCAGTTTTTCCAAAAGTCCCAATAATACCCCTTTGAGACTTTTCTCCTCCCTTGTTAGATCCTATCAAGGACCACATATTGAATTTAATTATTATTGTCTCTTTCGTTGCTTCTGTGTTGGCGCTTTTTATCTTCACTTTATCCTGAGGGAGTAGATGTTATCAGTAGCCTGTTTTGCAGATGAGCAAATTGAGGAATGGACTTTGACCTGAGGGCAATAGGGAGCCATGGAAGAGGTTATAGCAGGAGAGGAATGTCATCAACTTTGCTTTCCGTGTGGACATGGGACTCAGCTCATCCTGCCTCATCCTGAAGCCTGGGTTCCTGGGTCACCACCTTCAGAGGATTAGAAGGGTTGGGGGGCTGACAACACTCGGATGTACTGCTGGAAAACACCATCTACCACCATGCTTGGTCTTGGACACTTGTCAATCCACCTGCCCTGCTTGTGACTCTGAGCCAATCGGTGGAAATTCTGCAGCATCCTGTGACCCGAGTAGAAAGAGGAGAAGATGGCAAATGTTCCACCATTGTGCCCTCAGCTCCCTCAAGGGCACAGTTGTTGGTCTCTTCTCCCCAGACCCCCCAAGATCTCTCTGCCTCCTGCCCATATCATATCTCAGCTGACTCTTCCATCTGTCAACACACCCAACCTTTCCGCTCAGGCTTACTCGTGTGGCTTCTGTTGGTGACAACCAGAGTCCCTGAATTGAGATTCTGCCCCAGTGAACGTCTGCACTAGCTCTCCTCTCCAGCATTTTCACCCCTTAATCCTCTGGGCTTTCTCCCCCCAAACCCACACCTGACTGCATCCTCTTCCCCAAACATCTGGTGTGAACCCATGACTCCCATTCCACGTCCATCAGAGTGACACTCCCTGACACAAAATGAACCCAACTCTCCACTCCTTTGCACCCGCATCAGTTTCCAGGACAACTGGAAAAAAACACACATTAGGATGATTGGAATCTCCACCAAGCCAGAGACAACCCCTTGGCAGCCCTTCTTGGTCTCTCTGGGGGTGTGCTTCCTTCCGGAATGCACTGATCTACAAATACAAGCTCACTCCACCTCCTTTGCTTTTTTGCTCACTGCCTCAATAACCATCCCCCCAAGTTATCACATGGCTGGCTCACTCCTACTCTTCAAGACAGCCTTAACGTCACTTCCTGTTTCAGGAAATCCTTCCTTGACCAGCCCCCAAGCCCAAGTATACCCCCTCTCCTAAGTCACTGTCTTCAGATGAGACCTAGCCATGCCAACATCTTGATTACAATCTCTGAATGACTCAGAAGCAGAGAGCCCGGCTAATCCGCAGCTGGATTCCTGACCCTCAGAAACCATGAGATGGTCAACATTGTTGATTTAAGCCTCTAAGTTCTGGGGCCATTTGTTACACAGCAACATATAACTAATACACTATTGCTATGATTAGGAGAAGTTTTATAAAGTGATAAGTATATGGGCTTTAGTAGACACTCTTGAAGGGTGGAGTCCCTACCTCCCAGCTGGGTGTTTGCCCCACTCTGAGCCCCAGTTTCCTTGTCTGTAAAATGGGAATGATAATAATATCTGCTTCCTAGGGTTGTCAGAAGGATGAAATCCAGGTCAAGCCCTTAGCTCAGGCCCTGCAGGTTGGGATTGGACAGGCACAAGGGGTGTTGTCTTCGGGGACAGGGACTGCCTCATCTCTGACGCCCCCCACCCCAATCCCAGAATCTGAGCCTGGTGGACTTTCAGCCACTGCTTGTTTGGTAATGCAAGATCTGTCTGTCCTGTCTGTCTGTCCTTTGGCGAGTCGTTCTGTGCACTCTGTCTGTGCGCCCTCTGCCCCGGCCGCGAGGGGATGGGGCCGCAGGGCTGGGGCCTAAGAAGAGCTGGGGGAGGGACGCAGCGCCCGCCCCGTCCCCCGATCCCCTCTCCGGGCCGCCCCGCTGAGTCCCGAGACCCTCTGCGCAGCCACTTCTCTCCCGCGCTCTGGGGAGACCACGCGCGCGGCGGCCGTTACCCCAGCAACGCCCAGATGCCCAGCAACAAGTCCGCGGCGCGGGTCACGTGCCCGGCGCGGACCAATCCGTGGGCTCGCCCGAAACAGGTCAGCCCGGGCCAAAGTCCGCCTCCTTTCCTCGCTCCCTCCCGCGCAGGCGGCTCGGAGCTAATTACCGTAATTGCGGTGGGAGAGCGCGCGGGGGCACGGCGGGCAGGAGCAGAGGGCTGGGCGGGCCCCGAGGGGCTGAGCGGGGCGGCCAGGAAGGCAGGACCCTCTCCCTCCCGGCAGCCTCGCTGCTGCCCCTACTACCGCCATCAGAGCGCTTATTAAGCGCCTACTGTATGCACCCCCGGAGTTGGAGAGGAGCCCTAGCTCCAATTGGGTAGATCTGGAATAGGGGGCTCAGGGAACGTGTTTCACCCAAGACTCAGGAATTGTTGAGTCGCTGTTGGCTGTATTGGATTAAGGCCCCTATTCCATTGAATCTAGGCTTCCTCCTATAACCTATGAAGGGGGTGTATAAAACGCTTTGAGCAGACAGGGGTTCGAATCCCGGCTCTGCCATTTAAATGCTGTGCCTCCCTAGGTGAGACCCTTAACCTCTCTGGGCCCAATTCCTCACCAGTTTTCTTTTGTTTGTTTGTTTGTTTTTAATAAAAACAGGGAGAGTGTAATATTTATTTCTGGAACCCATGAGTATTTAAAGAGAGACTGTACGTGAGGTATACAGTAGGCACTCAATAAACAACAGCTAGCCATCATCATGGCCCCAGCTCACGGCTGTGAGAGCTCCAAGTGTCACCGAATGCCTCTGAACCTCAGTTTTTTTCCACAGATAAAATGAAGTCATTTGAGAAGGGGCCTCCTATAGAACTGGCTGCTGTTAGGGCTTGTTTCTTTGCCTGATGTTTTCTTAAAATAAGCCCAAATCTGGGGCTTTCATGACAAAGGCCCCGGCAGGCATCTGAGTTGTTGATTCCTGGACTGACCTATCTCTTCGATCCCTTCAAGTTCTTTGCTTTATTATTATTTTTTTTCATCCACAAACATTAACTGAGCACCTACTGTATTCTAGGCCTCCAGCCTCCTTGGGGAGAACACAGGCTCCAAGGTAGGCTAAACCACGGCCACCAGAAGTGCCCAGGGTCTCACGGGACAAGAAGGCAGATCTGATCTTCTTTTCATTTCTCCAAAGCTGGGTCCCACCTCTGGGCCTTGGCACTTGTTGTTCCCTCAATTTTTACAATATGTGGTTCTGAGCCTCCTCCAAAAGCTGAGAAAGGAGGACACGGAGTTCAGGATCCTTCCAGGACTAGTGAGGAAACCAAGTCTGTGGGGAGGCCCCAGGACTCTTCTCTCAGGCATCAGGGCTTCCTTCCTCGATTGTGCACCCCGAGATACTGGAGGCTGGTCTCATCCAGGGCACGGATACCAACCACAGAGCGTGGCTAAGAGCGGAGACTCTGGCTTCAAAATGGCAGCTCTCCCCCTTCCTTGCTGTGTGACCTTGGGCTAGTGGCTCGACCTCTCTGTGCCTGCTTTTTCCCTTCTGGGAAATGGGAATAATGGCACCCAGCTTGGGAAGTTAATGGGAGGATGAGATGAAGGAGAGAGAGCTGGCTACCAATAGGTGTTCATTAATTAGCAGCTGACATTCATATTTAAACAGAAAATGGATTTATTAGAAGGCTGTTATTATAAGGCCACAGAACCAACAGGAAAGCTGGAAATTTTATTTTGGGAACAGGCAGGAGAGAAGCCCAGTTCTGGAGAGCAGCAGCTTGGAGGTGTAGGGGGAAGCCTGCAACCCTGGCCCCAGCCGGCCACTCTCTTTCCTGATGACCATGAGCTAGTAATCTAATCTCATCTTGCTTCCCTTTTCCCTTCATCTTTCAAACAGGAATTAACCTTCATGTTCTGGGTAGTTGTGTGTGAGTGAGAGAGAGAGAGAGATTTGAGCAGATAACAATGTGGGAAGATTCTAGAAGGTTCTAGAAGGCCACAGTTTCATCCACAATTATTTATTGGAGTCCAATGTTGGCAGGACATCATGCTGGGTTCTATAGGGCTGCAAGGGAGTGTGTTAGAGCCAGGGAAAAGAACACCATAGAGGGGAGTGGGAAAGCCAGGTTTGAGTCCCCACTGGGCCTCTTACTTGCTGTGTGAACTAGTGCAAGTTGATTTCCCTCTCTGGGCCTCAGCGAAATGAGGGGTAGGAGGCTCTGTAAAAGGAAGTTGTCTTTGCAGATCCCTCCTTTGCTCCATACTTGCTGGGCGTCCTGGGGGAAATGCCACCACCTCTCTGAGCCTCTATTTCCTTATCTGAAAAATGGGGTTCCATTATTGTGCTGCAGGGGTGCTGTGAGGGTCACATGGATGAGATCATTCATTCATTCACTCAATAACTATTAATTCTAGATGTTGGAAAATAGCAGTGCTCTAAATGGGCAAGACCCTTGTCCCCTGTGGGTCTTGTTTAGATATAAGTGTTGTTTGTGAAGGGATCTGTTAATCGCCGTATAATATATAAAGCCCGTAGCACATCAATAATGACAGATAAACGAACATTCCAATCATCAGTCATCCTCATTGTCATCTTCATCATCACCACCATCATCAGCCATCAAGCCTTGTGCAAAATAGATGCTCATTAAATGCCAGCTCAGATTACCACCACAATTCCAAAACTCACTTTGCAAAGCTCTCTCCTCTCCCACCGGGCCTGAAGTGTTAGGGTGCCTGGCGTTTGGGGTGATTCTTCTTCAGGGGGTGGGGAAGCGGGTACTTCATTAGGGAGTCCCTGGCAGCCTCTGGTGGGGAGGGCCCCCCGTGGGTGGTCCTGTTTGTGTGTTCTGCCCCTTCTGGGTAAATGCTTCCGTTAATCTCCCCCAGCCTGGGCGTGAGAGTCAGGTTTCGGGGCCCCAAGCAGATGTTGTCCAGAGTAGCCCTGTTTCCTTAATCCTCAGGGCTCCAAAACCTGTGCTTAGAGGAGAGAACAACAGGCTTGCTGAGGCCACCATCTGTGCAGTCTCGATTAGTAAATGTTCGTGAGGGTGGTGGGGCAGAGGTCTCTATAGTAACGGCTGAGGAAGGGGCTGTGTGTGTGTGTGTGTGTGTGCGCCAGGCAGGGGGACAGGGAGGGCAAATCCCTGGAGACCCTTATTCCTAGACCTTTTTTCTGCCCTGATGGGTTATTAATTAGTACTCTTTGCTGGCTTATTTTCCCTGGAGATAATTAGCTGCTGTTCCTACTTGGAGTCTGGCAGGGACATTTTCAAAAGAGATTCATTCACTTCTGCCCACCTGCACCTGCCTTTCCCCTGGGACATAAGGCAAATGTTGCAGAACTTGGGGATCCGGGGGTGGGGGTGGGGGGAGACTGATTAAAGGGACCCCCTCCGTGAAGCTGAGGTCTGAGGCAGAGCCCAAACAGTGCGGGTCTGGTACACAGTAAGTGATTAATAAGTGCCAGCTATGATTATTCTTGCAAGAAGTAGAGTCACTGAGCCTCCCGAGGAGCCAGTGGTTTGCAAGGGCATGTCACCACCTCTGTTCAGATGGACCAGTCAGACTCAAAGGCAGGCAAAGATGTGTGAGGGACAAGGATTCTGCGGCCAAGTGGGACGTGTCCAAATGAGCCAAGTTCAGACTCTCCTCCTGGCCTTTGCACATGCTGTTCCCCCTGCCAGGAACACACTCCTGGCAACTTCACCTCGCTCACTGCTCCTCATCATTTGGTCTCAGTTGAGATGGCACCTCCTACAGGAAGTCTTCCCTGATTTCCCCTCCTTGGACCTGGGTTAGGTGACTCCTCTGGTGGCCTGTGCTTCCTGTGTCACACCTTTTCCACTCTGAGCTGTAATTGCCTGGGAACAATTACAACTCAACTTTTGTTGAGGATTATGTCTTGTTCTACTAAATAGATTATTGAGTTGAAAAACAGCAAGACTTACAAAGTGGGCATGGAATGCTACCTTATGTATTTTTAAAGGGGAGAGAAGATGCTACACACTTATTAGATGGTTTTTAAAAAACCCGACAATACCAAGTGCTGGCATGGCTACGGCGCAATCAGAACTCTAATCCTCTGCTCGTGGGAAGGCAAAATCGTGCAGCTACTTCAGGGAATGTTTGGCGTTATAAAGTTATAAAGATAAACACCTGCCTGCCATATGACTCAGCCATCCCACTCTGAGGTATTTACCCTAGAGAAATGAAAATGTTTTGTCCACACAAAGACCTGTACGTGAATATTTATAACAGTTTTATTCATTATCTCCCAAGACTGGAAGCAACCCAAGTGTCCCTGAACTGACAAATGGTTAAACAAACTGTTGACCATCCAAATAATGGAATACTCCTCGGCAATCAAAAAGAATTAACTCCTTATGCACTCAACAACCTGGATGAATCTCACATGTATTATACTAAGTGAAAGAAGCCAGGTACAAAAATCTACGCACTCTGTGATTCCATTGATATGACATTCTGGAAAGGGCAAAACTATAGTGGTTGTCAGAGGTTGGGGGTGTAGGGGATGGGGATAGACTACAAAGAGGCCCAAGGGAACTCTTTTGGGGTGATGGCACTGCTCTGTGTCTTGACTTTGGTGGTAGATATTTCACTCTATGACCCCTAAATTATACTCAGTATACCTGACTATAAAAAAAGAATTTAAGAAAAGCTAGAAAGGTGTGGTGGGGAGGGAGAATAAATGAGCTTATAGATGCAGGGAAACCCTCGGGAAAGAGAAAGAGAACAGAGTGGACAATTAGCAAGGGTGAGAACTTGGAATTGGCAGGCTGGGGTCCCCATCCTAGCTCAAATATATACTTTATGTTGTCCCTTTCCCTCTCTGAGCCTCTGCTGCCCCATCTGTAAAATGGTGCTGTCAGATCTGCTCTGCAGCCCAGCATCCTGAGTGGGGAGGCTTTCTGTGTTCTCCTTGAGTCTCAAAGAGGGGACCCCGAGGAGGACAGCATGTGGGGAAGCAGGGAGGAGTTTGAGGGTTGGAAGTTCAAATCCCAGCTCTGCCCCTCACTTTCCAAGATGCCTTGAGCTAGATTTGTATCCTCTCTGTGCCTGTTTCCTCATCTGCCAAATGGTGGCATGAATGGTAGATATTTCAGGAGGTTTCCTTGAGGCTTATAAGAATGGGCATTTAAAGTGTTTCCCACAGAGCCTGGCAAAAATGAAAGCACAAGGAGGGAGAGAAGGAAAGGGAGGTGGGTTTTCCCGCGTGGTCTGAGGAACTGCTCTTAAGGACTCTGGTCTGATGTTGGGACCCCTGCCCACCTCTCTGATTTTATCTCCTTCCAGTCCCCTCCACTGTAGTACATCCTCCAATACACCCATCCTTTCTCCTCTCCCAAGGCCTTTCCACTAACTTCCACACAACACTCACCCCCTAAATATTCCAATCCCACTCCTTCTTGGTCTCCAGGTCTCAGCTCAAATGATCCCACCCCAGGGAGACCTTCCCTGATGACCCAGGCTAAAGCAATGTCCCCCTCACCAGCTAGTCATGTTCCACCCACAGGGATGAGCTGCTTCCTGTTTTTTGCAAATAAAGTTTTATAGGCACACATCCATGCCCATTCATTTACATACACTCTAAGTCTGCATTTGTCTACAAAGGCAGAGTTCTGGAGCTGCAACAGAGACCCTATGGCCAGCAAAGCCAAAAACATTTACTTTCTGGTCCTTTTCAGAAAAAGTTGGTTGACCCCTGTTCCATCACAGCTCCCTGCTTTGTTTTCTCCATAGCAGTCATCATGATGTGAAGTTATCCTGCTCACGTATTTGTTTGCTTGTTTATTGCACTGCCTTTTGTGCTAAACAGAGAGCAAAAGTCACATCACGTCCGTCCCCTGCTGCCTTCCCAGTGCCTGGCACGCAGCAGGAATTGAAAAGGAAATTTGTGGAATGAATGAATTTATGAACATAGGCATGGAGACAAGTATATGTGTCCATTCTTTGTAGAATGTGGGAGGAGGACAGGGCATAAGAATTGTATAAACAAATACTTATTGTAAAAAGAGGGGACAGATGCTGTGTGTAAAAATGAAAGCGCAGTGGAGGGGGGCATTGCTTCACTCACTCCCACACAGTTTCACACATGTGTGTCCACACCCTCATAAAAGACACAGAATGAGCCAAATCTCAGGGTGGAGGGGAGAGTCCTGAAGTGTAAGAATGCTCTTGTTACTACAAAATCCTCCTCTCTGCAAAAGAGATGGGAAACACAGGACAGCTAAATGCAATGTGTGACCCTGAACTGGATCCAGGATTGGGAGAAAATGCTATAAAGGATAGCATTGAGACGTTTGTCAATATTGGTATATGGACTGTGGATTAGACTGTAGAGTTACACAATTTTAACTTCTTGATTGTGATCATTGTATCCTGTTTACACAGGAAGAAGTTCTCGATCTTGGGGATTGCATGTTAACGTGTTTAGGAGTGAAGGAGCAACGTGTATGCAACTTATTCTTAAATGATTAGGAGAGAAAGAGAGGTAGACAGAGACAGAGAGACAGAAATATATCTAGAAAGGAAGACAAAGATTTGCTAAAGTGGCAAATGTTAACAATGAGGGGATGACTCTAAATAAAGTCAGTGGGAGTTCATTGCACTATTCTTGCAACTTTCCTATGGGCTTGAAGTTTTTTTCAACATAAAAAAGTTAAAAAAATAAAAAATGAAGGGAAAAAACAAACAAACAAACCAACAACCCAGGACAACATCTCCATGTTTTCCTCTTCCTCTTGACAAAACTTCTCTCACAAGCTCTCTGCTCCTTCTTTGGAACCATGGAGCTAGAGCTGGCACCCAAGGGAGAGGCAGAATGGAGAAGTCAGAGGAGTGATTCAGATGAGTTCACTCCAGGGACACACTTGACAGTGAATTTGCTGAGTGTGTACTATGTGTACTGTGTAGGTCTGTGTCTATATGCACCTACACTTCATGGGTTGAACTCAACTTTTCCCCAGTACATTACTAGAGTCAACCCTTCATTTGGGTGGCCTTGGTCATGGGCTCTGGCTGCCTTGCTTGGGTGTACTGGCTCTGTAGATGAGCTGCAAGGGGACTCATTTGTGAGCTCCAATTCCATGAAATGAGAAGCCCTATCAGAGAACTAAACTGGAGAGGGTACAAGCCAGAACATAAATCCCTCTGTTGTCATACATACCACATTTGAGTATACCTATTTTTTCAAGTCCTGACTCTTCTTAAAGGCAAGATTGCCTGCTCAATTCATGGACAAGCCCTCAGTGCCTCATACAATAAAAGTTTGTGGAGGAAATAAATGTACAGAATGTTCTCAGGAAATGACAATAGCTATGTTCTTGGAAAACTTACCACATCCAGACTTCACTTTTAGTGCCATGCCAGGCTATAGTGACACAAGACAAAGAAAATCAGTAATGCTGATCTGGATTTATTTAAATTTTTGATATTGTTTTCATTGTGGATTTGGGGCATTCATTTAGGTTTCTTAAAATATTCCTTTTGGATTGTAGGGTGTGTGAACATATCTCAATAAAATTGCATTAAAAATTACTAATAGAAGACTCCAAAAATCCATCCTTTAGTATGATCTCATATTTTACAATCTGCTTAGAATGTATTTGTAGTTACTCTTTGGGAGATTATCTATTTTTTATTTTACCCATTTCCTACCAAAGCCTGATGGTTTAAACTAGTTATTTTATATATTGATAATGAATGTATGTGTCAGACATAATGACTTAAAGTTGTTCATATATATATATATATATATATATATATATATATATATATATGACTTTTCTTGGTTGAGTTTTTTTGTTTGTTTGTTTGATGCCCCTTCAAATTTTCTGTGTGTGCCTGAGGCAAGCACATTGCCTGTTTCACTCTAGTCCTGGCCCTAATTATTTCCATTGTGTCATTAACTCTTCATCGTGATGCTCTGAGAAGGTACTACTAGTACCTCCACTTCACAGTTGAGGAAACTGAGGCACTAGAAATTTCCCAAGGTCTCACAGCTAGGAGGAGGAAAACCTGGATTTGAACCCAGATCTTTTGTTTTTTTTTGGCTCAAAGTCAGTTCAGTAAAGCTCTATAATAAACTGAGTTATGAACTGAGTTTTGAGTCAGGCCAAAACTCCTAAGTTTGAGCCTCATCTCTGTCTCCAGTCTTCTCTGAGCCTTCCATTTCTGTGGACCTCAGTTTACCCATCCGGAACTGGACTGAAATATTCTGAAGGTTCTCCATTCCCCACCCCCAACACAGCTGGAGGATGGGGAGAAGCAGGTCCCAGCCATGAGTGAAGTGGGAGTTCTGAAACCCAGGAGGGGGTTTGCCCTGGTGGGGGACCCTGGGAACCACAGTGAGTGACACCTCTCACTCCAGAAAACCTCTAACCCCATTTTGGGTAGATGCCAGACTTTTATTCTGAAGCGGAGGCCACAACCTATGAGGTAATCTTTGGAGCTGCATTTCGAGGCGGAGTGCCATTGGCCTGTTGGCAAAGCCCCTCCCAGGGTTCCCGGAGCCCCGCCTTCCCCGAGGCCCATTAAAGCGCACATCCTCGCCTCGGCAGCCACCAGACACCTGCATCTGCCAACACCACTGGAAGCAGGTGAGGAGAGCAGGCGAAGGGCCGGAGTCACATGGGGGGTTGGGTTGGGGGAGTTGGAGAGATCCGGGATCCTGGGGACGGAGCTGGTTTGCAGGTCAGCGCGTGGGCATCTTCCCACAGAGCGACAGAGAGACGGTGAAGTTTGGAGGTTTGGAAAGCTGTGACTCTTATCCGGCTGATTGCCTGGGAGGTGAGTTCTGGTGTCGTGCCACAGAGAGGGGAACAGGTATAAGTTGGAGTTGCTCCCTCTCCATGTCTCCCCCCTCGCCATTCTGAAGAGCCTCGAGAAGAGGATCAGGGGAGAGGAAAGAAATGAGGGGGAGGGTTTCCCCAAGAGTCAGAGGAGCGGAGACAGGAGCGGGGTGAGGGGGGGAGGAGGGCGTTGGGGAGGAAGCGAGGGAAAGAGGGAGTCAAGTCAAGTTTCCTTCAGTTCCAGGCTGCGGAACAGCTCTCTGCGGACCACGGGAAAGATGCCGCTGTTCATTTCAGCATCGAGGCCCCGGACAGCGTTTCGCCGAGTCCGGCGAGGCATCCACGAACGGTTTCAGCATCTGGGCTCGGGACAGCTCCCACCAGGTCCGGGAGCCGATTTCGTTTCAGCACCACGGCTCTGGACAGCTCCCCTGATCGAAGAGAGCGCTTTAACCCTGAATTGGGGGCGGGGAAGGGGGGTGAGGGGAGAGGATGTCATGGGGCTTCTGACGCTTCTGGAGACCTACCCCTCATTTGATGGGGCTTTTGACGAATTATTTTCCAGATAAGCAGACGAGATGAAACTGCACACATATATAAGTCTGAAACACCTGTAAGTCCATAATTCCCAACAGGTAAGATGGCCAGTTGGTAGACCGTGGGGGGAAGGAATGCCTTCCAAGATAACATTCTGCACCCTTTCCGGACTTCTCTGAGAAGCATTGTGCCAAGCATTTTATATACTTTATATCATGCCACCTTCAACCCTAGAACATGGGTGTTATTATGACCAGGTGACAGTTGGGGAAACTGAAGTCCAGAGAGGAACTAGAGAAATCACTGGCCCAAGGGGTTGAGTCTTTGGAGATCAGCTTGACTCAGGTGAGGGGGAAAGGCTGGGCCGGGGATCTCTGACTTGGAGCAAAGCATGGCGATGAAAACTGAAGCAGTTGCGGTCTAGTGCTGTATGGAAGACTAGTGATTTTGTTGTTCTAATATACTATGACAACAAGTCACAGCCGGCCTCACAGCATGGACTCCTGTCGACCTCTGCCCGGAGATGGAAAAGCCAGTGTGGAGGATGGAGGGCCAGTGAGTGGGCTGGCTATCTCCATTGGGCAAGGGCATGGGCAGGGGAGAAAATAAAACAGGATTATTGACTCCATGAACATACAGCCATGCAGCAAGTGTGCTGTTGGCTGTATCACATATCACTTGTATGCCCCCACAGGCCTGGAGATACAAAAGATCCAACTCTAAAACCAAGACTCATCTAAAACCATCTTGCTACACTTTCCTGGGTGGTCAATGAGAGAACGGAGCCTGGAGCCCTCCTTAGATAAGAGCTCTGGAAGGACTTTTTAATAAATGTTCCAGAAATTATTTTTCTCCTGCCACCCCCAACCATGAGTTCCATGGACCAGTCATAGGTCAATTGTGCACTTGCTTCTGACAGGTAAACCATGGCCTAATTGAAGCTCACTCTGATTCTCTTCAAAAAGCCTTATTTCATTAAGGAGAGCATTCCTTATTGCCTCATCTCCCAATGTCAAGTCTGTTGTACATTCTCACAGACCTGGGGTGTTTCTCTGGCACTTAAGTCATTGTGTGTGTGTGTGTGTGTGTGTGTGTGTGTGTGTGTGTGTTATTCTACATGCCTTTCTTCCCTGTTACACTGAGTTCCACAAAGGCACTGAGTCTATACTTTCACTTCTATATCCCCAATGTCCAGTCCCAGGCCTGGCACACAGCAGGCACTCGATAGATGTTTGTTGAACCAATAAAGGCATCAAAGAATAAACCAATATATAAATCAATAAGTGAGTTGATGGTTTCAACACACCCACATGAAGGCCCCTTTTGTTCTCCTCCACAGATATACCTTAGGGTGATGTTTGCTACAGGTGTTTATTGGGGAGTATAATTAAATTTGTGGATAGTCAATGGCCGGCCAGCCACCTAATAGTCCCAGGAGAAAAACAGACTCATTTAATTAGCAATTACAAGGCATTGATTCTTCATTAGCTCCGGCAATCCCAGTCTTCTTCCTCAGACCCAGACAAATGAAACATTTCTCTCTCCTGGGGAAACTGCCTCAGTGGGTCCATTAACAAGCAGGGACATATAAATACCAGAAGCACTTCATGAATGGGGCGGGAGAGAGAGGTTCAACGTCTGGGTTAAGGCTAATTGCGGAAGATTTTCTGGTCTATTTAGATTCACCCTCTGGGGATGGGAGAACTTTCAGACAGGAAAAGGCAGCCAGATACTGCCCTTTGGGGACCCCAGTTTGTAAGAGGAGTTGCTGCCCTGGGATTTCCACAAATGTCTCTTCCTGGGTGTCCCGTAAACACCCCAATTCAACTATGTCAAGTTGACACTCAAATCACTCAACCCCCGGCTTGCCCCTCCCCCTATGAACCCATCAATATGGCAGTTCCTCCACATCCCAGAGACCCTCCCCTCCTCAACCACCGTATAGTCCATGAGGCAAGTGGTTCTACTCAAACTCATTGCCCCCATCAATACCAGACTGCATTTGTGCTCTACACTCCATGCATTCTCCCTTACCCCAACAGTGAGTTCATTCCCACATGTGGTCAGAGAGGTCTTTCTATAAAACAAACCTGAACCAGCCCCTCCCTTTCCTTCAGCCCTTCCAAGGCTAACCATTGCGTGGAGGACAAAATTCAAAAATGTTCACACAACGTACGTGATCTGCCCCTCCCTGCTGAGAGTAATTTCTTCTCGTTTTCCCATCAGCAACACTCAACCAGTAACCCAGTAGGGATCACCTATTGCTTTGATTTTCCAAATTTAGTGTGAGGACAATTCTCCCCTAGAAGTTCATAGGGAATGCAGATTCCCAGGGACCTCCAGTTTCATTAGGTCAGAGGTGGGCAGGCCCAGAAATCTGCCTTTTGACAAGTTTCCCCACTGATTCTTATTCAGGAGTTCCTTCCTTTAATTAAAAATAAACCACCCACCTTTTTTTTTTTTTCTCCCAAAGATTCCTGTGCAGGGGATTCAGCTCATCCCACCAGTTTCATCTTTGTACCGCCCATGCCCAGCTCAGTGCTGCCACCCAATAAATATTCAGTTGCTATGTAAATTCTCATGTCTGAGTCCCTTCATCAGACAAGGAAGCATGTAGGGATGACACATCATCCACAGACAGCCAGCAGGCCCAGCAACCAGTTAATCATCCCTTCCTGGCCACCTCCAAGGGCCCAGCTCACAGCTGCTCAGGGGTTGCAGGAATTAAAAAGGAAATCCATTCTTATCCTCCTAGTCCTTGCTACTCTGGTTTGTTAAGCAGATAAGAGGAACTGATTATATCTTATTTCCTGCTGATGTCTTGCCAAGAAAAATGAGATATGTCCCCTCCAACCCCAAGAGAGTCAGCAGGTTTCTCTTTGCAAAAGCCTGAGCTCACTGGGGCAATACAGCTGGATTGAACTTGGAGATCCTCAAAGTCTCCACCTTGATCTGAATGAATTCAGGGGAAAATCATAAAACCAAGAGCATTTCTCCCTTAATACCAGCCTATGGTGCTGGCTTTCTGGTTTCAGGTTGGTGCAAAAGGGTAAAGATGAAGAACAAAGAAGAAGAGATGACAGAGGGGAAAAAAAGTCTATCCTTTAAGTATTGGCTGAGATTTCATCGGTCCATTTGTAAAGATGATAAGCCTGTGCATACCACTAGATTTTCTGATCTGAATCATCTATACACAGGATATGTTAAACTGAATGTACCTGGTGTACTTTCATAGGTAAATGGATGCTGTCTTCTCAATCTTCCAGACCACAAGTATCTGATACAGTCATCTCCTTAAATCTAACTCTAGAAACCTCTTCTCCACTCGCCTCCATCAGAATGTGCTGGACATACAGAACTGAGGGCACAATCTATTGAGCTATCTTACTATATTTGATCAGTGTCCAGTTATCTTAATTTGGGAAAAAAGTATCAATCTAGTGATACACACAACATGGGTGAATCTTTTATATATGTGTGTGTGTGTGTGTGTGTGTATGTTGAGCAAAAGAAGCTGGATACAAAGAGTATGTACTATGATTGCATCTACATAATGTTCAAGAAGAGGTAAAACTAATATGGTTTAGAAGTCAGAACCGGGATGCTTCTGGAATGGGTAAGAATCAACTGGTCAGAACACTGTCCGTGGTGCTGAAACATTGCCTCTCAGTTACAGAGATAGCTATATGGGTGTATGCTATTGTCAAAACTCATTGACTTGTACACTAAATGCATTTTACTATGTCAGAAATACAACTCAATTTTTTAAATTAAAAATTTAAAATTCATTTATATTCTGCCACATTACAGTCTGGGTGTGTGCAGTTTGGGGCTGGTTTGGTGTTCCCTGATGGTGATGGCCAGCCTCCTTCTATATCATTGATCTGCTGTCCATACTGTGTCAGACTCACCTATGTGATCCAATGTGGCACACCGTCTATTGGAATATAGTCTTTTCTTTTGGAGGCTTGATGAGCTTAACTAAAAATTGGGGAGTTCCAGATCTATGAGAGAAAGGGGGGGGGGCTGCTGTTAAGGATAACTAGAAATCTCTGTTAGAGATATTTCAAATAGCTGGAAATATATTGTTCGCATTTTCCAAACCAGTTTCCACATGAGACCTCCTTTAAGTCTGTATCTCCAGACTTGATATTTCAAAATAGTGTCGTAAAGTCCTGAAGAGGGAAAGCATATGAGTGGGCAACAAGGCAGAGCTGGTGGGCAGAACTACTTATCTGAGACACCAAGGTTGTGGCAGCTGCTTCAAGATCCTAGAGTGATAGACAAGGACAGAAAAAATTAAACAGAATCTAGCCCATGAAGTATGAAACCCAGTTCCAAAAGCTAAATGTATTTGTGGGAAGATGAGGAGTTCAAAATGACAAGTTATCCACTTAGATAACATTATAGGAATGAAATATCTCAAAGACTCAGAGACAGCATAAAAGATCTTGTCCTTGAGCAACCACATGGGCTGAAAGTTAAAATTATCCAGGCTTGGTGCCTGAATGTTTCTTGGCATTGCAAAAAGACTCCTGAGTATGGTGAGTGCCAGAGACACACCTGCTAATATCCTGAGCTCCAGGCAAAATGGGTACAAAAAGTAATTTCTAGTTATTTCTACTGATGAGATTAGAGGCCTTTATGTGAGACAGAGGGTCAGGGAGGTGAAGAATGTTGAGAAGGGAGCAGGACAAGTTGCTTCCTCTCTCTCAGCCTCAGTTTTCTCATCTGCAAAATGGGAATTATGGCCTCTCCCTTCAAACTGTTATAAAGATCAAGGAGATAATGTGAAAATGTATGGCACGATGGAAAGCAAAACAATAAGTGTTCAGTCCTCCCCCCTACATGGGATCTGACTCCCAGGGGTGTAAATCTCCCTGACAATGCAGGATATGACTCGTGGGGATGAGCCTGGACCCAGAATTGTGGGATTGGGAACAACTTCTTGACCAAAAGGGGGAAGTGAAATGAGATGGAATAAAGTTTCAGTGGCTGAGAGATTCCAAATGGAGTTGAGAGGTCACTCTGGTGGACATTCTTATGCACTATATAGATATCCCTCTTTAGTTTTTAGTGGATTGGAATAGGTAGAGGGAAATACCTGAAACTGTCAAACTGCAACCCAGTAGCCTTGACTCTTGAAGATGTTTGTATAACAATGTAGCTTACAAGGGATGACAGTGTGATTGTGAAAACCTTGTGGGTCACACTCCTTTTATCCAGTGTATGGATGGATGAGTAGAAAAATGGGGACAAAAACTAAATGAAAAATAGGGTGAGATGGGGGGGATTATTTGGGTGTTCTTTTTTCCTTTTATTCTTTCTGGTGTAAGGAGAATGTTCCAAAAACAGATTGGGGTGATGAATACACAAACATATGATAGTGCTGTGAAGTTGATTGCACACCATGGATGATTGTATGTTTATGTGAATATATCTCAATAAAACTGAATTTTAAAAAAAATTGTAGTGTTCAATAAGTGATGATGATGATGACAACAATAGGTAGGTAGGAAGAAAAGCATATAAGTGGAAAAATAAGGGATAGATAGATAAATTCTTTGAAAGAAAGAAAGAAGGAAGGATGGGAGGGAGGGAGGAAGGAAGGAAAAAAGAAAATGAAAGAAAGAAAATTAGGAAGAAATGAAGCTGTATCACTCAGGATAGGTTAGAACATGCTTCAGTAATAAAAAAGTTTTCAATGGCTTAAAACCATGAGTTTACTTTGTGATCTCCCTACACATCCACTGTGGGTTAGCAGGGGAGCTCTGCTCATTTCTGTCACCCAGTGACCCACTTAGTCACCACTTAGTTGAATATTACTGGTCTTTGTGCCAGAGAGGAGAACCCCCAAGTGTCTCCTACTGGCAATTAATCCCTCAATCCACAAGTGTCGTGTGTTGCTTCTCTCACGACTCATTGGCTAGAGCTAATTGCATGACCCCGTCTAACCACATGGAGAGGGAGAAGTGTGAGCCTACTCTGAGCCCAGAAAGTGAGGAGCCAGAAATATTTGGTGACAGGCAGTAAAGATTGACACAATAATGCTTATTGTGTTCATGCATAATAACCTGTAAAGCGAATTATTTTCCAAGTCTATGGAGGTTTATCTTCTTTCCTAAGGACATACAGGCTCCCACTAGGCAGATAGGCTCTAAAGTCATATAAATGATATATAGACAGACATCTACCAATTATAACCCCGTGGCATCCCTCCTGGGCAAACCATGCCACGGGAAGAGAGAAATAATCACCTCCTCGTTTTGCCAGAAATTTGCCACCTATGAATCATCAAAACTGGACAGCTCAAGTCAAGCCATGTCCCTGCTCACCTGCTGGGACACGGGATGCAATTCCAATTCTTCTCACATGCATGGGGTCAAATAACTTTGTGTAATTGAAAATGATTTGTTAAGAATTGAGAGCTGGGAATATGGCACTTTGCATGTGAGTCTACTGGCTAATGTTTATCAAATGCTTGATCTATGCAGGACTTAGTTTTTTGTGTTTATTTGTTTTCTCTTCTTCAGTTGTAATGAAGTACTCATAACATAAAATTTCCATTTTAATCATTTTAAAGTAACAAATCAGTGGCCTTCAGTATATTCACAATATTCTGCAACCATCACTGCTATCTAGTTCCAGAACTTTCTCATCACCCCAAAAGGAAACCCTGTATCTAATAACAGTCACTTCCCAATCCTCCATTCCCTGGAAACTACCAGTCTGTTTTCTGTCTCTATGAATTTGCTTATTCCGGATATTTCATACAAGTGGAATCATACAATACATGGGCTTTTGTGTCTGGCTTTTTTCACTTAGGATCATTTTTTTTCAAGTTTCTTCCATGTTATAGCATTGATAAGTAGTTTCTTCCCTTTTATGACTAGCTAATATTCCCATGGTATGCCTGTGCCACATTTTGTTCATCCAAATACTGCTTTAATAGTGTTTAATACTATTATTATCCCCCATATTACAGGAAAGGAAATTGAGGCCCAGAGAGGTAAAGCAAGTTACCCAAGGTCACATAGCTGGTGGGGGCAGAGCCAGGATTTGCAGGCTAGTGATATGCAACCAGAATCTGTGTGTTAAACCACTCCCTCTCACTTCTCTAATAGCTGTGTACCCAGAGATGGTGTGTTGGTGACATCATCTTCCTGTCATCGTCACAGGTTTATCTGCCATGATGCAGAGTGGAGCAGGGGCTTGCTGTGGTCACACAGAGAATCATCTGCTGCGGGGGCTGTGAACTTGGATTTTCAGCTCGTGGGGCCGAAGCTTTTCATTTGCACAGGGGAGTAGCGAGGGTGACAGCACAAGTCCCAGCTTCTGACACCCTGAGGGTCCTCTCTGGTGCCAGCTTGGCTCCCAGTGTATGCGTTGGTGAATTTTACTTTGGGGGAGTGGATGAGGTAGGAAAACAGAACTTAGATGCTGCATCATCGCAAGTTGGGCCCCGGGTCTCCTCTTCTTCTCAGCTCCAATGGTGGTTCCCCCCCCAGCGAGGGTGGGGGTCCGCCAGAGAGAACGCTGACTATACCTTGTCTCTTAATGGGTCCTTCAAAAGAGAGTGGCTTGGGTTTCCATGACAACAGGCAGGCAGCCTCAAAGGAGATGGCTGAGTTCCTCCCCCAACCCATATTGGGCTCTAGAATCAGTCCCTCTCTGCCCCCGCCATTCCTGATTCTGGGAACCCAGCCTGTGCCCAGCCCAGCCCAGAGCGGGGTCACTTTCACACCCTCCGACACACCCAGCTCTCCTTTTTCTGGTCCCCAGGATGGAGGATGTCTGCCTGATCCTGGGCCATCTGTAAGAGACAGATGCATAAACATGCCGAGCATCCCTGCAAAGCCAGACACAGGGTACAGGGCATAGGGAGATGGGGGTCCCAGGACCCTCCACCCCTCCACCCCGAATTCTCCCAGTCACGTGTCTAGCCAGCAAAGGGAGTGGAGAAAGGTTCATGTCACATAGAAGATGGAATTTTTCTTAACAGGACTGGACTGGGCTAAATTTTTTTTTTTAATAATAGACTATTATTTTTAGTGCATTTTTAGGTTTACAGAGAAATTGAGCAGGAAAATACAGTAAGTTCCCATAAACTCCCTCTCCCATCTCCCCCCTCCCCAATTTCCTCTATTATCAACATCTTGCATTAATGTGGTACATTTGTTGCAACTGATGTAACAATATTGATACATTATTATTAACTAAAGTCTATAGTTTACCTGAGGGGTTCACTCTTTTTGTTGTACAGTTCTATAGGTTTTGACAAATGCATAATTTTATGTATCCAACATGACAGTATCATGCAGAAGAGTCTCCCTGCCCTAAAAATACCCTTTTGTCTCAACTCTTCACCTCTCCTTCCCTTCCCCCAGCTGCTGACAACCAATGATCTTTTTACCGGCTTTATAGCTATGCTTTTCCAGAATGTTATCCTACAGTATACAGCGTTTTCAGGTTGGCTTCTTTTACTTAGGGAAGTGATGTAAGTTTCTTCCATGTCTTTTCATGGCTTGATAACTCTTTTTCAAAATTCCTGAATAATATTCCATTGTACAGATGTACCACAGTTTGTTTATTCATTTACCTATGGAAGGACATTTAGTTGTTTTCGAGCTTTGGCAATTATGAATAAAGCTACTATAAACAGTCATTTGCAGATTTATGTGTAGGCATCAGTTTTAACGCCTTTGGGTAAATACCTAGCAATGTGTTTGCTGGAGTGTATGTTGACACTACACTTAACTTTGTGAGAAACTGTGAACTAGTCTTCTGGGCTAGACTTTTCAACTGACAGTGATGAGAAAGGTTAAGGCATTTGTTCCTAAAATCAGAAAAGTGAGAATGGATGGGAGGCAATAGTTGGAGAAAAATAAATCTTTGTTTTGTCTTATCTGGCTCAGACTCAGCGACAAACAAGCTGCCAAGAAAGGAGTGGATGGGGAGTTTGCAAATGTTTCTGGTTTCCAGGGGAAAATAACTATAAAAAACATTATTTGGAGAATGGAAAGAATTGTAATCCAGACTGAATTAGATGATAGTTCTTTCCATAATTCTTAAATTTCTTGATTTTGTTCATTGTACCATAAGAGAATGACCACATTCTTAAGAAAAGCCTACTGAAGTAAAAATAAATTTGCCTCATACCTGTACCCTATGCAGAAATGAACTCAAAATGGATCAGAGACCTAAATGTAAAAGCTATTACTTAAAAACTTCTAGAAAAAAAGTATAGGAGAAAATCTTTGGGGGCAAATATTTCTGATAAATAACATCAAAGGCACTAACCATTGGAAAAAAATGGGTAAAGCAGACTTGATCAAAATTAAGAACTTCTGCTTTTGGAAAACTGCAGCCTGGGAGAAAATAGTTGCAAATCTCATATCTGATAAAGGTCTTATACGCAAAATATATAAAGAGCTCTCAGAAATCAACACTAAGAAAGCAAATAACACACTTTCTATGGACAAAAGAATTGAACACACACTTCACCAAAGAAGATATATGAATGGCAAAGAAGCACATGAAATATGTTCATCATCATGGGCATCAGGGAAATGAAAATGAACACCATGATGAGATAATGCACGATTATTAAAATGTCTAAAATTGCAAAAAGATTGATCAAATCAAGGGTTGGAAAGGATAAGAGGAAACCAGAACTCTTATATACTACTTGTGGGAATGTAAAATGCTGCAACCACTTTGGAAAACAGTTTGGGATTTTCTTAACTTCCAGTGGCCAGGTGTCCCAGCCATCCAACTCTTAGATATTTACCCAAGAGAAATGAAAGCTGATGTACACACAAAGACTGGTGTGAGGATATTCAGACCTGCTTTACATGTCATCGGTAAAACCTGGAAATAACTCATATTTCTATCAACAACAGACTAGATAAACAAACTATGATGCTTCATACAATGGACTAGTACTTGGCAGTCAAAAGGAATGAAATGCGGACACATACAACAGCAGGGATGGAGTTCCATAAAAATTATTCTGGATGAAAGAAGTCGGACAAAAAAATAGTACAGGCTGTAGGATTTCAATCTTTTAAAATTCTAGAAAACGTGCTAATCTATAGCGAGGGAAAGCAGTTCAGTGGTTGTGTGGGGGAAGAAGGCCATGGTACATTTGGGAAGGAACAAAGACCAATGGGCAAGTGGAAACTTTGGGAGATGATGGTTTTGTTCATTATTTATAGTGTATTGATGTTTTCATGAGTATATTCATATGTCAGTACTTATCAAACGCACTTCAGATATGTGTAGTTTATTGTATGTCAATTGTACATCAAGAAAGCTCTTTTTTTAAAAAAATTACAGCCACAAAAAAGTTTCTCTCTTGCTTATTGTCATAAGAAAGCAGACACGCCTGCTACTCAATAACATTTTTGTTACTGGTTAAAGGAGGGTCATATCTTAAGGCTCTCCACTAAAAAAGGAAACAAATTATCACTGGCTGCCACTGTTGTCAAACATCTCTAGTTGGGCAAGCAGTGAGTAGGAGATCTCCAATCAGCTCTATGGAAGATATTCTGTTTCTCTCCCCAAACGTGTCTTGGGGTGTCTTCACATTTCAGACTTCTGAAATAAAGAAGAAAACTGCTTCACCATAGATGACTGAGAAAGTAATGTGAATAATATCCTTCATGACTTAGTAATGTCTTACCTTGAGGGAAAAATGAAGAGGAATTTATTGAAATAAACTTTTTATAGCCTTTAAAAAATCTTTTTATAAAAGTGTGGTTAAGCATATATAACATAATCATTGTCAACTATTTTTAAGTGCAAGTTCTGTGACAATAAGTGCATTGCCAATACTGTGTGGCTTTCACCACTATCTATTTCCAGAACATTTTCATCATTCCAAACAGAAACTCATACCCATTAAACAGTAATTCCCCACTCTCCCCCTCCCACCGCCCCTAGTAACCACTATTATGCCTTCAGTCTCTATGAATTTGCTTATTCTAAGTATTTCATACAAAGGACATCATACCATGTTTGTCCCTTTTGTGTCTGGCTTATTTCACTCAACATGATGTCTTCAAGGTTCATCCGTGTTGTAGCGTGTACCAGAGCTTCATTCTGAAATATACTTTTGATTGATGCGTCTATCTCTTTTATCTGAGACTCACATTCATCGTTATAAAAAGACCCAAATTGCATAATTTGGGGGTGTTTAAAGAGAATGGGGTTTCCCCTCATCTTGGCTGAAGATTCCCCTACAATACCCTCTTGTAGGTGTGGGGTGGGTTCAATGAAGTACTGAAGTGCTCTCCCTGCCCCAATGTCCATCCCCTGGGTCTCTGCTCATGTCCCTTCACTTCTTTCATGCGCCTGATGGTGGAATTGCCAAACTTATGGACGTTCTTTCCATTGAGCAGTGGAGTCTAATTCCCCAACCCTTGAAAGTGGGCACAATAAAATGCCACTAGAGTGATTCTGGAGACTTCCAAAGCTGTGTGACAAGAAGAAACCCAGCCAACACCTGGTACTCTTGCGGGTGTTGGCTCCTGGAACCCCATCTCCATGTTGTGAGGATGCTCAGGCCATGTGGAGGGGGTCCCGCTGGGTTCCAGCTGACAGTCCCAGTCTCGATCCTCTGAGATGATGCCAGTCTCAGCTTCCATCTGACTCTAACCCCGTGACAGATGCCCAGAGAGAATTGATGAGCTGAGTCTACTCTGAGAACCATGACCGATAATAAGAATAGGCTGCTGTTTATGATGTGATAGATTGAATTATGCACCCCAAAAGAAGATGTCTTGAAGATGTTATTTGTAGTTAAGGTGTAGCCATCTGAATCCAGGTAGGTCTTAATCGGAATTACTAGGTGTGGTGGTTGAAGCTCTACGTATCCCAGGAAAAGATGTTCTGAAACTTAATCCATTCCTGTGGGGGTGAACCCATTGTAAGAAGGACCTTTTGATGAGGTTTCTTCTGTAAAGGTCTGTCCCAGCTCAGTCAGGATGGGTCTTCATACTGTTACTAGAGTCCTTTATAAACAGAATGAAATTCAGATGCAGAGAGAGAAAGTCACAGGAGGGGAGAAGCTGAAAGTCAACAGAACCAGAACGGAAGGGAGAGGACAGGAGGGGCCGCCATGTGTATTGCCACGTGACAGAGGAGCCCAGGAGTAAGGATCACCAGCAGCCATCCCAGAACACCACTGTCTTCAGAAAGAAAGCATCGCTGTGGTGAGGCCTCGATTTGGAACTTCCAGCTGTGATCCAATAAATTCCCATTGTTTAAGCCAACTCATTGCACAGTATTTGCTTTAACAACAGGGAAACTAAAACACTGAGTATTATACAGAGAACCCAGAAGTAGCAGATGCCAGAAAGAAGAGGACATCACCTTATTACGGGAAAGCTAAGTGTACTGGTTTGGATGTATTATGCCCCTGAAATGCCATGTTCTTTGATGCAATCTTGTGGGGGCAGATATATTTAGTGTCGATTAGATTGGAATCCTTTAGATTAGGTTGTTTCCATGGAGATGCGACTCATCCAGTTATAGGTGATAACTCTGATTAGATTGTTTCCATGGAGGTGTGGCCCCGCCCATTTAGCATGGGCTTTGATTCGTTTACCAGAGCACTATATAAGTTCAGACAGAAGGAGCGAGCTTGCTACAGCCAAGAGGGACACTTTGAAGAATGCACAGAAGCTGAGAGAGTAGCTCCAGATGAGAGACAGTTTAAAGACAGCCATTGAAAGCAGACTCTTGCTCTGGAGAAGCGAAGAAAGGAAAAACACCCTAAGAGCAACGGAGACTGACATTTTTGAGGAACTGCAGCTTAGAGAGGAACGTCCTGGGAGAAAGCCGTTTTGAAACCAGAACTTGGAGCAGACCCCAGCCACGTGCCTTCCCAGCAAACAGAGGTTTTCCGGACGCCATTGGTCATCCTCCGGTGAAGGTACCCGATTGTTGATGTGTTACCTTGGACACTTTATAGCCTTAAGACTGTAACTGTGTAACCAGATAAACCCCCTTTATAAAAGCCAATCCATTTCTGGTGTTTTGCATTCCAGCAGCGTTAGCAAACTGGAACACCAAGGAACCCCAAACACCGACAGCTGTGAGCATCAGAACTCCACAGTCTTCGGGGAGAAAGCAACCCTGGCTGATATCTTCATTTTGCACCTCTTCTAGCTTCAAAACCATGAGCCCATAAATTCCTGTGGTTAAGTCAGGGCCATTTTCTGGTATTTGCAGGTCTGGCAAAAACCAAGACAGCCACTAAACTTGGGGGTGGTTTTTGAAGCAGAAATAGGTAATAGGAACAATCTGGAGAATTTCTTCTTTCAACCATTCTCCCTGAAAAATGCATGCCCATGCTTTAAACCTACCCATAAAACATTCCCGGACTTCCTCATTCCCTCCCCAGCCTGGTACAACCTCTTCCTTCCTGGGGCTCCCCCAGTGCTGACCACAGCCTGGCGAGCCCTTGACCACACAGATTTGGGGCTCCTAGCTAGCAGAATGTGTCTAACTCATTGCTATATCCCCACCCTGCCTTTAGTGGGCACTTAAAATAGAAATAAATGCTGCTGAGTAAATGACTGAATGAAACAAAGACACAAAACTAATCCCAGGCTGTGCTAAATGATACACATGTATGCAGTCCCAACAGACGAAAAAAGACACTTTGAGACTGTTTCTTACAAATGAAAACTAAGGCCCAATTTCCCAATGAACAGGCAGTTCCGGAAAGAGGAACCAGACGTAGTAAACAAACTCTTGAGGGAACCGTGTGATCTTGTTAGTAGTTATAGAAACACAAATCAAAGCCACAAGCTGGAAGTTAATGTTGTTCTAATTACCGTTGCTGCATCACAAACTGCCCCCAAAGGTACAGGTTTAAAACAATAATCATGTTATTCTATGTCATGGATTCTAGAGGTCAGGGATTTGGGCAGGGCTCAGCAGGGGGGTTCTTCTGCTATATGTGGGTCATGTCAGTTGGGATCACTGGGTGGGATTCTCTCGGATGGCAGGTCTCGAAAGGTCCAAGATGGTTTCATCCTTGGAGGGGATAGATGGAAGGCAGGGCTCAGCTGGGCAAGTGGTCTTGGGGTTGCTGGAGGTCTTATATGGAGGCTGGCTTCCCTCCAGGGCCAGCACCCCAAAAATAATCAGGAGGAAGCCAGTGACTTTTATGCCCCAATCTCAACATTCATTGCATCACCTCCACCATACTCTACCTGTTGAAGCAGCCATGTGCCTGCCCATATTTAAGCAGAGGAGACACGGATCCCAGTTCCCAATGGGAAGAAAGTCAGGGAATTGGGGGGCCATGTTCTAAAACTGCCACACACACTGATTAAACTAGAAAGAAAAGAGGCAAGTAATGAAACCAAATGCTGGCAAGGCTGCCTGGAATGGAAGCAAGATAATCAATGATGGCTGGAGGTGGTACAAACTGGGATCAGTCTTTCAGGAATGAATTTGGGGTTTCTCCAATAGTTTCTAACCATAACTCCTTCTCTGTCTCTCCCTGCAAAGTCTATGCCTGCTTTTCTTGGGGACAGGGATGGGAAGATTATTTTACTTCTGCTGTTGAACTTGGGAGCTCTGAAAACTCTGCAAAGCTGACTTGAGCCAGCACTCTGCTGGATGAGGACCTATTCAGGGTCGTTTTGGAAAGATCTACAAGTGTCCTGTGCTCTCAGATCCTCAAAAGCATCTTGGATTTTGAGTGTACGTCCCAGAATTGTCTGGAAGGCTGGGATAGGAGCAGGAAGTTGGCGGAACCCATCGGCTTCTTTTCTGTTCACTCTCCCCAACTCGTGTTCTCCTCTACCAACCAAGGAACCTTCTGTAGCTGAACTGAGCAGGGAAGACAGATCACTGCAGTTGTTTTTCATGCAGGGTATAAGAAAGGAATCTAATATTATTTTTTCAACATGGAAATATTTCCAGTGCAGTTTATTGAAAAGTCTTCCCTTCCCCCACTTACTTTCAGGGTCCACACCAAAGTCCCACAAATCTTTAAATATGAGGGGCTAAGGTGCTCTCCTCCCTGCCACCCACCCCTGAACTTTCTGCATAAGATCACAAATATCCTTATTAGTTAGGCTGCTTCAAGCTGGGGGTCTCTATAACTTAGACAGACATGCAGGGTATCAAACAGGGGAGACCCCATCTGTTCCAACAGGTTTCTGGTGACTTCAAAGTAATCTGCTGACATGTTCTGTGCACTCAAGGATGGCGCAGAAGTGAGCTGCAAGATGGTGGCAGGCTCTGGTGTGAATGAGATACAGTGGGGTAGGGACAGTCAGCTGGATCCAAGGTGATATAAACAACTCTGGGATGTTACTGGGTTGTGGACATCCCAGAAGGAGGTTCCAGTGTGGACAGAAGACTCAAGGCAAGACACTAAACCACGATGCTTTGTTCTGGATGAGTCCCCAGCTGCAGAAGAGATTTCTGGTTGTTTCTAAGTGAAAGATGATAGGGGCTTAGACTGGGGGGAGGGGTGTGTGTGGCAGTAGAGGGGATGGATTAGGAGTATATTTTAAAGCTAAAGCCAACAGGACTTACTGATGGGGAGGTGAGGGAAACAGAGAAAATCAGTTAGGACTGGGTCTGTCAGTGAGTGACAGTCTGCTGGTTGGATGTATTATGGCCCCCAAAATGTCATTATCTTTGATGCTATCTTGTGGAGGCAGAGTATTGGTGTTGATTAGGTTGAAACCTTTGGATTGGGTTGTTTCCATGGAGATGTGACCCACCCAACTGTGGGTAATAACTCTGATTGGATAATTTCCATGGAGGTGTGGGCCCGCCCATTCAGCATGGGCCTTGATTAGTTCACTAGAGCTCTATACAAGAGCAACTGAGAGTAACCTTTTGGAGAGCTGCAGCTGAGAGACACATTTTGAAGACAGTTGTTGGAAGCTGACACTGACATTTTGTAGAACACCATTTTGAAATGCAACCTGGGAGCAAGCAGATGCCAGCCACATGCCTTCTCGGCTAACAGAAGTTTTCCAGATGCCAATGGCCATCCTCTAGTGAAGGTACCCTATTGTTGATGCCTTACCTTGGACACTTCATGGCCTTAAGACTGTAACTTTGTAACCAAATAAGCCCCCTTTATAAGAGCCCATCTATTTCCAGTATTTTGCATAAGAGCAGCATTAACAAACCAGAACAGACCGAGACCCAGAAAATCCTCACTTAAACAAGATAAAATGTATTCCTTTGTCATGTAGAAAGACAGGTCTAGTATGGTATCTTCACCCAGACTCCTTCCTGCTGGTCACCACCTTTAATCCATAGATTGCCCCTTGTCCTCAAGTTACAAGATGGCTGCTAGAGTTCCGGCAATCAAATCCACAATCCAGGCAGCAGGATGGAAGAAAGAATGAAGAACTCCCTCCCTTTAAGGAGACTTCCCAGAAATCGCACACTCCACTTTCACTTACACGTCCTTAGCCAGAACTTAGTCACATGACCACAGCTACCTGCAAGGAAACCTGGGAAATGTAGTATTTTCACACGACGCACTGAGTCCAGCTGAAAACTGCTGTTTCAGTGCTAAAAGGGAAGAAAAGTGAGAATGGAAATAGGGAGACAGATAGTCTTTGCCTAATGCATAGGTTTTTGTTTGCGTGAGGAAGCGTATGATGCTGCTGTTTCAGCGGAAACATGGGAGACCACAGAAGTTGTCAGAGGAGATTAGGGGCTGAAAATATTCATCTGGAAGTCATCAGCAAACAGTGAATTAAAATCCAGGACATGTTCATCAAAATGCTAGCAAACCAAATCCAGCAACATATAAAAAAGAGTTACACACCGTGACCATGTGGGATTTATCCCAGGAATGCAGGACTGATTCAATCACAGAAAACAGAAATGTAATCCACCATATTACATGTTCATCCCAATAAATTCAACACTCTTTCACAATAAAAACACTCAACAAAGTGGAAATAGAAGGGAACTTTCTCAATCTGATAAAAGTCATTTACAAAAACTCATAGCCAACTTCATACTTAATGGTGAAAGACTGAGAGCTTTCATTTAAGATCAAGAACAAGACAAAGATGTCCACTTAATGAAAGGATAAGCAAAATGTGGTATATCCATACCACGGAATATTTAGCCATAAATAGGAAAGGAGTACCTATACGTGCTACACCATGGATGAACCCAAAAACATTATGCTCGGTGAAAGAAGCCAGACACAAAAGATCATGTATTCTTTCTAATATACTGTTATCTTTTATGGTACAGAAAGTGATGACAAGGCTCCATAAATGTTAAGCTGGCTTATCCTACGTAGCTTTTCTGTGGAAAGTTTGGAATCCAGAGGATAAAAATGTTACCCATAATTGTGAGTGATAAATATTTGCCATGAACTTAGTGATAAATTAGACAACTACTAGCTGGAAATGTTCTGGGAAAAAAAAGTCATTTTATCATGAAGAATAACACTATTCATTATCTCAAGAAAAGAATTTCCTGGATTTGAAGTGACTTGAAATGGTTGATTTAATATTTAACACTAAATGCATTATAAACATTTAAAATAAAAAAGGTCACATATTGTATGATTCCATTTATATGAAATGTCCAGAAATATCCATGGCTTGGGAGAAATGGGAATGGAGAGCAACTGATAGTGGGTATGGGGTTTCTTTTGAGGTTGGTGAAAGCTTTCCAGAATTAGTATATTTTGTGAATATACTAAAAACCATTGAATCACACGTTTAAAAAGAGTGATTTTTGTGGAATGTGAATTGTATCTCAATTTTTTAAATCCAGGGGATGCAGCTCAACCAGCGTTTTAGTTTACACACAACAAAAATTGACTCTGCCTCATTTAAGTGGAAACGAGGTTTATTAATAGATACTGGAAGGTTTATTAACAGGTTCCTAGAATCCCAGCGGGGACCCAAGAATCATCGAAACCATCCCTCGATGACGCTTCTGTGAACGGTGCTGAGCAGGTATTTGTACAACTGTCTCCCAGGTAGGGGATTCAGACCACAGCTATGGAAAAACTCAGACACCACTGCTCCCAGCTCAGTGGAAGAGATCCCACTCAACCCAGGCCTGGGGCAGCTGCACCAGACTGGAGGATCCCAGGTCTCATCCCTCTCCTAGCTGCAAGGGAGTCTGGCATTTTCAGCTTCCACATTGCAAGCTGGGCTGTACAGCCTGCGGTGTGTGTGGAGGTAGATTCTCCAGCAAATAGGGACAGGTGGCCATTGGGAGGGTGTGCCGGTTTGAATGTATTATGTCCCCCAGAAAAAGCCATATTCTTTGATGCAATCATGTGGGGCAGACATTTTAGGGCTGATTGGATTGGAATCCTTTGAGTGTTTCCATGGAAATGCACCCCACCCAACTGTGAGTGATGACTCTGATTGGATAATTAATTGGGTCCAAATAAAATCACTGGAACCATATAAATGAGCTGACAGACAGAAGGAACTCAGTGCAGCTGTGAGTGACATTTTGAAGAGGAGCTACAGCCAAGAGGGATACTTTGAAGAACGCACTGTAGCTGAGAGAGGAGCTTCAGCTTACAGAGACATTTTAGAGACAGCCTCTGAAAGCAGACTTTTGCTCTGGAGAAGCTAAGAGAGGACTAACACCCCAAGAGCAACTAAGAGTGATAGTTTTGAGGAGCTGAAGCCTAGGGAGGAACGTCTTGGGAGAAAGCCATTTTGAAACCAGAACTCTGGAGCAGATGCCAGCCACGTGCCATCCCAACTAACGGAGGTTTTCCGGACACCACTGGCCATCCTCCAGTGAAGGTACCCAATTGCTGATGTGTTACTTTGGACACTTTATGGCCTTAAGACTGTAACTGTGTAATGAAATAAACCCCGTTTTATAAAAGCCAATCCATTTCTGGTGTTTTGCATTCTGGCAGCATTAGCAAACTAGAACAGAGAGGTAAAGATTGCTCGTACAAGTTTCAGAAAGCAATAACCATAAAAGACAACAGTGATAAATTATCTAATTTGAAAACTCTCATTTATCAAGGGGAGCACTTTCCCGGGGGCCCGCTACACACCATCTCACCCCCATCTACCTGCTGTGGGGTATTCACGAGCCATAAAGGTGGGTGGTCGTCATCATAACTTCCAAGATGCTGGTTAAAAACTATAAATGACTCTTGGGTGAAAAGGTGTCCCACCTTACTCATAAAAAGAGAAAAATAAATTAAACCACATCGAGATCTCTTTCCTCCTGAATCAGATCGGCAAAAGGTCAAAAATTTAACCACACTGGGTGCTGGCGCGGTTGTGGGAAACATCACTCCCATTTGCTGGTGGGTGTGCAAATCTACCCCTGACCCCTCCCTGCCTTACCCTCCTCCCGCTCTCCCCCTGGCTCCCTCCGCTCCAGCCCCACGGGCCTCCTTGCTGCTCCTCCAACATGCCAGGCCCCATCCTACCCCAGGGCCTTTGCACAGGCTGTTTCCTCTGCCTAAGATACTCTTTTCCCAGGTCTCCACACATTTCTCTCCCTCTTGACTCAAATGACACATCCCCAGCCAATCTTTCTGGCTACCCTTTCTCAAACTTTAACCTTCCCTCTTTTCCTTAGCCATTTACACCACCTGCCCTACTTTTTTTTTTTTATCTTCATTTTATTGAGATATATTCACATACCACGCAGTCATACAAAACAAATTGTACTTTCGATTGTTTACAGTACCATTACATAGTGGTACATTCATCACCCAAATCAATCCCTGGCACCTTCATTAGCACACACACAAAAATAACAAGAATAATAATTAGAGTGAAAAAGAGCAATTGAAGTAAAAAAGAACAATGGGTACCTTTGTCTGTTTGTTTGTTTGTTTCCTTCCCCTATTTTTCTACTCATCCATCCATAAACTAGACAAAGTGGAGTGTGGTCCTTATGGCTTTCCCAATCCCATTGTCACCCCTCATAAGCTACATTTTTATACAGCTGTCTTCGAGATTCATGGGTTCTGGGTTGTAGTTTGATAGTTTCAGGTATCCACCACCAGCTACCCCAATTCTTTAGAACCTAAAAAGGGTTGTCTAAAGTGTGCATAAGAGTGCCCACCAGAGTGACCTCTCGGCTCCTTTTGGAATCTCTCTGCCACTGAAGCTTATTTCATTTCCTTTCACATCCCCCTTTTGGTCAAGAAGATGTTCTCCGTCCCACGATGCCAGGTCTACATTCCTCTCCGGGAGTCATATTCCACGTTGCCAGGGAGATTCACTTCCCTGGGTGTCTGATCCCACGTAGGGGGGAGGGCAGTGATTTCACCTTTCAAGTTGGCTTAGCTAGAGAGAGAGGGCCACATCTGAGCAACAAAGAGGCATTCAGGAGGAGGCTCTTAGGCACAATTATAGGGAGGCCTAGCCTCTCCTTTGCAGCAACCGTCTTCCCAAGGGTAAAACCTATGGTAGAGGGCTCAACCCATCAAACCACCAGTCCCCTATGTCTGTGGTCATGTTAGCAACCATCGAGGTGGGGTAGGCGAATACCCCTGCATTCTCCACAGGCTCCTCAAGGGGGCACTACATCTTTTTTTTTCCTTGTTTTTCTTTTCTTTCCTTTTTTTTTTAACTTTCCCTTCTTTTTTAAATCAACTGTATGAAAAAAAAAGTTAAAAAGAAAACAAACATACAATAAAAGAACATTTCAAAGAGACCATAACAAGGGAGTAAGAAAAAAGACTACTAACCTAAGATAACTGCTAAACTTCCAACATGTTCCTACTTTACCCCAATAAAGTTACCTAATATAGCAACATTTCTGTGAACTTGCTCCTACTATATCCATCAGAAATTAACAGACCATAGTCATTCCTGGGCATCCCCAGAACGTTAAATAGCTTATCTGTTCTTCTTGGATTATTGTTCCCCTTTCCTTAATTGATCTCTATTGCTAGTTCCCCTACATTCTACATTATAAACCATTTGTTTTACATTTTTCAAAGTTCACATTAGTGGTAGCATATAATATTTCTCTTTTTGTGCCTGGCTTATTTCGCTCAGCATTATGTCTTCAAGGTTCATCCATGTTGTCATATGTTTCACCAGATCGTTCCTTCTTACTGCCGCGTAGTATTCCATCGTGTGTATATACCACATTTTATTTATCCACTCATCTGTTGAAGGACATTTGGGTTGTTTCTATCTCTTGGCAATTGTGAATAATGCTGCTATGAAGATTGGCGTGCAGATATCTGTTCGTGTCACTGCTTTCCGATCTTCCGGGTATATACCGAGAAGTGCAATCGCTGGATCGAATGGTAACTCTATATCTAGTTTTCTAAGGAACTGCCAGACTGACTTCCAGAGTGGCTGAACCATTATACAGTCCCACCAACAATGAATAAGAGTTCCAATTTCTCCACATCCCCTCCAGCATTTGTAGTTTCCTGTTTGTTTAATGGCAGCCATTCTAACCGGTGTTAGATGGTATCTCTTTGTGGTCTTAATTTGCATCTCTCTAATAGCTAGTGGAGCTGAACATTTTTTCATGTGTTTCTTGGCCATTTGTATTTCCTCTTCAGAGAACTGTCTTTTCATATCTTTTGCCCATTTTATAATTGGGCCGACTGTACTACTGTCATTGAGTTGTAGGATTTCTTTATATATGCAAGATATCAGTCTTTTGTCAGATACATGGTTTCCAAAAATTTTTTCCCATTGAGTTGGCTGCCTCTTTACCTTTTTGAGAAATTCCTTTGAGGTGCAGAAACTTCTAAGCTTGAGGAGTTCCCATTTATCTATTTTCTCTTTTGTTGCTTGTGCTTTGGGTGTAAAGTCTAGGAAGTGGCTGCCTAATACAAGGTCTTGAAGATGTTTTCCTACATTATCTTCTAGGAGTTTTATGGTACTTTCTTTTATATTGAGATCTTTGGTCCATTTTGAGTTAATTTTTGTGTAGGGGGTGAGGTAGGGGTCCTCTTTCATTCTTTTGGATATGGATATCCAACTCTCCCAGCCCCATTTGTTGAAAAGACCATTATGACTCAGTTCAGTGACTTTGGGGGCCTTATCAAAGATCAGTCGGCCATAGATCTGAGGGTCTATCTCTGAATTCTCAATTCGATTCCATTGATCTATATGTCTATCTTTGTGCCAGTACCATGCTGTTTTGGCAACTGTGGCTTTATAATAAGCTTCAAAGTCAGGAAGTATAAGTCCTCCCACTTCGTTTTTCTTTTTTAGAGTGTCTTTAGCAATTCGAGGCATCTTCCCTTTCCAAATAAATTTGATAACTAGCTTTTCCAAGTCTGCAAAGTAGGTTGTTGGAATTTTGATTGGGATTGCATTGAATCTGTAGATGAGTTTGGGTAGAACTGACATCTTAATGACATTTAGTCTTCCTATCCATGAACATGGAATATTTTCCATCTTTTAAGGTCCCCTTCTATTTCTTTTAGTAGAGTTATGTAGTTTTCTTTGTATAGGTCTTTTACATCTTTGGTTAAGTTTATTCCTAGGTACTTGATTTTTTTAGTTGCTATTGAAAATGGTATCTTTTTCTTGAGTGTCTCTTCAGTTTGTTCATTTCTAGCATATAGAAACATTACTGACTTATGTGCATTAACCTTGTATCCTGCTACTTTGCTAAATTTGTTTATTAGCTCTAGTAGGTGTATCGTCGATTTCTCAGGGTTTTCTAGATATAAGATCATATCATCTGCAAACAATGACAGTTTTACTTCTTCTTTTCCAATTTGGATGCCTTTTATTTCTTTGTCTTGCCAGATTGCCCTGGCTAGCACTTCCAGCACAATGTTGAATAACAGTGGTGACAGCGGGCATCCTTGTCTTGTTCCTGATCTTAGAGGGAAGGCTTTCAGTCTCTCACCATTGAGTACTATGCT